>NC_052627.1:109257504-109578337 GCF_016161935.1 Mauremys reevesii | reverse complement strand
GGGAGAATGATAATGCCACCTGCAAAAGTCCTGTAGGGAGCACACACACAGCACACATCATGGGATTAACATGACAGGGCCCCTCAGCTCCAGTTTCTATGATTAACTTTAGAGGAGTGTCATTCTCCCCAAATGAGCTATAAGAAAGATGCCTAAATTTGATACCGATCAGAACTCAGCTAGCTGAAAATTGACAATCTAGGTAAGCAGGAGGGCTGGGCAGGGGTCTGAAATGCGTCTCACAAAATATGTTAAACTCAGCTTGCTCCTCCTATTGGGGGCCCTGGCTGCTGAAGTTCTATTAGCTTGGAATGAATAGAGTAATTGTTATTGTAAAATGTACAATACACTGTGGTTTAGTTCCCTCCTCCCTGTCTCAGGCTGCCACCAGCAATGGATTTCTGCACCCCCCTGGGCGCCGCTGTAAAGGAAACCTACAAAGAAGCAGCAAGCTGCTAATGTATTTTCTATCAGCTGTACATAGCAGAAGCAGAGTTTATCCCCTCAGCTGCCTCACAGCTCTCTCCTTCCTCTTGTCAGGTTCAGCACAGGAATGTGCATCATGAGTATGAAACAAGAGGAAGTTGCAGCGAGGATGGTAAAGTGCTTCAGAATTTAAACAACATTCACCGTTCAGTACCCTTAGTGATAATTTAACAGCAACACTTTTTCCTGAGCAGGGTGGGTGAATTATCAATGTTTTATGCAGTGGATTAGCCAGGCATTTTCCAGTGATTTTTAAAAATTTGACTCTTGATTATTTTCTGCATTCTAACTCCAACCCAGTCAGAGTATGGAGATTAAGAACTGGGAAAACTTCCACAGTCCCAGTGTGCAAAGCGCACAGAACTCAGTCCATAATTATGCTAATTTGCATAAGAACATGCCCAAATTCAGAATGCTTTTCAACTTGTAGCTATGTCATAGCAGTGGTACAAGTCTGAATACAGGAAACACGTTTAATGCTTTTTGAGCATTAAACACCTTAGGGTTGATGTCTTTGGCTGGATTGTAAGCTTACAGTCTAGTAAGGGGTAGCACATAGCTGTGCTGCCCTAGAAGCAGAATAAGAATTAGATTGTGAGAATCACAATGTGCCCCCTGGTTCACTGCTGCTCGGGGGGAGTAATAACCTGCACCTTTTGCTGGTGTAGCTTACTTACCCCATTGATCTGGTTCAGCTGTACTGTCTCAGGTGAGGAAGAGCCAAAACCCCGTCCTGCGCACCTACTCCTCACCCACCTGCTTGGCAGGTGGAGTAGCAGCCCATCGGGGCTGCTCCTGTCACTGGCAGGGTCTGGCAATATGGGCACAGGTGAATAAATGGACAACAAACACAAGCTGATTCGTAGATTTGAAGCCCTGAAGGGACCATTCTGACTATCTTGTCTGGCCCTTGGCAGAGTAGTCTCTTCATCAAACCCATAACTCATGTTGGAGCTGCAGCATATCTTTCAGAAAAGACATCCAGACTTGATGTGAAGCCTTCAGGTGATGGAGAAGCCAACACATCCTTATGTAAGTTGTCTGAGTGGTTAACTACCTTCACTGTTAAAAATTTGCACCTTACGGCTAATCTGAGCTTCCACTTCCAGCCATAGGACCTTGATGTCTTTTTCTGCTAGACTAAAGAGCTGTATAATTTCAGAAATCTCTTTCCCATATAGGTACATGTAGACTATGATCGTCACCGCTTAACCTTCTTTTGGATAAACTAAATAGATTCAGCATCTTAAATCTCCTATTATAAGACATGTTTTCTAAATCTCAAATCTTTCTTGTACCTTTCCAATTTGTCAATATCCTTTTCACACTGTGGACACAATAACCAGACATAGTAGTCCATTAATAGTCCCACTAATGCCTTCAACCACCTCTCTCTTCCTACTCAATATTCCCCCTGTTTATGCAGCCAAAGATTGTGTTTGCTCTCTTAGCTACAGCATCACACTGGGAGCTCATATTCAACCGGTTATCTGCCACGACTCCTAAATCTTTTCCTTTAACACACAGAAGCTAGACTCTTAGGGTACGTCTACACTTACTGCGGTTTCGGCGGAGAGAGTTCTTTTGAGTGGTTCGACTCGCGTCTGATCTCTCTAGCGATAGTTCGAACTCCGGAAGCGCCGCGGTCGACTCCCAGTCTCCACCGGCGGCAGAAGAGGTTTGCAGTCGAGGGGAGGAGCCCGGAGTTCGACCCGCGCGTCTGGCTGGTGGGTGAGGTAGGTCGAGGGGTGCCGATAGCTTCAGCTACGCTATTTGAGCTTTTTTAGTGTAGACCAGGCCTTAGTGTAACATTTTTCTTGCATATAAAGCTCATGCTCAGAATACAGCAACACCTTCCCTTCTTTTTTGAGAAATGCATGTTACTGTAACACATTAAAAATAACAATGGTAAGGAAGAATGTGTATCAGTGTCCTATAGCATTATTGCCATTGTTCATATATTACAGTAGCTCCTAGAGGCCCAACTGATATTGGGGCCTTTGTGTTGAGCACTGTGCAATCACATACAATAGTCAGAGACAGCTCCTGCTTTAAAGAGCTTACAACCTAAATAGACAAGACAGATAAAGAGTGGTGGAAAGGGAGTATTGTTATTAATAAGCTATAAGAATTCTAACTAAAATATTAGCTACTGGACTCTATTCAGCATGTGAAATCTGCGAGCCCTGTGCCTTTCTCTCTGTTGTTGATGTAGAAGAGGTCTTTGACAGAGCGTCTGGAAGCTATTGTTTTCTTATTCCAATATTTTGTTCCATAAGTTTGAATCTGCTCCTTAATTATTAGTGAGCTGAATTATAGAAATTTGGAGCATGTATGTGGTTTAAAGGAGAGAGCCAAGATTGCTGGGGGTCTAGTCCCAGATTCTGCCACTGACTCACAGAGGGACCTTGGACAAGTTACTTAGTTCCTCTGTGCCTCACTAGCTATCTGTAAAACCAGTCAAAGGAGTCAGAGGTGGAAAAGTTCTATCAGGTCATCCCAGTCCATTCATCGGTCAGCAGGATTGTTTCTGATAATGTATCTTCTAATGTTTTGTCTGGTCTACTTTTAAATGCCCAAAGTGATGGGGTTTTCACCTCATTTTTGGGAGACTATTCTACAGACTAACAGACCTCAGTGTCTCTGTTTCATCCTGTTAGTCCTCTTAGATGCCTTTCTACTGCACTAATTAGTTCCTGTTGCACCTTAGCAGTTACACCCTGCAATTTTGTTTTGCAAAGGAGTGAAGATGTACATTCATATGTCATGACTTAAGTGTACAAACAATCTTCCCATAAAAAGTCAGCCACAGTAGTGATACATATTAGTGTGCGCCTATGTATTATTTGTGAAGGCAGATAAAATGAAAGCATCCAGTGATAAAGTATATATTTAAAAAAAACTTTTGACATATATTAGACATCTATTTTGTATTACCAAATGTGCATATTACTGTCTGTTTTATAGTTCGGGTTAAATAGCTTTCAGAATATCTCAATACATCAGAAAAACCCACAAAACATAATGAAAAGAAACATAAATGTTAGTGACTAAGAGCAGGAAGAATGTGTGACAAAAATTCCATTGCCAAAAGAAATCTCTGAAAACTCACCAAACGCTAGGGAGTGTTATCTGCCCTCAGATGGTATGCAGTTCACATTGAAACCAACAGGAGATGCACATACATCTGAGTGCCAAATTTGGCTTCTCATGCACAGAAAATGTTGATAGTTCATAGTTTATAGCAGAGTTGGTAACATACATTTTATGACCCTTTAGCTAAGCTTTCAGCACTCAGTTTCTGCATATTAGAACTAGTCAAATACAAACTTATTTTCAGTTGCTCAAATTTGGGCTTCTGAAACACAGCACAAATGGGCAAAATGTGTTGCCTACTAACTTTTGACTGTGAAACCCAATCTCTGGTCATACTGAGGCTCTACTGGGATGGATGGAGTCAGGAGGAGTGAGTCAGGTAACATTTTTATAATTGGGTGCTTTCAAGTTTTAAATCTGTATTTTCTCACCAACGTATATCCTCATTAAAGAGATAAAAATCTCCTGCAACACTTCTGCTGTCAACGTGGGATTTGAAATACTAGCAGGGATTGCTGTTATCATTGTGAGCTAATATTACTCTCATCAAAATGGATCAACTCCCTAAGGCTCTTAAAATTCTTTATGTCCTTTTGCCAAATATATGTCAGTCTCATATACTGGTATTTCATGAAGCAGAAACAGGAGTGGGTTTGTGTCTTCGCTATGTGCTGGAGTGCACTATACATCACTCACCACTTTGCTAGTGGTAATGTCTCTGATAGCTACTATGGGACTGGGAGTCAACATTCGTAAATCTAAACCCTGCTCCACTTCTGTCTCTCTGGGCAACTTTGGGAAAATCACTTTACTTGCTATGATGCAGTTTGCCAATCTATAAAATGGGTGTAATAATACATGCCATCCTGGCAGTGCTTTTGTGAACACTATTTAAAATTTGTGAAGCGCTCTTAGAGATCGTCATCTGAAAAGTGCATAAAATACTATATTAGGAAGCTGGGTGAGTATATGCACTGTTTGGGAACTACCGTACTTGGTTAATGAAGGAAATTATATAAGCAGCTAAATCAAGGACTCTTTGCCTCTCATATTAGATAAACAGCCTTTTTCTTGCAAGTATGTCTCATCTTCCTAAATCAGTTTCAGGAAACCCTGTTAATGTCAGTCACTATTAGCGTTTGGAACAGCATTAAGAGGTTTATGGGCGCTCATATTAATCTGCCTGGGTTAACCTTTATATCCAGGCTCCTCAGTTGTATTTCAGGTTTGCAGAATGTCAGTCCTTCTCATTGGGCAGAAAAGAGTTTAGTCCACATTTAACTCTGCTTTGATCATGGCGTGATGCAGTAATTTTGAGCTAATTTTTTTTTTACCAGAAAGGAGCTTCTCATGAGCAATTTATGTCTCATCAACTAAGTTGCTTAACTAGTGGAAGAAAACTCTTTGACTCTTCACGCCTGAAAGCTGAACCGGAGTGGAGATGCCAATCTGCAAAGATTATTATATTGCATCAGGATATTATTATTTGGGGAACTGAGAATAATGTAATACTAGATAATGATGTGCATAGAATTTTAATAATTCTACTTCACTGGGTAAAAAGAAGGGAAGAAGAATTGTTTTGTGGTTAAGGCACAGAGTGTGAGGTGATCTGGATTTTATTCCTGGTTCTGCAGCAAACTTCCTGTGTGACCTGGGCAAATCAACTTCACCCTGCCTCAGTTTCCTCATCTGTAAAATAGGGATAATGAGCCTAACCTACTAAATAGGGTTGTATTGAGAGCCCAAGAGGGAAGGTGCTATAGAAGTGCAAAGTATTATTATTAATTTGTGTGGGTCTGATCCTGATATCACTTAAATAATTAAGCAACCCCATTGGTTTATGTCTGAATACTGGTGACATCATAGCAGTTTTCAGAAGCCTTCATGATCCATCACTAACTTTGAGCACCCAGAAACTGACCTTCTAGTGATTTGCCGCACACCATCCATCCATCTTTTTGCTGGTCATCTCCTACTACAATGACCTTTCACCATTCCTTCTGTGATAGCTTTCTCAGGGTTATTTCTATTGCTACGCCTAATGTGACCAAAGAACTGATTTCTGATACCAAGGTCTGCTTCCCTTCAAAAATAGTTCTAAAATAAGCATTTGTATTCTTTTTCATCCAAGAGAGACACAAGATCTTCACCAGCATCACATCTCAAAATCTTCAATGTTCTTCTTCATCGACAAATCACTAAGGAACAAATAAGGCTTTACACCAGATGTACCTTTGCACATTTTGAGATACCATTTTTCCCACACTTCTTAAAGGAGTCCATAGCTGAATGAACCAGCCCATGTCTTCATCCAGTTCCTTTGGAACAGCCTCCTTGGTTGGATATATGTGATCCCAACTGAGGAGGCTGTTCCAAAGTTATCATTTACACTATTTTGAATGCAAAGTAACTCCACCAAATTCAATGGAGTTACTACAGATTTATAGCAATTTATCTGAGAGCAGAATCTACTCCTGTATTTTATTGTCTCTAGTTTTATAAGGGTCTTGTTTTTATTTTCCTTTTAATAGTTCTTTGTGACAAGGAATGTGTGTTTTGTGTTTCTACAGCACCAACAATGTGCCAGGCACTGATGGAAATTACTCTTCTCAGTGTGTTTGTACACTGGCATAATCCGTTCTACGATATCACTGTGAATAGGTTGTGTACTTGCTAATGGCTGTTGGGATGTTACTTGAGTCACCCCAAACTAGCTGTCTGTCTGTTTTCTTTTCAATTTCCTGGCAAGGGCATAGTCAATTTTGTTAAAGATATTTTCCGTTAAAGGGACATAGTGTTATAACAATTTCAAGGTATAGCTAGATTGTGATTTGCAGAGGTTAACTAAAGTCTCTTCAAAAAGAAAGTGTGGCCGAAATATCTGCTACAGGGTGGTGAAAATAATCTGGTAACAGTTTGAAATGGTTTTAATAAGGGCCAGCCCAGCAGACGGATGAAAGCACAACATGCTGCTACCCACGTGATTTGCATTTTGGCCCTGAGCTTGATTCCAAGTTCCCTTCCAACTTCCCTTACTGGCACAGACTAGGACTCACTGCTGAGATGGTTTGTTCAACCCCCACAGTGATCTCTTCTGGTTAGCCTGGCAGAAGCCACAATCAGACTTAGCTGAGAGTCATGGTGTTGTTGAGCCTTTGAGGTTGGTGAAAAGGGAAAAATTAAGAGGATCCTGAAGAGCCACCTCTATCCAAAAGAAATGATGTTGATAAATGTTGATGTTTGTGTCTGGCTGCCTGTTTGCTATTTAAAGATGCAAGGAGGCGTCTGATAAATATTTAAGTGGCATCAATTTATTTAGTTCTGTACATGGTTAACAGTCTGAATACTAAGGAGGGGAAATAGATGAGAATTTTAAATGAATAGTTTTGCTGTATTGTTTTTTAGGGTCTGTCTGTAGCAGGAATATATCATATTTGTACCAGCATAGCTACGTGACAGAGCTGAATCAGGCAACCCTCTCAACATGTATAATACAGGGTATCCATACCGGGGCAAGCTCTGTTTTACATCAGTGCACTGTATCTAGGGCTTTGCATGGCTTTGCTACATTGATGTACTAATATTCCCAGTTCAGATGGGGCTGTAGATGCAAAGTTTTCTGCATAACTGCTCTGGCTGTCATGCGGATGATCTCTATCCTCACCTTCAAAAGAATTGCATCTGTGTGAACACAGTTTTAAGGCCAAATATTGCCCTTGGCTATGTGCCCACAATTGTGCACACAGTTACACAGCTGAAGTCAGTAAGAAGTGCATGTGTATCCAAGGGCAAAATTTGACCCCTAAGTATTTCTACATCAGTTTGTTATTGTTATATGAAAGTTTAATTGTAGGTGATTAGCTCAGAGTACTTTGCTGTGACATATAAAGACTCCCTAAGTATCACTTGATTAGTTCTCCTGTCTTGACCGCAATACAGAGGTAAAAATACTGAATGGCCTGCACTAAATTAAGCAACACCAGACTGTGATTCAGGTATGCATGACTAAATCTAGATCAGCAATTCTTACACTTACAGTGTTGACAATGAGCTACCCGGAAAGGGAATTGCATTAGAGAGAGCTGCTTGCAAGGACAGAATAGTTCCTGGATGCTTGTTTATGACAGTCACTAGGCATCTGTATCATTTAAGGGCAGTACAGCAGCTGTACATTTTTGTTTCAGAAATAAGAATACACATTAGAAATGTGTCCTTGAGACCTTTTTCTTCTTGCCATGTTTTAGAAAAAGCATGGTTCAGCAAGACACTGACTCTAGTACAACCATCATTGTTACTGATGTCAGGACAAAAGAATACAAATACATAGCTATTGTTTTATTCTTTTAGCTACATTTTTCCCTCAATGCGGGGAAATCTCAGCAAAGGAACCTGAATTAGCAGTACATTAGCTACAAATGTAGGCCAATATTCTGCACAGAGATCCAGCTTCAGTGAGAGTCCACACAAGCTCAGGGTTAGTCCTCACCGGCTCATGAGTCTTCCTCTCTGCAGAATTAGGGCCGTAATCTTTAAAATGTTGACAGTTATGACATCATATATGACAGATATTCTATACAGCTGTGCAATAATGTATCATATTTACGAATTGGTCCTCATTTGGTCTTCTATGCAAAGTTATTTTCTCTACTAAATCTGTGTTTGCCAACTACTGCATCCATCCTGAATGCAGTGGGGGCATGTTAGGGTTCCATTTCCTACACATCACACTGATGTGAACACTCATTTGGTAGTGCTGGCTGGGAGATATAATTCATGTGTCAATTCCATTATACAGATCTCCAATGCGGGGCAAAGATTCGAATGAAGTACTATCGAAAGCCCTCTGCTTATATTGGTCCGATATAGTGTAGTTTGTGGCTAGGAAAATTGTGGGAGATCCTTGAGTGTCAGCTTGAAAGCTATGGAGAGGGTAAAGAGGGAATGAAATTTTGCCACATTCTCCACCTCCAAAACCCTGAGGCCAAAACAGGATAAGTTATAGCTGCTTATGTCACCGAACCCTCTGGTTTGGAATGCACTGTCCCATTAAGAGAGATTCTAGGGGTAGTCAGTAGTGGGGGGAGACTTTGGCAGCATTGCAACAATCTTGCTGTGCAGGGGACAGTGAGATCCGGGGGCAGACCAAGTGTGACACTCTGGGCCCCAAAGTAACCCCCTGGCACCTCCATATTCACCACTGTCATATAATTATATGTTTTGTACAAAGTATGCCTTGTGAGGTCTCATTCTAAAAGTCTTGAGCTATTGAACATTAATATCCTGTTGGATTGTATGTGCTGTCATTGTATGTGAAAAATTATGAAATTTTGCTACATGTGTGTTACTGAAAGATCTTGTGAAGTTGGAAACACCCACAACTAGCCTTTCAAGTACAACAGTGAAGGAGCCAGACAGTGCTAATGGCTCATCAACTAAAACAATGGGCCATGTAAAAAAGTTTATCGCCACCTGGTGGGCCTTCCTGTGAACACTTCAGTCAGCCTATGGATAATGGCTGCCATGAAAGCATGCAAGGGCAGGTGACCTGATCAAATGATACTGAACTTCATTTTGGTACCTTTATTTTTCCACAAAGTGAGCTGGAAACTTGGCTTGGAACAAAGGGTTCTCGCTATATGGAAGAAACTATAAAAGGTGGAAGTGACATCACCAATGGTCTCACTTTCCCCACAATTCAACACCTGGAAATACCTCTGGAAGAACAAAGACTTTGAACTGGGAATGTGTTGGTCCCAGGCAGGAAAGAAGGAAATATCTACAAACCGCTTGTACTAGCTAACAGCGTGAGAGACTGATTCAAATTCTGTGTAGTATAATAGGCTTAGATTGCGTTTTTGTTTATTTCTTTGTGTGGAAGTAGAGCAAGGCCTGATAGGGATTGGAAGGGGATTTCAATGCAAACAGTCACCTCTGTGAGCAAGAGTCAGGCTAGCTGTAACCCTAATAACGCGAGATTTGTAGAAGCAAGGATTGCGTGAGGCGAATGGGAAAGAACTGTGTGAGAAGTTGTTGCGACCTTGTGTAGATAAGATAGAATGTGGACTAGAGTCAAAATAAGTGAGAAAAATAAGATATCAGGATATGTATAAACAAAATGCAGCTGTTGCTTATTATTGTATGTAACAAAAGCTATAAATGCTATAATTGTTTAACTTTGGAGAGACCTTCCTAGGAGGGAGAAACCCTGTGTCCTAGCGCACTCTCTCCATCTATACAATTGTAAAGAGAAAATAAAGTATCTGACGTTGCTGCAACCAACCAAAAAGCGAGAACTGTTTTTCTCCAACATTAGGTAACCATCTTTGATCTGTTTGCTATCACTTACAATCACTTGAAATCTATCTTGCTATAGTTCATAAATCTATTTTATCTTTTTTACCTAAAACAGTGTGGTTTGAGTGAAGTGTTTGGGAAAAATCTCAGCTCAGTCAACAAAGGTTTTTGTCCATATTCCTCTCCCCACCAAGGGAGGGGCAACCTGGGGAATTGTAATAAACTTTACTGGTTGGGCTTTTGACCAGGGCAAGATGGTACAGCT
Source organism: Mauremys reevesii (assembly GCF_016161935.1). NCBI lineage: Eukaryota > Metazoa > Chordata > Testudines > Geoemydidae > Mauremys > Mauremys reevesii. The sequence goes on along the minus strand of NC_052627.1, from coordinate 109,568,193 downwards.
CTGGGGTCCTAGACTGGGGAGCTTGGGGTATTTTGGCTGAAGCTTCTCTATTGTTGGTTCATGCCGTGGCTGGCCACAGCAGTCATGAACACAGCTGGCTGTGGTCGCGGCCTGTGGATGTTGGTGTGAGTGCAAGCTTGGAGGGCTTTGCAGCTTGTCACAATGTCAGACTGCGAGAGGGAGCCCCAATTGTTAAGACAGAGGGCTCAGCTGTACCCAAGTTGTGGGAGGCACCTGTGGGGGGGGGGAACTCATAACACCATGGACCCTCCAGGTAGCTTACTGCTGCTTGGAGAATCTGCATTCTTGGGGTAGAATTCCCTCAGCTTCATTGCTGGAGATCAAGGTGGAAGGCAGAGAAACCCTCCCGCTTCTCTGAAATGATTCACTCAGGGGATTTCTGTTCTCCTCATTTCCATGTTCTGGTCATTCCCACATGTGGGGGCCTGAGTAAGGATTGCAGGATTTGAGACTGTGCTTTGTAAAGGCCAGATTCTTCCTCATGGTAGTAGCCTCCTACACTGGTAACCCCATGGAAATCAATGGAAGTACTCAAAGTAGAAGGGCATCAGAATTTGACCTTAAGTGATTGATTTGTGCAGGGAAAAATAATAGTTTGATTGGGGTATAAAACTCTTTGTTTTTCCACTTGTATTTGAAATATTCCCCCCCAAAATGCAAATATTTTGATCTATTGCAAAGTAACATTTATAAATACTGAAAGAGAAGAACTGATCAGTGTACATTTGTGGTGTTTTCTAGGGGAGACTTCATCAGCATACAATCTCTGCTATTCTCGCTGTGAATAGCTTTCTTCCTCTTTCTAGTCCTGGGGTTAATTAGAATATGAGATATAGCCTTAAAAAAAAGTTAATTAGCACTTCCACTGTACAGGATCTTATTTTAACCAGCTGTTTTAGATTCATCCACAGGAGATGCCTGTTTTTCTGAGATTTTATACACAAATTAGAATGTGTACATACTTATTTTCATTTGTACACAAAAAATAGCACACATTCTATTTTATGTATCTATCCTTTGGCAATTGAGGTTCAATACATAAAAAATTCATGCATCAGAAGCTCCCATCCAGGCAGCCACCTAAAAATTCCTGAAGGTTGAGGGGAAAAAATCGTTGTCTTTCAAAATAAAAATCCCTGTTTGTCTGTCTTTTTAATGAATGCCAAGAAGTAGCTACATTCGTGCAGCTTAGAGACTTATTTTGAAATGGTAACACTAGACTCTTCTTGCTGTCATGTTCTCCGGTGTTTCAGAAGCAATGGGTGAGAGTCATTAAATGTTTGTGCATTGTTTACATATAAATTTTGTTTAATTTCCATAGTCAGCTTGTAGAAAACACCAAAATTCTGGGTACGCTCTAATAAACTAGCCTCCTACTTACTACGCAGATCTTCCTAAGAATCAAATCCACACTTTGGGCAGAGGTTTCCAACACAGAAATTCTCATTTCCACTTAGTAATTTACATCTAGCTCACCCTGCAAATATATATAATTCATTTTGCATATTTTATGCATAATACAATTTTAATAGGACTCAGTTTCAAAAGGAGATAATTCATAATGTGAAACAACTGAAGGGGAAATGAGGACAGTAACATCTACAAAGAAGGAATAGGGCTAGATCATGCAATTCAGGTACTCCTCTGAGTAGGGAACAACATGCAGCCTTCCCAGCCACAAGGGAGCTCAGAAAATGAGGCTTAATCCCTCTTTAAGCTCCCTACTGTGCAGGTGCACTGCACAGGCTAGATCATGCTTTAGCATAGTGCTGTCTCTACTTAGTGCACCCAACCCACTCGGTGGGCCAGTTCAGAAGCGGGAGAGCCTTTGTCATCCCTCCCTCCCTCCCTCCTCATGCTTCATCCTAATCTCTGGGCCTCCTTTGGCACAAGATGCACCTTAGAGGCGTGCAAAAGGAACAGGCTCTCTCTGGTAAAGTAAATCACCAGCAGAGAACACCATGCCCATCACTTTGCTTTAATTGCAGGGTGTCAAGTCCTTCTCTCATTGACTGCTGTACTTTAGTAACAAGATAGGTATATTGCCTGAGGTTTGTTGAAGTCTGATCCAAGTGACAGCCAGGAAATATAAGGTAGAGGCCCTTCCATATCCGTTAAACAGAGTGCTAAAATGCCTCTGCTGTCCATTCTTAAGGGCTCCATCTGTGGAGGTTGATAAGTCAGTGTAAGATAGCTCTAGAAAATTCAAAGTGCCAAGTTTTCTGCAGTTAGATAAATAGCCTGGGGACTAACCAGCAGTGTGTGTTTCCATTCCCACAGTGCTCTAAGATGGCCTCAGTCTCTTTGGGAAGGACTCTGTCCAGATTTACATACATACATACCTGGTGCCTTGATCAAGGATTTGGACCACTCCTCATCACATTAACTCTCTCTCTCCGCTCTGAAGACAGGCTGAGTGACTACTGGCAATGCAGTTTACCTACAAGATGAAAGAACATTGCAAATGTGTTTGTGACTCAGGCAATCTGCCAGCTTCCTTCATCACACCACGCAGGATCCATTGTGCCAGCCAGAGAAATGTTTGGGGGGGACTCTTAACAGTGGGATGGTCTGCTGACCAAATTCACTAAGTTAAAGCTGATCACACTTTGTTCTCAAGGGAATACTCCATTTGAGGAATGGCTTCTAGACAAAGTATTTAAAAGATACAGCAGATCCTAAGGGATACTTACAGGTAAGACATTGATAATCAACAAATACTTAATCTAACAAAGATTTGTAAGCACTTCTGCAGGGTCCAGGTCATTGTCTTACAGCCCTATTATACAGAGGGAGTAGTCCAGGTCTTCACCATTCAATGCTTCATTAGACATTAAGGAAGGAATTCTCCTGACCATCTGTCAGTAGTGTCCCAGAGACTGAAGCTACAGAATGTGATTTAAACATGTTCTAGCAGGGACCTCGCCCTGTCCACACTGTCTGGCCAAACGGAGTCAGAATTGCTTAGGACAGTGGATTCACTAAGGCCTTAAATTAGTGAGGAGCAATGTGGAACCTTATACACTTTGGGTCGGTACACATTTTAATGTTTCCTGGGCTGTTTACATTTGCCTGACTATTGTTAGCACAAACCTTGGAGAAAACAACATTCCCGCCAGAAACAACTTTTAGAGAATCTCAGAAAGGGCTTGTGATGACAAAAGCTGTTCTTCCTTACTACTGGGGAGGGTGTTGAACAATATCTGGATAGAACAGCACATTCAGACTGGAGATTTGTCTCAGGAATTCCACATGGGTAGTCAGCCCCCGCCCCCCATCTCTCTCTCAGTTCTTCATTGTCTGTGGGGGACCATGTGACCCCCTGTCTTGTGTGTATTCTGAAACCACTGCCATGTGTCTCAGATACTTATCAGCTTAAACGTTGGTCTAGGAAGCAAATGCAGGCAAACACACAAGATTTGATCCAAAGCTGTTTCTCTGGCAGAAATCCAGCAGCCTGCATCACACTGCAACAGCTTGGGCACTATTGACTGGTCCTTCCAGCAGAGCTCAGGTTTCTGACATATGGTGGCCATAAAAGGACACACACCATTAGTGTTAAGTATGTGCAGGGGAAATTAGTAATAAAACCCAGAAAGACGTAAAGGGAGGGATTATTTGTATCAACATGACCAGGTGTTCTGGAAAAGGGGTTCTACATGATGGGAGATTGGGGACGTTCAATGATCCTGCCTGGGTATTGATTCACGTCTGTATCTGTCTCAGCTTCCATGGTTACCTCTTCACCATTATCAGTGATATGGGAGTTTTCTTTGGAAATGAGTCACTGCTTAGAGTGCCCAGGCCCCAAATGCTTCTCTGTATCAGCCCCCTGTAGCAGTACCCGCTGTTAGACATGTGCACTAGCCATGATATTGAGAGTCTCATACAGTGCCCACAGAGTGAGCTGTTGGGTAAGTGAAACACATCATTCACCTTCACATCAGTCAAGGGGATACAGTGTTGAAAGTAAAGGCTGAAAGTGTGAAGGGGGGTTGTAGATTAGCGGGAAGTGGCTTAGCTGAAGGGTAGTGTGTGAAGCTTCACAGCAAGCTTGTTAAGGCTTAATTAAAAAAAAATATTTCCCTTCAAATCATTTCTGGGCTAAAACTGAACATGAGAAATTTCAGCTCAGATAATCTGAGATGATTATAACAGTGAAAATAAGGATTACAGACCTGGTTTTGCCATGCTCATTCAAACGAGCACTACTGTTGGTCTTCCACTGACGTCAGTGAGATTCCTGACATATGTGGGTAGATGCACGAGTATGTTCCGCCAAGGCACAGCAGCCATAAACATGACATAATTGAAGATTAAACCAGGTTTACGGGTGCTTTGGAGAGGTGCAAAGCAGCTAAAGCGTACCACTCAATCTGGTACAAGGGAAGCAGAAGTGGGACGTTGGAGTAGAAATGTCATCTCCCATCTCAATGTAGCATAACAAATACCATAACGATAGTGAGTTTGGAAAAGAATGAGACAATTTTACTCAACATCAAAAAGAAAAAGATTTGAGAGTTCTTGGCATACATTTTAAAGAAAGAAAAAGATAAATGTATTATAAGGAAAATGTAAAGCATCGTAAAATGTTATATTCAGAAAGCACCGATGTATCAGGAATACCAGCATCTGAATCTAATTCTTCACCTTTAGAAAATACTTGGATTTTTTAATCCAAACACAAAATCTTCATTTCAAAACCATCTAAAGCTGCTATGTGACAACAGAGTGCTTACCTATCACACTGTTGCTCCTTTTTGACCTGAACAGCTAGGCAAATTTCAAGGCCCTGGGGATGGTCCAGAAATTGGAAGCAGAAATTGATGGAAACTGGTATTTTCTTTAACATAATCTTGTTATTTACGAAGGCTGTACAAAGGCCTCCTTCGCCAAATGCACGAGAAACCAAGGACAAAACAGCAGTTTCTTAGCTTACAGCCCCAAGCCTCTTCAGCCAATGTACCCAAAGTGCTCTCGCTGGCTTTTTACCAGGACACACTGTGTTCACAGGCTACTGCTTGATTTTCTGTTTTTTGCCTCTGCCGCTCTTTCTGTTCTGCTTCTGAGTTCTCTCCCCGTCACCCCTCCAAAAAACAAACTCAGACAAAAGCTCCTGGGCACTAGGATCACACACACCTTTTGTCTTAGGTGGGGCTTATGCATACAGATATGTTAACTGATGGGTGAGTTCATGGCTATCAATCTCACTGGGATTTTAACTCAACCTATAACAAGGTTTCACTCAGCTCATATCAACATCATTAGAAAACCCAAGCAAATAGGGGCATAGAAAAGAATAGTAAATTTGTACTGCCCACAAAACCCAATATTATCCTCAGTTATAATGAAATATATTCCACTACAACCTTCAGAGGGGTAGCCGTGTTTATTTGGATCTGCTTTTACAGATCCAAATAAGGAAACAGATCAACAGAGCTAGACGTGTACCCAGAAGCCTCCTACTGCAAGACAAACCCAAGAAAGAAACCAACAGGACCCCAATGGCCATCACATACAGTCTCCAGCTAAAACCCCTCCAACGCATCATCAGGGATCTACAACCCATCCTGGACAATGATCCCGCACTTTCACAGACCTTGGGTGGCAGGCCAGTCCTCGCCCACAGACAACCTGCCAACCTGAAGCATATTCTCACCAGTAACTGCACACTGCACCATAGTAACTCTAGCTCAGGAACCAATCCATGCAACAAACCTCGATGCCAACTCTGCCCACATATCTACACCAGCGACACCATCACAGGACCTAACCAGATCAGCCACACCATCACCGCTTCATTCACCTGCATGTCCACCAATGTAATATACGCCATCATATGCCAGCAATGCCCCTCTGCTATGTACATCGGCCAAACTGGACAGTCTCTACGGAAAAGGATAAATGGACACAAATCAGATATTAGGAATGGCAATATACAAAAACCTGTAGGAGAACACTTCAACCTCCCTGGCCACACAATAGCAGATCTTAAGGTGGCCATCTTGCAGCAAAAAAACTTCAGGACCAGACTTCAAAGAGAAACTGCTGAGCTTCAGTTCATCTGCAAATTTGACACCATCAGCTCAGGATTAAACAAAGACTGTGAATGGCTTGCCAACTACAGAACCAGTTTCTCCTCCCTTGGTTTTCACACCTCAACTGCTAGAACAGGGCCTCATCCTCCCTAATTGAACTAACCTCTTTATCTCTAGCTTGCTTCTTGCTTGCATATATATATACCTGCCCCTGGAAATTTCCACTACTTGCATCCGACGAAGTGGGTATTCACCCACGAAAGCTCATGCTCCAAAACGTCTGTTAGTCTATAAGGTGCCACAGGATTCTTTGCTGCCACTACAACCTTAACTCTGCCCCCTCACAAAATACTGTTTTTCACCAGTTATGATAAAAGCCCAACACAAAACATTTGTGAAAAAGAAACATAAAAAGTATATTGATTAAGCTCAAAAGTAAGTTCAGCTACAAAGCTATTATATCATTAATCAATGTCATAGAATCGTAGAACTGGAAGGGACCTTAAGAGCCAGCTAGTCCAGTCCCCTGTACTCGTGGCAGGACTAAGTATTCATAGAATCATAGAAGATTAGGGATGGAAGAGACCTCAGGAGGTCATCTAGTCGAACCCCCTGTTCAGAGCAGGACCAACCCCACCTAAATCATCCCAGCCAGGGCTTTGTCAAGCCGGGCCTTAAAAACCTCTGAGGATGGAGATTCCACCACCTCCCTTGGTAACCCATTCCAGTGCGCCCTCCTAATGAAATAGTTATTCCTAATATCCAACCTAGACCACTGCAACTTGAGACCATTGCTGCTGCTTCTGTCTTCTGTCACCACTGAGAACAGCCTAGCTCCAGCCTCTTTGGAACCCCCTTCGGGTAGTTGAAGGCTACTATCAAATCCCCCCAACTCCTCTCTTCTGCGGACTAAATAAGATCACTTCCTTCAGCCTCTCCTTGTAAGTCATGTGCCCCAGCTCCCTAATCATTTTCATTGCCCTCTGCTGGACTCTCTCCAGTTTGGCCACATTCTTTCTGTATGTTGGGGGCCCAAAACCAGACACAATACTCCAGATGAGGCCTCACCAGGGCCGAACAGAAGGGAATAATCACTTCCCTTGATCTGCTGGCAATGCTCCTACTAATGCAGCCCAATATGCCATTAGCTTTCTTGGCAACAAGGGCACACTGTTGACTCATATTCAGCTTCTCAGCCACTGTAATCCCCAGGTCCTTTTCTGCAGAACTGCCGCTTAGCCAGTCAGTCCCCAGCCTGTAGCAGAGCATGGGATTCTTCCATCCTAAATGCAGGACTCTGCACTTGTCCTTTTTGAACCTCATCTAGATCATCCCTGAGAGGTGTTCATCTAACCTGCTCTTAACAATCTCCAATGATGGAGATTCCATAACCTCCCTGGGCAATTTATTCCAGTGCTTAACTATGACAATTAGGAAGTTTTTTTGAATATCCAACCTAAACTGCCCTGGGTGCAATTTAAGGCCATTGCTTTTTATCTTATCCTCAGAGGTTAAGAACAACAATTTTTCCTCCCTCCTGCTTGTAACAATCTTTGATGTACTTGAAAATTATCATGTCCTCTTTTAGTCTTCTTTTCTCCAGACTAAACAAACCCATTTTTTTCAGTCTTCCTTCATAACTCATGTTTTCTAGATCCTTAATTTTTTTTTTTTTGCTTTTCTCTGGATTGTCTCCCATTTGTCCACATCGTTCCTGAAATGTGGCACCCAGAACTGAACACAGTATTCCACTTGAGGCATAATAAGCATGGAGTAGAGTGGAAGAAACTTCTCTTCTTGTGTCTTGCTTACAACACTCCTGCTAATGCAGCCCAGAATAATGTTTGCTTTTTTTGCAACAGTGTTATACTGTTGACTCATCTTTAGCTTATGATCCATTATGACCCCCAGAAACCTCTCTTCAGTACTCCTTCATAGGCAATCATTTCCAATTTTATGTGTGTGCAACTAATTGTTCCTTGCTAAGCTGAGTACTTTGCATTTGTCTTTATTGAATTTCATCCTATTTCCTTCCACCATTTCTCCAATTTGTCCAGATCATTCTGAAGTTTAATTCTATCCTCCAAAGCACTTGCAATCCCTCCCACAGTAGTATCATCTGCAAACTTCATAAGTGTACTCTATGTCATTATCTAAATCATTAAGATATTGAACAGAACTGGACCCAGAACTGATCTCTGTGGGACCCCACTTGTTATGCCCTTCCAGCTTGGCTGTTAACCACGGATAACTACTCTCTGGGAACAGTTTTCCAACCAGTTATGCATCCACCTTGTAGTAGCTCCATCTAAGTTGCATTTCCCTAGTTTGTTTATGAGAAGATAATAAAAGACAGTATCAAAAGTATTACTGAAGTCAAGATGTATCACGTCTACCACTTCCCCCCATTTGTCCTGTCAAAGAAAGCTATCAGGTTGGTTTGACATGATTTGTTCTTGACAAATCCATGCTGACTGTTACGTATCACCTTATTATCTTCTAGGTATTTGCAACTTTATTGCTTAATTATTTGCACCATTATCTTTCTAGGTACAGAAGTTAAGCTGACTGGTTTGTAATTCTGCGGGTTGTCGTTATTTCCCTTTTTATAGATGGGCACTATATTTGCCCTTTTCCAGTCCTCTGGAATCTCTCCCATCTTCCATGACTAATCGCTAATGGCTCAGATATCTCCTCAGTCAGCTCCTTGAGTGCTCTAGGATGCATTTCATCAGGCCCTGATGACTTGAAACATCTAACTTGTCTAAGTAATGTTTAACTTGTTCTTTCCCTATTTTAGCCTCTCATTTTCACTGGCATTTGCTATGTTAGATGTCCAACCAGCACCAATCTTCTTGGCGAAAACTGCAACAAAAAAGTCATTTAGCACTTCTGCCACTTCCACGTTTTCTGTTATTGTTTTTGCAATGGGCCTACCCTGTCCTTGGTCTTCCTTTTGCTTCTAGTTAGGATTGTCAATTAATCTCAATTAACTCAATTAACTCAAAACAAATTAACTTGATTAAAGCAATTAATCGTAGTTAATCACAGTTTTAATTACATTGTTAAAAATAAATAAATTGAAATTTATTATAAATAATTTTTGGATTTTTTCTACATTTTCAAATATATTGATTTCAATTACAACACAGAATACAAAGTGTACTGTACTCACTTTATATTTTTTATTACAAAAATTTGCACTCTAAAAAGAAAAAATAGTATATTTCAATTCACCTAATGCAAATTCTGTAGTGCGATCTCTTCATCGTGAAAGTACAACTTACAAATATAGATTTTTTTTTACATAACTGCACTCTAAACCAAAACAACGTAAAAATTTAGAGCCTATAAGTCCACTCAGTCCTATTTCTTTTTCAGCCAATCACTAAGACAAACATGTTTGTTTACATTTATGGGAGATAATGCTGCCAGCTTCTTATTTACAATGTCACCTGAATATGAGAATAGGCATTTGCATGGCACTTTTGTAGCCAGTGTTGCAAAGTATTTACATGCCAGATATGCTAAACATTTGCAGGCCCCTTCATGCTTCAGCCACCATTCCAGAGGACATGCTTCCAAGCTGATAACACTTGTTAAAAAAGTGCACTAATTTGTGACTGAACTCCTTGGGGGGCGGGGGGGGGGGGAGAATTGTATATCTCAAACTCTGTGGTTTCACCCTCATTCTGCCATATATTCTGTGTTATGGCTGTCTCAGATGATGACCCAGCACATGTCATTTGATTTAAAACTTGAAAAAGGCCTACTAGTGACAATATCAAGGAAGGTATCAGAGGTCGGCATAAAACTCTGAGTTCTTAGGGCTGGGTAGAATAATTGAAAATGCCAGAGGACAGAAGAAGCTGATGTGAGAAGAAGCTGTTTGGTTGCTCTCTGCCATTTTGCATTCGAATTGCTGCGTTGCTCATAGCTTTTGCACTGACATCTGGTGTTTGTGGATGGAAAGACAAGCTTTGTTTTTTTCTGAATTCCTTGCCAGTGCTGTGGCTGTGACCAGAGGCTTCCTGAGCTTAGCACCAATTTAAAAAAAAAAAAATTGGATTTTTTTTACATAAAAAGGAAAAAAGATCAAGTCACTTGGGTACATGAAAAATTATTTCATTATAATACAACTGGGCAAAGAGTTGCCAGATTTTTGAAAAAGATCCAGTATTGCAGCATTTTGGGAATATTTTTCACGTGAAAAATGTAGACAAATTTTAATGAAAAAAATCTATTCCACAGTCCACGTTCTTTGTAAAATGGAAAAGACGCGCTTGCTCAAACATTCGCACTATTAAATTGTGAACCTGAAATGAAAGTACATGTTTGTCCTAGAGCCAACATGCACTAGTATACTGGCTACTGGGCTGGGAACCAGGGGCTCTTCAGGTATAGTATCATGACTAGTCTCAATTAACTTTTGCAATTATATAGTATTTTATATGGATAAACTCTTACCTGAGCCCCCTGTGCTATAGTGAATTTCACCCCATGAGAAGATGTGGCCGGGGGGGGAGGGGGGGAGAATTGACTTTTTTGGTCACATAGTTTTACCAGTGCTCACATTGTTGTTTTTTTAAGGACCCAGTTCCTGGAGTCCTTTGATTACATGAGAATCTTTGTTTTCATTTAAAAATAAAAGTAAGTTTCTAACTTTCATAGCTGCAGAAGAAAGCATGAAAATGTGCAACCTAAAGACTTAAACATCAGAAGACAGATGCACTTTGGATTGTGTTTAGCTTTTTAAAAATATCATGATTTTTAACTTGGTCTCATGCTATATTTTTGGAGGGGCTGACTAACGATTTTTGAAGTCTTAGGATTAGAGACACTGGTAATAATATCAATAAGTGTGCACCAAAACTCCTGGTCTCCAAATGCACTTGTGCATGCCACTAGACACACACAAAACAGCCACAAAATATTCAAAATCCAGCACAAACATGATAAACACATGAATCAAAGTTAGTTATTCCCCTGTGCTGAACCAGAAACACCAAGGGAGTGTGTGGCCTCTCAGGTAAAGCAGAAACTGATAATGCAGTCTTGTTGGTCTTATTCCCCTACTATGGGACTGATCTACTGAGTGATTTTTGGGCAAGTGAGTTAGATTCTCTGTGCTTCAGTAGATCAATCTGTTACATGGAAATAGTAATATATACTCTGCTGTGGAAGAAAGGGGTCTTGTGCAGCTTAACTGAGGTTTCTAAATTGCTTTGAGATTGCTGGTTGAAAGGTGCTATGATGAATGCATGGTATTGTTTCAATGCATGGATTGTATTTCATGTATCGAAGTGCAGAAATGATTGTGACTTAAGTGACAGCAATTATAGATTTTGATGCACACATTTTAGTGCATACTATGAATATCAGTTATGAACAGACATGCTGGCTTTTAATTAGTGCCAATGGTCTGCTTGGGGAATTGCCTGGAAGGAAATATGGTATATTGCCTAATTAATTAGTTCAGATTAAAGGGATCTTTACTGTATTGAAGTGCAAACGATATTGGTGCTTTCAACTTGCATCCCAAACACTGTGGCATTGCACTGTTGTTGTAGCTGTGTTGTCTCAGGATATCAGAGAGAAAAGGTGGGTGAGATAATATCTTTTATTGGACCAAGTTCTGTTGGTGAGAGAGACAAGCTTTTGAGCTTAGGGCAGTTGTGTACACTTAAAACACTGCATCAGTGCACAGCTGTAGTGCTTAAGTGAAGATGTTTCTACGCCAACAGGAGAACTTCTTCTGTCACATAGTTAATCACCTCCATGAGGGGCAGTAGCTATGCTGAGGGGAGAAGCCCTCCCATCCACATAGTGCTGTCTACACCAGGAGTAGGTCGGTATAAATGCGTTGCTCGGAGATGTGGATTTTTCACACCCTAAGCGACATAGTTATACCGCTATAAGTCTGTAGTGCAGAGCTCTTGACAAATATCTGAAGATGAGCTCTGTGTAGCTCAAAAGCGGGTCTCTCTCCAAGGGGAGCTGGTCCAATAAAAGATATTACCTCACCCACCTTAGCACGGGCGTGGGTAATTGAATTTGTTTTACTTAGGAGGAATCAGCTAGACTTGAAGAATTGTCTCAAGCCATTTAAAAGTAGAAGGTTCTTGTGAAATGTTTTACTCTGGAAATCCGTACTGGGGTTACTTTAAAAGAGGAGACAGGGAGAGAAGGGTAAAAAAGCAGTTGGCCTTATGGTTCTCTTACTGGGCCATATTGACAGGGCTGCAGTCTTGCTTTTCTTAATGAGACTTAGTAATCAGGGGACAGGAACCCAAAGTAGATCAATTCATAATCACATTCTTGTGTGTCTCATTTTAATGGCTAAGTTCAGTAAGGCTGTTAGAGCAAAGGGATGATTCCATTTCCTGCTTGTCTGTGAATGACCCACCTTGGTTTCATAGTTGTTGCCTGAAGTATCTCATTTCCATTTCTTCTTAAGAAGAAAACATCCATATATTTGACCCCTAGCTGAAAATTGAAATGCAGAGAACAGCAAGGGAAAAAGTGTATCAAGCAAAGTTTATAGCTTTCTTTTCTCCTTCACAGCATCCCCATCTAGGATTTCCCATCAAGATGGTAAGATGATGAGTGGAGCCTGTATTGCATTTTAATTGTACGCTCCAGGTCCCGTAAAATGAAAGGTCTGAGTTATCTATAGATAAGGCCTAAGGGTATCGTAGCAGAACCATTAAGTTACATTTATGTCTGTTATGATCTTAAAGGGAAACTAAAAATCTAGCACTCTGTATTACAGAGGCTGTCAAAGGTTTTTGGGTGTCTACCTCCCATTGAAATAGTTCAGAATTAGCCTCCTAAATACCCTTAAAAATCTGGCCCAGACTACAGACAGTGCCATTCTGGTTAGGAAATGCATCTAAATGACAGATGTCAGACACTGACCCTACAGCTGAGAGAGAATCTATAAACTGGCACAGTTGCCCAAAATAGTTGGGAACCTTTAATGTAGCCTACACCTGCTGCTTCCATTTCACATATCCCCTGTGCCTTTAAAGCCTCAGAACTCTTATCTTCCGCTTGCAGACAGTCATATCTTAAGGGACACATTTGTCCATGTCCGAATCTTGATTTCTCAAAATCATCACTACAGAATTATTTTTGTTTAAATATGGCTTTCACTTAACTTCTTGCCTCACCCCAAAACTATGTATTTACCAACAGTGTGATGTGACATGACTAACAGATCTCACCCACTGTTTGGCAGGGATGGAATTAAACCATTCTATACGCTGACAGAAGAGCAAATTCAGCTGTCTTCCCTCAATGATTGGGCTGTAGAAGAATTCAGCCAGATAGGACTGTGGCTGAGCTAAACTAAAACCAATTACCACATTGTTCAGCCAGCTGTTAGCACATGTAAACCCAGGCTAAGTGGAAAGTGACTAATTTCTACATCCATACGTTTTAGAAGTGGAATTAATCTGATGTTTAAAAAATACCCACACAAATTCTTAAGAGCCAGATTTTGTTCAATCAGTGTTTCTTTGGACACACCTATAGAGCTGGTCCCTCTGCGACAATGCGTTCCTCAAGTTGCACTTCAGTCAGCAGCCAAGAAATGAAGATGAGCTGTGTTCATTCCCATTGACCTCAGCCATCATGCTTGTGCACAGAGAAGCAAACTGAGGCAAGCCTGTTAACATCTGCACCGTTAGCAACACAAGTCATGGGGAGCTGGAAAGAATTCCACACTAGCAAATAGACAAGGATGATGTAGCTTAGGTACAAAGGGCCAAATTCTGCAGTCACACTAATCAGTGCAAGCCTACTGATGTAAACAGGATTGCATCAGGGGAACTGAGACCTGACCTTGACCCTCTGTGGCATATCAGCTTGGACCAGACCTGCATCTTTACAAGCTTCATTGTGGTTATCACAAAATGAGAGGGAACAATGACCCAAGATTTGACGCTATCTTTTGAAGATACTTACCTAAAGAGAAAGGCTGCTGTTGTCTACCAGACTATTCTGTCTAAACTCTTTGGAAGCTGGGGATGTTACCTATGTGCTGTATGTTCTAAATATTCATTAGCCAGGTAGTCTAGAAAACTCCAGTGGTGCAAGGGTTAAAGATTTGCTTACATGTATGAAAATCTTGAAAACCCTCTAAGATGTTTGGTTTTACAATGGGATTTGGAGCAGAACAGTTCTTCAGTAGTTCATATTTTTGTATACAAGTTTCCCACACTCAATGTCACAAATCTATCCCATTCAAACAGGAATCAGTGGAATATTTGAGACTAGCTTCTTTCTTTGTCTGTCATCAAACAGCATCATTATCACAGGAAACAAGCTGGGCTCTCAATCATTGGCATGAGACATGATAGAACATTCTCTAAAATGAATCTCTGGATGTAACTGGACCATTTATTTATTACAACACGAGGGTAAGTGAATAGGAAACTTTTGTGCTGGGATACAAAGGTTCATTATTTATAGTCACAAAAAGAATTTTGAATGAGGCCATTTTCTGTTTGCCGCTCTATGCTCAATCTACATTCAGAGTTAGTCACAGTTTATTTGGGGCCATGTCTCACCTTCATGTCCATGAGCTGAGAGAAACCAAACCTGGTGAAAATTAGCGAAGAGGCAGAACAGGGCCTGGGGATGAGTGAGGACTTAGCTGCTCAGTATGCACCCAATCACAAGAAACCCTCCTCACAGGTACACACCATCTCAGGGGTCTGTATGGATCCATGGATGGGAGAAGCCACCTTGTTGCCACTTAGCTTTAGAGCGAGCAAGTTTTGCCAGTGGGAACTAGGTGTCAGGTCCCCAACACAACCACCAGCCTCTCAGTCACTCAAGCATTATTCTCTGGGCTATACATGCTGCCAGTTGACAATAGATGTACCTCATCCCCCGAGTGCATTCAAAGTGCCCCCTTGTGGTATTCAGCCCGATTAGTGGATACCCACAGAAATCCCAGCTCCTCCATTCCCAAAGGAAGAGTGAGTTTACCAGTTTTACCTTAACCCACCGCTCCTGTATCACACATCGCACTTGGGGATCAATTGTAGTAAAACAGAAGGACATTAAGAAAGACTAGAGATTCAAAGAGAAACAAGGGTGAGCGATGGAAACAAATGGTTACATCCAAAACAAAATCATAAAACATGAACTAGGGCCTACACTTGTTACCTTCCTATCCAGTAAAGATGAGTCTCATCCCAAAGCTGTCTTTTGCTGCATGTGCTGGCCCCCAAGGAGCTATGACCCTGTCTTTCAGGAAGCTCCCCCACACTCAACAATATTCCTTAGTTAATGTATCTAGAGTGTCTTTCTCCACCCTGTGATATACTGAATCAGTCTTCATTTCCGGCCAGGGTGTTCCCCTTGCTGTCATAGCATTCCTTTTCCTTCTGAGGGGTTTTGATGTTTATAGTTTGTCTTTGCTGGTTTTCCATTGACTTTTCTGGGTTGGTGCAAAGGTAGACAATTGAGCAATACGTTACATAATCCCCTAGCCAGGGAAAGGTGAAAGTTCCCTCACACTTGAATGGGCCATCACCGAGACCTATTTTCCCGCAGTGACTTGCTTTCTCTCCAAGACCATACGGGCATAATTTTCAATATAGTCACTTTGTTGCTTATATAGTACCCATACACATGATTATGACTACCAATAAATTACAAACTGTCAGTAGAGACCTCACATGCTACCCATTATGTTATAAATACCATGAAAGCAGTGTATTAGGTGTTGAGTTTGTCAGGTCTCAGACAGAAGTTGCTTGTAAAGAAGAGTGAGCCCTCTGCCAGTTGGCACCAACAGGCCTCAGAGTCACAGGAAATTAACTTCCATTCCATCTGGTGTGTAGGTGCTGTTGTTCAGTGGTGGGGGAGAGGAAGCCCATAGCATCATGGCTCCTGAAGGAGCGGCACTTCCATAGTGGGGTGTGATGGGTCACCTGTGTTGAGGCAGTTGGCTGTCTGCAGATTTTGGGACATTCCCTAGCTAATGGGACCTAACCCCGTACTCATTCCGCCAGGGAAAGGGAGTAAAACCTACCTCCTCACTGAACAGTGATAGAAAACTTCTTTACTAGAACTGCATGGAGTTTCCTAGACCCTGCTCGGGCTTTTCCTATGTATTTTATGGCACTAATTTTAGATCTTCTTGTGGAGTGAGGGGAAAAAGGCAAACAAAAAGATGCTGACTAGTTCAGAGGGGATAACTATATTAGGACCAGTTTCTCCTTTCCAGATTATATATTGCACACACTCCTGCTATCCTCCGCTCTTCAAATCAGAATCAGGAGGTCTTTCCTAAAGCAATGTTGGTAAAGAATCAGTGTCACGCACTGCAATACTGCTGTCCGATACTCTTATGAAGGCATTTAGTAACATATTGGGCTGAGTTTGTTGCTGGCATAACTCCATTGACTTCAGTGGACAGACAATATAACCCATTGTTTAAAAGGAGACAAGTGACACAATATCTAGTCCATATGCGTGCGCCCAGAATGAAAAAACAAAACTGGTTTCCTGTTACATATTGCTTCCACCAGATTAAACAATACAGCCTCTCTCTCTCTTGAAATGTGTGTCTTTAATCAGGCTACACGTATTGCCATGTTCAGTGTATGAAATCGTACATTTGCATGGACTCATTTTCATATCAGTGATTTTCTTTTCTAGAGCTGTCAAGCTCAGTTTATTTTTGTCTATAACTCAAACTTTTTGGTGGTGATAATTATATTAGTATTACTGTCCTGGGCATAATTAAATCCTTATTGGATCCTAAGAGCTAGATAAATGGCCCAGTTTTTGCAGGCTCCAGACTGCTTAAGGAAGCACTCTGTTCCCTGAAATTTACTTGTGGTTTTATACATGATGAAATTACACTATACAATATTTGAGAAATTGGGGAAGACATTAAAATAACGTACGTAGAGCCTAACTACGAGATAAAACATTTTTCACATGCCTTTCAGGCCTCCTCTTAGCTGATCCAGCAATGAAACCGTACTGGTGACTAGTCGACAGTCCAAAAATATTCATGGCGACAGGTTACCAGAAACAGAGTAAATGTCTTTATGGCAAAACCAAGCTAGAACAGTAAGGTTTTGAGGAGGAAAAACTCACTAAAACACATAAACCAGTATTAGTAACTTAGCTAGCAATTTTCTGGATTGCCTCAAAACCATTTTGTGCTCCTTTCTTTTCCTCATGCAGTTTTGTTCCTGCGTGAAAATCCTCCTTTACAAACAAGATGTGTAAAGGAATGCTCATTTTGGTATCATCAGAAAACCCAGAGAATATGGCCTGGATGAGGAGGATATTAGTCATGGAAAAACTCACATATCAAATGACAGCAAGAAGGAGACAGACTTGAAACCTGGCTCCCTTTCTTAGAATATTTGAATGAGTCAACTCCAATACCTAGAGTTAAAAAGATGGCATAGTGGCTGCTTCTACAAGTGACACACATGCCATCCAAGTACTGTACTGTTCAAAACGAGACCAGCACAGAGTGCATATTACTTAAAGTGACCAGTCAGTATTTCTCTCTATTAGAAGTGTGGCATTTTTTCTCCTTCATGCTGGAAGTTGTGGGTTGGTTGATTTGGTTTGACTAGTAAAGGTTCAGTTCACCTGCTATGTTTAAAAATATTGGAAGGAAGAAACAAAACACTCATTGATTACAGGGAAAGGGCATTGGAATTGTAATAGGTGCTTATGACCATTAGTTTGTCAGATCAATGAATAAATACAATCAATGGAATAAATACAATAAAAAGGCACAGAGCAAAAGCTCAAGCTCATGTTGCACACACAACCATTTTCAACAGCAGACCCACAATCCCCCAGAGCAATCAGTTGCATGTAGGGAATAAGAATGGGACTACTGGACTCAGTTATGCACATGCTTAAGTGCTTTGCTGGACCAGGGCCAGACACAGAAAGGTGCAGCTGGACATAGATACCTACTGTACGAAATTGTCTACTAGAAATACTCCATGGTTTCAGTCTTTGCTTTAGGGAAAAGCCAGGCCAGTGTGAAAATCCAAGGCTTCATCTATTTAAGAATTTTCTGTCACCTCCCATGTGCAGCCCAGGCAGTAGATCCAAATGCAACCCTGCTGTAGGCAGGCACAACAGATTTGCGGTACCAGACACATGACAGACAAGCACAGAATGTCATGTTAGTTCTGCCACTGCCATGCAGCTTAAGCTGTGCTGCCAACACAAATTCTCCCTCGTGAAACATTCTGTTGAATCTGGAGCCTAAGGACAGCTCAGAAGATGGTTGTTGGATCAGCCTAGTTGTAGTTATCAGGTCCTTTGTTTTTACGTTTTCAGCATCAGCTACTAATACAAGATTAGGTTCCAGTGCAAGACTCATTGTCTCATTACAGCTGCTGATTTGGGGCGTTCAGAAGGGTGGAAGATGTTAACTAATCTGGATGTGAGGTCCCACTGCTTAGAGGTGAGAAAATCTGTTTTGTACTGGTCAGCTCTAGTGCCTGGCAACCAGCTATAACAAACTGCCTGGTCTGATTTTTGCATATGGAGTTTACAGATGCAGTAAGCAGTTTGGGATAGAAGAACAGTATCAAGTTCCTAATATTTCCCTCTCCTCACTGAGCTGAAGTTCCCACTTCTGGGGATGAGCAAGCTGTTCAGCAACATGACCTAACCGCAGCTATGATAGAGTTCTGTGTTGTGCTGAGCCTCCTCAACTCCTGTTCAAGGTCCATGGGCATGGGGGGAATCAGCATCTCACAGGATCCAGTCATTACACTCCCAGCCTGCTTCAGTGGGGCCAAGTGTAATCCGAGGGCAGGAAGTTCACCGTCACCCTGACTGGATGAAATAAACTTTGAGCACTTGCAGGGAAGCCACTTTTCAAACTGGTACTTTAGCTCCTACCACAGGGGAGCCAATGGCTGTAGAAGAGCAGAACTGGGGCAGGATTAGGGCTTGAGTTGCATGAAGTTGTGTAGTGTCCATCTTCCCTGAGCAACAAAATAGCTCCATTTTAAAAAGAAACACTTTATTTAGTAACTTCCGTTGATCCAAGATACACATTCCCATCCCAGGTCCTGCCATATGATCCCAGCACAGCTGGTCTGCGGTATTTGGACAATAACTTGTTTGTTGTATAAAAATGTGCTGATCATAGCATATGCAGATTTAAGGCTTGTGATTAATATTGAATAAGCTACTACTACGAAGTATATTTGCCTATACAAACACAAACGAGGATTAATATTCTATTTCACAATGTTTGCTTGGTGCTTTACATCATCATCTCTAACAGAATTCACCATTTAAGGAGTCAATCCTGCAGACTAAGTCTCTGTGTCTGCATGGAAACCTGCCTATGCAGGATAGCTTGCAGAACTGGGGCCTAAGATGCGTCTTCAACTTCCTTTGGTGCTCAGTATCTCATAGGCTTAGGTGAACAGACCACCACAGATAAAACTGCCCTTGGTGATCAGGTTAGCAGAGTCCTGCATATTATTTAACAGTGCTTTTCCTTGTATGGAGAGGAATACAATGAACCAGGGGTGGAATCCTGGACTTATTAGGTGTGTCTACACTGCATTTTAAAACCCCACAACAGCTGGTCTCAGAGCCCAAGTCTACCGACTCCGGCTCATGCTACAGCACTAAAAACAGCTGCATTGACATTTGGCTCTGAAGACAGGGGAGGGAGATGCGAAATGAAAGACCAAATAACTTGGTAATTGATTTCTTTCACATTGTTACAAAAATGAAAATGGGCCCAATATTGCAAATCCCCCCACCCCAGGGCCCCTACCATTTTTAGATTTACCTATAGATCCATCACTAGATCTGGAACAAGTTTAACGAGCTTCAGTTTCCACTTACATATTCAAACAGCTCAATTTTAGATCCTCTCTGGTTGCAGGTTCTGTTGTTTGTGATGGGGAAAACACAACGTGCTACCAAGGAACAAAGAATTAACAAGCTCTAATTTACAAGGTGGATAAATTTATTGCTATGCTAGAGATGAGACAAATGAAAAAACTCTTTAGCTTCATTAGGAAATCTCCACACCATTCATCTGAGACAAACTGCTTAACTTCACCTTCCCATGAATTATGTTCATGTGACGCCTCCTAATATGCAGAGGTACCTTTTAGGTTTCATAACTATGAGAGATGGTCTAGCTGCATAAGTTAATAAGTCAGTTAAGGCCCTTCTAGTGAAAATAAATTTCAGATGGCTGCTTAGAAGTCATATAAGGTAATTTGTTTCTTGAAGTCAATAGAATGAACACAGTCGAGCCCTCTAATATGCAAACAGTAGCTATTTAAAAGGACATTATGAGAAGGAAAGATCCGTCCATTGAATATCTCGGAAGAAGTCAATTCCAACACAAAGCCAGGATTTCATCAGTTGATTAAGTGTGCTTGAGACTTCTTTGCTCACTTAGAGTGTGTCCTGATTTGCAAGGCAGAAATGTGTCACTCTTTTGCACTCAATTTTAGTAACATTCAGGTGGCAGAACAATTTGAGTTGTATTACTTTTATATAGGACATGAGTAGTTATGAATAAAGTCTGTTTCACTCGTGTCCTCCCTTTCCACCAAAAATAAATAAATTCATATTTCCTATTTACAAAACTGGACAGCTGTGAATTAGCATTTGAAGTTTGCCATAATAAAGTGAGTACTTACTTCATTAAGACAGGATTTACTGGCATGACAAAAAACAAGTTGCTTTACTAAAACTGTAATGAAAAAATATATAGATATTTACAGTAAAGGAAACAAAATCAAACCACTAAAGATGGAAAATTTACACAATACATAACCCTTTAAATTATGATTGACAAATTAACAGAACACTCATGATTATAAAACCCACTTTGCCTTGAGGGGAAATTCTGCTTGGTCTGATGAATGTTTGAAAGGCTGCATAACCTTTCATAGCGTAATAAAACATTCCTATGGGAAAAGTTTGGTAAAGACCAACAAAAGCATCTTGTGTGCACACTATCAGTTTTCTATGTGTGCTTTTAAAATTCATTTGGCAATTCATTTTAGCTTAAAGACAGCTGGGGCAATCTGGTTTCAATTCTTTTTGGGATACGTGGATTCCACATGCCCATTTATTCATTTCTCAATAATCTGAAATAAAACAAGACAGGATGACTGAAATTTGCAAGCAAAGAGAATGAAATCCACATAAATGTAAATAAATGGGATGCCCAATACATAGCTGGGCCTGGCTGGTATTTGCAACTGTGCTTCCCCTGACTTCAGCAAATCACTTCTGGGGTTATACAGAGGAAAGATGGTAGAACGTAACTAGACTAAGGTTACAAAGGATGTAGTGCTCTTTCCTTCAAGGTGCAGACTAAATGTTCAAAGAATCAATGTTAAGTGTGCAGCCAGGGAACTAACCATTTAAGAGAGCCTGGTGCAATGGGAACTTTACATCCCAATTTGGTGCCAATACCACCAGATATTCAAACAGTCCAACAAAAAGTTTGTGTGCTCACAATTGCCCTCTGATCAACAACTCTTTCTCAAACACACCTTTGTATTACTCGGATACAGCAAAGCACTTAAGCATGTTTGTAACTGAGTGAGTATTCCCACTTCTCACATGCTTAAATCATGCATGACTTACTGCTTTACTGGTCTGAAGCCCAGGTAAGCATCTTCTAATAGCTCCTTTCACCGTCATTGGCTCCCGTTAACTTTGTCATTCACACTGTAGCCTTTTGTAACATCCCTCCCCCCAAAAGTCTGCTTTTACTATTGCTGAAGCCAAACTATTACCTTTTAATTTCTCTCTCAAAATCCACAGGTATTAGTTTGTAAAACATGAGCTAAAAAGTTAAACCTCTAACATTTTACTTATTTCTAATAAAATACATAAAAGGGGGCTACCTATTAAAACATCTTTCCTCTTTTTCCTTGGGCAGTTGAAAATGAGATGCATTTAGAGGTGCCAGCCTAATTAAAATTAAAATTTGAATTCACATCTAAAGATATCATTTAGCTAAATAAAAACTTGCTACCGGATCAGCCCTGGGTAAGGTATATTTATAATTTGAGTACATTGTTTTACAAGTTCTTGCTCATTTCTGATCTTTATTTTTGCTATATATTCTCAGTTACTATTTTTACATGGTTATCTACTTCTTCATTCATTTCCCTTTGTAATAAAGCTTCATGGGAACTAAGGAGCGCTTTTTAATACATCAGATTTGCACATACTGATCGATTATGTTAAATATCTGTCAAACGTGCTCCTGTATGAATAAAGAAATGGCCATAACATGACATCCATTTTTGGTAATTACACATTTGGTAAAGTCATATTTAGGCAATTAAGTTTTACACATCTGCTGAAACTGTTGAACTGTATGCAAGTTAGGAAGGAGATACAGGAGCCTCATTTTATAAACTTACCTGTGGATCTACATAGTTTCCTGCCCTTCGCTTGAGATATATGAAGTTTCTTGAGTGGCAAGTGACAGCATCTTAGAAATGCACAAACAGCATTTTGACCCCCACCCCCACTACAAATCTAGGCAGGGGAGAGATTTAACTATAAGGCACCTGTGAGTGCTTTGTAATCATTTTGTAAATATTTTATAAATATTATTCTATTTAAATAATGACTCATTTATTCCTTCTCACAAGGCATGCAATGGCAGATGCTACACTGCACCAGGTAACAAGGCTACCTCCAGTAGACCGCTTGGTACAGTACAAATTACAAGAACACAACTTGTGGCAAAATGGAGCAGGCTGATCGTTCAGTAGTAACGTAAGCCCACACTGTGCTGTGGTTCAGAACTCGATTAAAGACCATCCAGGGAAAATATCTGCTAGTTAGCTATAAGTTAGTTATAAAGACTGGTCACTTCTCCCTCCCCAACTGCATATCTACCCAGTAAAACTGGTTGGCCAACTACAATCTAGAGCACATCTGACTTTTCCCTGCTTGTCTAAGTCCATCCATCAGAAACATGCTCCTCCTCACCAACTCTAGGAAAAGCACCAGGAGCAGACAGACTAGGAAGAGAAAGGATGAAGAGGGGACAATGCAGAGAGGAAAAAAATAGCGAACGAGAAACTGTAGGAGTTACAGCGTCAGGTGGGCTTGCAGAGCCTGAACCACACATCCACACTGCTATTTTCAGCATGCAGCTCGAGTCCCAGTAGTGCAAGTTTGTCTACCAGGCTGGGAGGCAGGCTCCCAGCTGCAATGCAGACAGGCTTATCTACCTGGAGACACTCAGAAAAATTAATGTGAATTAATGAAAACTGTGAATTTAAATCAGATTAGTTAAACTGCATTAAATCCCAGTGTGGACACACATTCAGAATTAAAGTGACCTTAAAACCAAGTGAGGGCCACAGACCACACATTGCAACTTTAACTCCCCACTTTTCATCCTTCTGTAATGCTACTTTACCACATTGTATATTCTCCAACACTAATCAAGTTTGGTGCAGTAGTCTATTATGTTTGGAGAGGGTAATCTAATAACGGACTGA
This sequence comes from Mauremys reevesii, assembly GCF_016161935.1. NCBI lineage: Eukaryota > Metazoa > Chordata > Testudines > Geoemydidae > Mauremys > Mauremys reevesii. The sequence continues at coordinate 109,544,603 of NC_052627.1, read as the reverse complement.
GTAGAAGGGCAGTTAGAGGGGTGATGGAAGGCTGGCAGTTCTAGGGAGCTCTGAAATTTGCAGGATATGGTCTGTAGTGTATAGTAGTAGTGATGTGTGCCTGCAGGTGGAGGAATAGAGGGTCTGGATAGGTAGGCATTAATATTTACTTCTAATTTCTTTGCTTTTGTGGGGAGATTTGTCAGGTATATTGTATGTAGCAACCTTAAGTGCTTTGCAATGAAGTTTTTGGTTTATTAGCTTCCTAGGTTTTTTTAATGCTTGAAAGGGATTGGGAAAGCCAAACCTGTGCGGTAGCAGAAATGCAGCAATCCTGTTGTAGGCTAAAATCTGACATAAATGGGTAGTTACTGAAAGCGAGTTGGCGGCCTACCCCAGTCAGTCAAGGTTGGATTGTCTAGTTCCCATCAATCAGATTTACATTTGCACCTGTTCTAGTTAGCACACCTCTCGAAAAAGTTTTATGTGGACAGACAGCATTCAGTACAAAGTAGGATGACAAGGAAAAATTTCAGCAAGCGCTCTATTTCAAAGACTTCCTATTAAAACATTCTGAAGAGAAATCAAGTATGTATGGTTTGTATGAAGTACATAAATAATCCAGATACCATACAAACTAAGCCTGCATGATATTTTAGAGGAAAAAAAGGAATGTATATCCCATTTTAAGACCCATTAGAACACAACCCTAACTATGTAGTTGCTACAAGTCACCTGTGAAGTGTGTTCACTGAATAAATGGAAATACAATATATTTAATAGGTTGCATTTTAAATGGTCACATATTTACAAATCATATTTCTATAGGAAGTTTTTTTTTAATCTGCTATTACTGCAACTAACTTTTCTATCATGAAGAGTTGGGCTTTTTTTTTTTTTTTTTTACTTTTACATTTGACAATACTTTGTATAGTCAGTTCCCCATGTTTGTGTAGGCCTTTCTTACAGTAAGGGAGGAAAGACACTAAGAATAGGAACATGGGATGAAAAAACACAAAAATTAACAGGATGATACAAGGGCGACTGAAACAAAAAACCGTACTTTAAAAAAAAAATGGACTGGATTTCAATTTGATTCTGTCTCTAAACAATTAGCATTCAGATTAACAGTAGGCTGACATTAGTACCTCCTGTGGGTTTGACATAGTGATGAATACACAAGAACAAAACCAGTATTAAAACCAGGTCTAAAGTAGGCGGCTTGTCCTGTGCTTGCAAAAAATACGTTCTTCATAGTGAAACCAGAATATGCAGAAGTCACATTGCAGTATTCAAAATTGACAACTGTTGCAAAGAAATCCAGTCCATTCTTTTCCTTTTTTAAAACAAAGATTACGAAATTGAATTTTATTGAGTTTCACACAAGATGCACTTATAAAATTGGTACAGAATGTCATTTAACAGATGAAAATCATTCTAAGCTTCCTTTAGCAACTGCTAAATAATTGAAAAATTCACAGATGATCTGAATTGAATTTGAATGTGTAAATTTCTTAATGAGCATATTATACACCCAAAATAAAAGCATTTTAACCCCGCCCCTAGCCCCCAACCATTTCAATTGATTCTGGACACTACTGCAGCTGCTGTTGGTGGGGGAGGAGAAGGGGCAGCAAGAGGCTCCCTTTAGAGCAGATGTTGACTTGTATGGTAAAGCCATTTTTCATGACAACTTTACATTCTGATCTGTTTCATAACATTATTTCTGTATATTTCTCTGTTCTGTCATATTAATATAACTTTGCAGATTTTAGGCATTAGCATGTATTCTTCCACATTTCCTATTCATAAATCAAACATTAAACTTTGGCTTTTCAACTCCAATAGATTACAAATTAGTTAATAAAAGAAATCCTGTGGTTTGTTCATCACTGAAATATCTGTATCATATCAAAAAACCAAAATAAAATTCCAAGGGAAATAACTTAGCAGACATCAACTTAAATCTTTTGAAAGGTTTTTGAAAATAGAGGTTAATGTTACATTTTAACAGCAAATGTAGGATTCATCACTGGATGAAAGATTGTCTTTTGATTCAGTTCTCTAGCCTAGTTATTGAGCTGAAATGCAGTTCATTCTTGAGGGATTCAACATGCCTTTCATCAATTCCCCCAACATTGCCACACACACCAGAAATTAAGATGCATTACACCTTCATAAAACCAAGCGTTTCATAATAAAGCTATTCATATCTACTTAAGTTTGCTTAAAATTCATCAATTAAAATGGACACTTCTGATAACTATTCTATGGGCAATTTTTCCAGCTAAGTTAATATAGAGATGCCATTTTTATCAACTTGTTTAAACCAAAATGTAGTGAGTAATTATTTCTTCCATTGCATTGGAATTATCTGGAATTAATGCAACACTGGTGTTGCTGGCTGCAGTTCACGCTACCTTTCTCAATATAAAGAAGTGTCACTTTGTAACAAAATGATTCCCATTGCAAAAAACAAGCCACAGCTTTTTTTAAAAAAGCTTTTCATATAGAATTTATAAATGTATATAGTTTGCCTTGCAGAACACATTGTAATTGAACAGAATAATGATGAAGCTGAGTTTGCCCAGTTATGCGGAACCTTCACTTTATTTCTTTGTATTTGTGATCCATTTCCCTCGCTGGTTTAGATTTTAGATAAAATACTATGCAGTGGGTCTTTCATTTAAGATACTGTAGTATTTTATTCTGATCAGTTCTGATACATCTTCAAAGATTTTTCTGGTGACAAGAATAATTATCTTGACTTACTGTTTAATCTACCAGTGCTTTTTTATGTGTTCGCTGATAAGTACAAGTTTTGAAATCTGCAGCTGTTTATGAAAACAACATGAGACTGGAAAGATGAGCTTCCTATTAAAGTTGTCACATATTCCCAGGTATATCCTTGTACTGGAGAGACCTTGATGAAAAATGATATGTTCTGGAAGCATGGTTTCAAAAAGCAGAACAGGATTTTGATTTTTTCAGTCTACTTCCAAGACAGCGATACTGTAGCTCTGTCAAATAGACAAGAGACTCTCACAATCCATTATATTTTCCAAAGAGCCAAGTTAAAGATTTCTGTTACTTGATCTGACCAGCTACCAAGCCTAGTTACTTGTAAAAATTAATATTTGTTTGCCATTAATAATTTAAGTTTTTAAATAAATATTTAAGTGCCTTTTTTTTGGCAAGTGTCCATTCTGGTAGCATTTGCTGTCCCAATAGCTCAGTATCCTAAGCACATCTATTCAGAAAACTTAGTCAATTCTGTTTCCACAAATAGTAAACCTGTCTATCTCCAACAAATCTTTCTTTGAAGATCTGTGTTTTAATTCTGAATTGTCTTGGCTTATATCTTTATCTTCTCCATCAGGAGTCGTCAGGAATTGATCAGAGTTGCTTGTCACAAGTAAAGATGTAGGATTTTCCTTCTGATGCACAGGCTGATTGGTAACTGATGCAGAGAAACTTTCGTCTGTGGGAATTCCTGTTGGAAGAGCAGAAAAATCAGAATTTTTAAAACATGTGTTAATTGTATAAGCACATCAATGAATTTGAAATTGACAGATCTGTCCATCATCAAAGCTGCACTGAGGGCTGACAAAGTTAGCCATGTGAACAGTAAAAGTAGTACAAAATAAATTAACCAGTTTTGGAAACCGGATACTTCTGAATATACTGTCAAACCACTTCACTTTTTGTTACCACTGCCATTAGGATCCTAGAATGTTTACTAATGCAATAAAATATTGTGTATGAATTTTCAGTAACGTTTTAATACAAATCCAGCAAAATAAAGAAGTCCAGGAAAGCCAGGAATATACCATACGTCATCCAATGTTAAGGAACAACAGAATGCAATAAAACAAGCAGATAAAGGTCATGATCATTGTGGCATGTTACAGAAAGCCATATGGTATGTTTCTGATTTACTTGCCTGTTTTTGATGGTTTGTGTAATAAAAGTTTGTTTTCTCCATCCATCCCATCTGAAGCCAGTTGAAATGATCCCAATCAACAACAGTAACAGATCTGATTTCTGTGAAAGAATCTACCTATGTTACCAGTGACAGGATTGTATCCCTAAGTATCTGCATATGAAAGCTGGATGCCTTAAGTTTTATCCCATGGAGAAGGTTCAGATACAGTAAAATAATTAACGTGTGTATTTTTATAACATCGGATCCCCAAATAACTCTTTGAACCCCGATTTGTTAGGATTCCTTTTGTTTCCATAGAACTGAACATTGGGTTTATTAATACAATTTTTAAAAAGGCAGTTATGTATGAACACTTAACATTTCTATGCTGTATTAAAATATAATTTTTGAAACAGCTGAAAATGCATGATTTTCCCCATCGCAAAGGGGAAGAGCGACAAGTTATTTTTTTTCTCCTCTTAGAAACAAGATTAACATATTTTAAGGGAGTTTTTGAAAAACATCTGGCTTGGTTTGAGAAACTGCTGTAGGACCCAGCCAAGAGAACATTTTCTGACAAAAGTAGTAAACATCAAAATAGGGGTTTGCAACAGAAATATTGCAGCAATGTGTAAAACCGTATAATTACTAGCTCCAGACAACAAAGTTATAAAGCCGCTTCTCTATCATATCACCTCTTCCAGTCATTTGTATATTTTTTAGGAAAATAACCAATCTCTGGAGTAATTTAATAAAGTCTTATGTAAGTAAAACATACTGCATCCACCAGGGAAGAACAATCATAACAAGGTTCACTGTAGAGCTTCAATATGTAGGTAGGTATCTTCCCACTGAATAATTTCCAGAGGAAACCACTGTTCAATTTAAAAATGATTACACTGGTCTACAATTTTTGAGAAGTCGTCTGCTTCAGAGATAAAATGTGCTATTTATTATGTATTTTGATGTGCTGAATTCAAATATGACAAAACAACTGATTGGCTACTGTTTCTAAGATATTTAAGTTTTTACATTTGATGTTTATGTATATTGTGTAGATAGTAGAGTTTTAATCATAAATTGTAAACCTAGGTCTTTTCATGTGTTTATGGTTGCTTTACATGATAATATTTCACCTGTCCTGTTTATGTAACACTTTAAAAATCAGCAAAAGGGTTATATAACTAAAATTTATTATGAAACAAAAGGCAAAAAACTATTATGTACATAGTTTAGTCCTATTTAGTGTCTACTCGGCGCTTCTTGGCTTGTCTCTTGTATTCATTAAATGGAGCATCTCTTGTCACTGTCCAGCAATAGTCTGCAAGCATTGATGGGCTCCATTTGCCCTGATAGCGTTTCTCCATTGTTGCAATGTCCTGGTGAAATCGCTCGCTGTGCTCGTCGCTCACTGCTCCGCAGTTCGGTGGAAAAAAATCTAGATGACAGTGCAAAAAAATGTATCTTTAGTGACATGTTGCAACCAAGGCTTTTGTATGCCTTGAGGAGGTTTTCCACCAACAACCTGTAGTTGTCTGCCTTGTTGTTTCCGAGAAAATTTACTGCCACTAACTGGAAGGCTTTCCATGCCGTCTTTTCCTTGCCACGCAGTGCATGGTCAAATGCATCATCTCGAAGAAGTTCATGAATCTGAGGACCAACAAAGACACCTTCCTTTATCTTAGCTTCACTTAACCTTGGACATTTTCCACGGAGGTACTTGAAAGCTGCTTGTGTTTTGTCAATGGCCTTGACAAAGTTCTTCATCAGACCCAGCTTGATGTGTAAGGGTGGTAACAAAATCTTCCTTGATTCAACAAGTGGTGGATGCTGAACACTTTTCCTCCCAGGCTCCAATGACTGTCGGAGAGGCCAATTTTTCTTGATGTAGTGGGAATCTCTTGCACGACTATCCCATTCGCAGAGAAAACAGCAGTACTTTGTGTATCCAGTCTGCAGACCAAGCAAGAGAGCAACAACCTTCAAATCGCCACAAAGCTGCCACTGATGTAGGTCATAGTTTATGCACCTCAAAAGTTGTTTCATGTTGTCATAGGTTTCCTTCATATGGACTGCATGACCAACTGGAATTGATGGCAAAACATTGCCATTATGCAGTAAAACAGCTTTAAGACTCGTCTTTATCAATGAACAGTCTCCACTCATCTGGATCGTGAACGATGTTGAGGGCTGCCATCACACCATCGATGTTGTTGCAGGCTACAAGATCACCTTCCATGAAGAAGAATGGGACAAGATCCTTTTGACGGTCATGGAACATGGAAACCCTAACATCACCTGCCAGGAGATTCCACTGCTGTAGTCTGGAGCCCAACAGCTCTGCCTTACTCTTGGGTAGTTCCAAATCCCTGACAAGGTCATTCAGTTCACCTTGTGTTATGAGGTGTGGTTCAGAGGAGGAGGATGGGAGAAAATGTGGGTCCTGTGACACTGATGGTTCAGGACCAGAAGTTTCATCCTCTTCCTCGTCTGACTCAAGTGAGAATGATTCTGGTGCATCAGGAACCGGCAATCCTTCTCCGTGGGGTACTGGGCGTATAGCTGATGGAATGTTTGGATAATGCACAGTCCACTTTTTCTTCTTTGACACACCTTTCCCAACTGGAGGCACCTTGCAGAAGTAACAATTGCTGGTATGATCTGTTGGCTCTCTCCAAATCATTGGCATTGCAAAAGGCATATATTTCCTTTTCCTGTTCAACCACTGGCGAAGATTTGTTGCACAAGTGTTGCAGCATATGTGTGGGGCCCACCTCTTGTCCTGATCTCCAATTTTGCAGCCAAAATAAAGGTGATAGGCTTTCTTAACCATAGTGGTTATAACTGCGCTTTTGTGATGCAAAAGTCACTTCACCACAAACATAGCAGAAGTTATCTGCACTGTTCACACAAGTATGATGCATCTCTGCTCACTTTGGCTAAACAGAAATGTGTCCCTTTGCAAAATCAAACACTGACAAATAAGAGAGCACGACACTGTATGATTTCTAGAGCTGATATAGGGCAATCTGTTCAGCAGAGTGATGTAAGCTTCGTTATGATTGCATCATCCATGACTTCTAGGAATAACATGATGTAATTCATATCATGTATGACGCAATACCAGCTTCAGATTGCATCATTCATTGTTTTGCCTAAAAAGCAAGTACTGTCCAAACCCAGTCATAGATTTATTCATAGATCCAGTCAAAGTGTTTTTTTTTTGGTCATTTCTGGTTTAAATTCAGATCCCTTCCCTTTATAACTCACTTATCCTCCGCTATTCCCAAGTCAAGGGTCGTATATACTGACCCAATAGCATATCTTGAAAACTAGAGCCAATCAACAATTTTAAGCATCATTTTCGTTCTCAGTGACCCAGAATTTGTAAAGTTTGACTACAGTTATTTCAGAAGCATTTTGGCTGTAGAGCAGTGTTACCAGTCTAATTAGTGAGCTTATTCTTCAAGAGTAGTTTCAAACTTTACCCAGGGTAATTGCAACTGTATACATTCCTATGAGAAAGGTGTAAACTCTCAGGAAAATAAACTACCCTTATACTATAGGCTGAAGGAAAGTAGGTTAGATGAATTCATTGACATTAGTGATTATATTGCTAGCAATAGATGCTGTGCTGTTCAAGCCTATAATTGGGACACAGGGATTAATCAATAATGCAGAATTCTGCAATAATAATGAACAGACAGGAGTGAAGGCAAACTATAAAAATTCTTACATATGATCTGGCTTTACAAGGAAACAATTGTTGTTAAGAGTCACTGTATTTATAAAATGAAGTGATGGCATTGAAGAATTAAGCTTCTTCTACCTTTGAGGATTTTATAGAAGCTGAGAATATTTTTTAAGTAACATTCACAGAAATATATAGGTCTCTGCTTCTTATAAAATTCTGTCATTTGAGGCATAAGCTCTCTGCTGGACTGACCTGGTAAGCTTACTGCTGCTTCAGCTAAAAATAGTCTTCAGGATGTATTTACCGGGAACTGTTGGTAAGTTTTAATGGTCAACCCTTAAAACATGAATTATTGTCCCACATCCAAATGAAGTATTAACATAGTTTATAATTTAAGAAAAAATTACTGTAATACTGCAACATTTTCTAGTGAAAGCTTAGAAAAAGCATCCAGATCTACTGTACATAAGTTTTTTCACCATATAACCAAAAAAACCAATGTTATGGATTTAAGCCATTTTAAAATGAATGTATGCACTAAGTTCAGCTCAATGTGATTTGACACAGTTGAGATATAGGGTTTTATAACTGAAATGCTGACAGACTCAACTCTAGTATTGCTGGCGAGACACTATGATGTCTAATAAACACCTTAAATTTCATGCTGTTCAAGTCTTTGGCTAACAGAGTAGAACACAATAAAGCCTCACTGTTAAATTCTCAGAGGCTTCCACTGGATTCTTCCCAGAGATGATATACAATCCAACTTTGTTGATCAGAACAGTGAAGGTTTCTGTTTTCCCCCATATTATGTCAAAGAGGGATATAAAATATACCATTAAAGTTATTTATTAATAACAACAGTTTTTTTTAAATACTGATGTTAAAGGTGCTATATATAAACTGCAGAAGACTAAGAAAACCACCTTATATACTACAAAAAAAAAAGGCAAATCTCAGACCAAGAGAATTAACGTTAATCTCACTTGGAGAATGAAAAGCTGCCTGAAATCTTCCTATCGTCATCACAATTTTAAGTAATTGTACCTGCTGCATGTCATATTTTGCCTGCATTTCTGTAAGAATTCAATGGAACATTCCTTATGAAATGTCAGTATTGTCAGAGCTCAAGCCAAATGTGAAATATCAGCGTTTACAAGAAGGTGCTCCTCTAAATGCGCACGGACATGCACACAAAGTCAGTACTAGTTCTTATTTTGCTTCCCTACCTCCTTTCCCATACCCTGGTGGACTTTTATTGTAGTGGAGAATATTAACGTCTGTGAAGGATGAAGCACTGAATAATGGAAAATAATTATTTTGTTTACAGAACTGTGCTCCAGCTGCTAGGTGTATGCTCACAGTCCTAACATGTGAACCAAAGCATAGTTATCATTTGGTACAGTTTGTGGTAAAGGTACTGTTGAACAGCAGAGAGGGGAACAGCTGACTGAATATTAAATTTATTCTGGAAACAGTTTCCTTTTCACTGATCATCAGAACAAGCAGTTAAACTTACCTTGAGGAGATTTAAATTTGCTTTGAGGTTTGCTGAGTGGTTTGCCTGGGGTGCTAGTAGGGGGGGGATTGAACAACTTCTCTTCCATTTTTGCCTCCTTTACATATTGGCATGACTTGCCCAACAACACAATGCTGTTAAGGACTTTTAGTGAAATTAACCTGAAAGATAAAAGGGCACATTTACATATTTGCATTACTGGATGGTCATATAAAAACAGTTTCATGTATGGTTTCTGCTGTTTGGAAGGGATTTAATTTGTTAGCTAATCCTTCCAACATAAGGCTCTTTCTCATGGCCTATAGACATTTATGTCTATAGGCCATGAGAAAGAGCCTTACGTTGGCCCCCCACCCCCAACCCCCCCAAAAAAGCAGCACACTAATTTGGTTTCAGGCTCAATGTTTTAACGTAAAGAGTTTCATAGAGTAAAAATTTCAAATGTTGCTAGAAGTCATCAGTATTTTAGTTACTTAATATCAGTGTTTACTTCATGGAGCAGCTATGGAAATGTCAATAAATTCTCAATACATTCAGTATTTAAACATCTACTTTGAAAAGCATATAAAAATAACAGCAAGTCTGTGATAGCTTTGAAGCATCTCTAATAATAATAATAATAATGCACACTATGTGGAGCTCTCAAACTTTGAACCATGGGCCACATAAAGAATTCAAAGACTACACTTAATTTCCATAAAATGGCCAAATTGCAGTAGCCCTCAGTTTTAATACTGAGGTGTGTGGTCCACAGAGTCTACCAGTCTCATCATGCAATATTCCGCTTCTATCTGAGTAGTCAGGCTGGGAGTAACATGACCCAGTAGATAGTGGACACCTAAATTCTTTTCCTGCCTCTGATTTGTTGTGTGAACTTTGGCACGTCACTTTAGTTCTACCTCGGTTTTCCCATCTGTAAAATGGGAAAGAGGTTTTTTACCTTTGAAAAGTGCTTTGAGATTTACAGATGAAAAGCACTTTATAAAAGCTAATTACTACTATGATTGACAGAACATCACATGCTAGGATCGTAAATATTTTTAGACTACGTCTCCATACTGAAGATGAAGGCAGCTGTGATTTAGAGCTTTGATTTACAGGCTAGTTTGACGGTTCTATGCTATTCTGGGCTCAGAATTTGGGTTTCCTGAACTTGTTTCTCACTCAAGGAGCTGCAAGAGTACCTTTTATTTCTCTCAGTAGATAACTCTGCAGCAGTTGTGATAGAGTTTGGATGGAGCCCTATATCCTTGCTCAACATTAGAATAGTAAATAGGTAGAGAAGAATGTGGGAACCCACTGATTATGGAAATCTTCACAGATATTGTGATGATAATCTAAATTCAGAAAATTTGCTGGAAAAAGTGAATGTTTTCAAATTAAAAGCCTTAGAGCAGGTCTAAATTTGTGCATTATAAAAAAGACCAACTCAGTAGCAACTCAACTATCACACAATGCATTAAGACAAATGTTAAAAAGAAAAAAAATTGGCATACAAGATTTCTCTCTCAAAAGTATTTTTATGTAACACATTTTCCTATAAAAGTAAGTCTGTTAGAGGGATAGGATGATATGCAGAGCAGACAATCTTCAGTATTTAAAAAGGAATCTCTCACTTTGGTATCCAAGCAACCACAAACTAGACGAAATTAGATTCCCCCAGGTCTGTAACTGTGGTTCTATAAATTCCCTTCTATTAGGGTAAGAGAACAGTGTAATATCATAGTGGGCATCTGCTATAGACCACCAGACCGGGAGGATGAGGTAGACAAGACTTTTTTTGGACAACTAATAGAAGTTTGCAGATCACAGGCCCTGGTTCTCATAGGGGACTTCAAGCACCCTGACATCTGCTGGGAGAGCAATACAGAAGTGCACACACAATCCAGAAAGTTTTTGGGGAGTGTTGGAGACAACTTCCTGGTGCAAGTGCTGGAGGAACTAACTAGGGGCCATGCTCCTCTACTGCTCGCAAACAGGGAAGAATTGGTAGGGGAAGTAGAAGTGGGTGGCAACCTGCGCAGCAGTGACCATGAGATGGTAGAGTTCAGGATCCTGTCAAAAGGAAGGAAGGAAGGAGAGCTGCAGAATACAGACCCTGGACTTCAGACTGACTCCTTCAGGTCACTGATAGGCAGGATCCCCTGGGAAGCTAATATGAGGGGGAAAGGAGTCCAGGAGAGCTGGCTGTATTTTAAAGAAGTCTTATTGAGGGCACAGGAACAAATCATCCCAATGTGCAGAAAGAATAGCAAATATGGCAGGTGACCAGCTTGGCTTCACAGAGAAACCTTTGGTGAGCTTAAACACAAAAAGGAAGCATACAAGAAGTGGAAACTTGGACAGATGACTAGGGAGGAGTATAAAGATATTGCTTGAGCATGCAAGGGTGTAATCAGGAAGGCCAAAGCACAATTGGAGTTGCAGCTAGCAAGGGATGTGAAGGGTAACAAGAAGGGTTTCTACAGGTATGTTAGCAACAAGGTGGTCAGGGAAAAGTGTGAGATCCTTACTGAATGGGGCAGGCAACCAGGAGATAGATTATGTGGAAAAAGCTGAAGCACTCAATTTTTTTTTGCCTAGGTCTTCACAGACAAGGTCAGCTCCCAGATTGCTGCACTGGGCAGCAAAGTATGGGGAGGAGGTGCCCAGCCCTCAGTGGTGAAAGAACAGGTTAAGGACTATTTAGAAAAGCTAGACATGCACAAGTCCATTGGTCTGGATCTAATGCATCCAAGTGTGCTGAGGGAGTTGGCTGATGTGATTGCAGAGCCACTGGACATTATCTTTGAAAACTCGTGGCGATCGGGGGAGGTCCCGGATGACTGGAAAAAGGCAAATATAGTGCTGATCTTAACAAAAAGGTAAGAAGGAGAATCCAGGGAACTAAAGACCAGTCAGCCTCATCTCAGTCCTTGGAAAAATCATGTAGCAGGTCCTCAAGGAATCCATTTGAAGCAGTTGGAGGAGAGGAAGGTGATCAGGAACAGTCAATATGGATTCACCAAGGGCGATTGCCTTCTACGATGAGATAACTAGCTTTGTGCATATGGGGAAAGTGGTAATATATGGTAATATATCTTGACTTTAGTAAAGCTTTTGATATGTCTCCCACAGTATTCTTGCCAGCAAGTTAAAAAGGTACGGATTGGATGAATGGATTATAAGGTGGATAGAAAGCTGGCTAGATCGACGGGCTCAACAGGTAATGATCAATGGCCTGATGTCTAGTTGGCAGCCGGTATCAAGCGGAGTGCCCCAGGGGTTGGTTCTGGGGCTGGTTTCGTTCAACATCTTCTTTAATGATCTGGATGATGGGATGGATTGTACCCTCAGCAAGTTCACGGATGACAGTGAGCTGGAGGGAGAGGTAGGTACACTGGAGCGTAGGGATAGGGTCCAGAGTGACCTAGACAAATTGATGGATTGGGCCAAAAGAAATCTGATAAGGTTCAAAAAGGACAAGTGCAGAGTCCTGCACTTAGGACAGAAGAATCCCATGCGCTGCTACAGGCTGGGTACCGACTGGCTAAGCGGCAGTTCTGCAGAAAAGGACCTGGGGATTACAGTGGACGAGAAACTGGATATGAGTCAACAGTGTGCCCTTGTTCCATATTGGGCTGCATTAGTAGGAGCATTGCCAGCAGATGGAGGGAAGTGATTATTCCCTTCTATTCAGCACTGCTGAGGTCACATCTGCAGTACTGCGTCCAGCTTTGGGCCCCTCACTACAGAAAGGATGTGGACAAATTGGAGTGTGTCCAGCAGAGGGCAAAGAAAATGATTAGGGGGCTTGGACACATGATTTATGAGAAGAGACTGAGGAAACTGGGGTTTTAGTCTGCAGAAGAGAAGAATGAGGGGGGATTTGATAGCAGCCTTCAACTACCTGAAGCGGGGAGAGTGTCCCAAGAGGATGGAACTAGGCTGTTCTCAGTGGTAGCAGATGACAGAACAAGAAGCAATGGTCTCAAGTTGCAGTGGGGGAGGTCTAGGTTGGATATTAGGAAAAATTATTTCACTAGGAGGGTGGTGAAGCACTGGAATGGGTTACCTAGAGAGGTGGTGGAATCTCCATCCTTAGAGGTTTTTAAGGCCCGGCTTGACAAAGCCCTGGGTGGGATGATTTAGTTGGGGTTGGTCCTGCTTTGAGCAGGGGGATGGACTAGATGACCTCCTGAGGTGTCTCTGGCCCTAATCTTCTATGATAATAGTTTTTCTTTCTACAAAGACATGTCCCTTGCTTTCTTTCCCCACACTGCCTTTCCAAAAAGGTCTTCAGGAGTTTTTTCCAAAACAAGATACTTTCACAGATATGTACTTATTATTTAAAAAAATGAAGGGTTCATGGCCTAATCCAATTCAATGAGAGTTGGATTAGGAAGTTGGTGGGTTACAACTCACCCATCTGATGTATTAATACCAGATTTTCATCATGGATTACATAAGAGCTTCCAAATTTTTTTCTGTCACAGAGCTTTGGGTTTCTAACTACTGGGAGGGCAGAAGTGAGTCAGATTAGTTTACTGTAAACAGCTCAAAATCATATAAAATTAAATCAAAACGCAAATTACAAATATTGGGTAAGACTTAATATTTCTGATTACATTTAATAATAATGTAACTTAAAGAATTATTGTTGCACCCCATCAAAACAATGTCCTTCTTATTTTAGCCTAAAACCTTTGCGATAAAATCTTAAAGCTTTATCTAGGCAGTGTTTCTCATGCCTGTATTATACCTAATTCTGTCTCTCACATTGCAGATAATTCCCCTTATGTAGATTATAATTACAGACACTGAAAGCAGTGTGCAGAACTTCGAATTATTCAGAGGATTTAGGAGATGTACTAAATCTAAACCTGAGATCACAGCAAAAGAATAGGGTCCATTCTCACTTTGAAATTCATATAGTATGACAAAATCTAATCTAATAAACTAAATCCAAAGAAGAAAGAGGTCGCAGCTGTCTTTATTCATATATACTTAACACATCACTATAGACTCTGTCTCCTGCCATTTTGAAGGTCAATGTTCCATTTGGAGCAGAATGGGTGAGTTGGAGTCAGGTGTTTTATTGGTGTAATTTTTTTATTTACAAAATGTGCACAGGCCCTGTTTCCTTGAATTGAGGTGGTAACAAACAACACACAGACAACTCTCTTCCTGCAGAAACCCCAGACCAGGCACTTCTGCCCTGGACTCAGGATTCCTGCACTTTGTTTCTCTCTAAGGCCATACCGAAGTCTTACTGCTCAACATAGAGGGTATGTCTTTGAGTATGTCTACACAGCAAAGAAAAACCCATGTCTGGCCTGTTTCAGCTGACTTGGGCTCTTGATCTGTGGGGCTGTTTCACTGCTGTGTAGACCTCTGGGCTTGGGCTGAAGCCCGAGCGCTGGGAACCTCCCACCTTGCAGGGTCCTAGAGCCCGGGCTCCAGCCTCAGCCCAGATGTCTACACAGCAATGAAACAGCTCCGCAGCCTGAGCCCTGATGGCCCTAATTGGCTGGCACAGGCCAGCTATGGGTTTCTCTTTGCTGTGTAGAAATACTCTTTGCGACCCTGGGAGCCCTTCAACGTCAGCTGGCTGAGGGGTCTCACCCCATACTGTAACTTACATGAGGCCTGACACACTGAGTGCATCAACACACTTGTCATAATATACATCTAAAAAGTGTCACAAATTATATATAAACTGGTATCAGAGGAGTAGCCGTGTTAGTCTGGATCTGTAAAAGCAGCAGAGTGTCCTGTGGCACCTTATAGACTAACAGAGATATTGGAGCATGAGCTTTCGTGGGTGCATGCATCCGACGAAGTGGGTATTCACCCACGAAAGCTCATGCTCTGTTAGTCTATAAGGTGCCACAGGACTCTTTGCTGCATATATAAACTAGTGACACGCAAGTCCTCGAAATCACTGTATGATGTATGTATGGGTTGGGTACAAAGTTATAGATGTGTGTTGTAAATGTGTTCTTAAAATATGTGTTGGAAAACAGAGCATTAAACTCAGTCTGCCCTAGACAAAGGAATGTGTATTCGCCAGTCTGATTGGCTTGGTTACCAGCAGAAGACAATGGAAGTACATTTACATATAAGGTAAACAAAGCCATCAAGCTAAATGAGCAGGGCAGAAAAGCATTTAACAATCATGCTGAGGGACAAAATCTGCACCCCAGGAAGCCTTCCTGTCTCTTGAGGCAGAGACAATGGAGTTTGAGTAATATAAGGGGAGAAAATATATTTTGTAGTTATCCATCACTGAGGGGACAACAGGGTACAGCACCTAGGAAAGCTGGATCCTCTTGGTCTGAAAGACAAGAGCTGCTGGAAACTTTATATAGTGAGAAACTGCTTAGGCAAAAATTTTAACTTGCTAAAATTAAGTTTTAGTCACTAGAAAGCATGTTTTGTTTTGTTTGTAACCAGACCAATCTCTTTTATTCTTGCCCAGTACCACTTAAATCTCTGTACTCTAACTTTTTCTTATTTTGTTAGAAAACTATCTCAATGCTGGTATATTAGTGAAGTGAGAGTCTTCAGCTGAACCAACTGGCAGAGTCCTAAAGAGTTTGCTGGCCTGATACACAGCTGAGCAACAGCAAAACTCAT
Source organism: Mauremys reevesii (assembly GCF_016161935.1). Taxonomy (NCBI): domain Eukaryota; kingdom Metazoa; phylum Chordata; order Testudines; family Geoemydidae; genus Mauremys; species Mauremys reevesii. Next base: position 109,528,868 of record NC_052627.1, on the reverse strand, counting down.
TTACTGAGGCTGAAGGATAACACAGTGGCTCAGAATTGTGGGTGTCCTGAGCAGGATGTCAGTCTTCTCTGCAGTTAACTTGGTTTTGCCTAGCCTGGGTGTGAGCAGACACACTGAAAAGTCACACTCAAGTCACAATGTCCTCACTGGTGCTGCGCTCACCACTGAGAGTTGCTAGGATTTCAGTGGGCGTATCCCATAGTTTTGTGCTGCACTAAGCTGAGATGTTAACTGTTGGAGAATTTATAGAAGGCATTGAAGGACTATCAGCATTCAAATGATTTATCTTGCATCCTCACTGTAAAGTGGGCTGGTAACTAGCCCATCTGAAAGCAGCACCCAGACTTTAGTCTATACCACCGGACAGGCCAACTAGCTGAGGCTGAAAGCACCACTCAACTTGAGCCAGAGGATTTTATGCGTGGATGTAAGAATCTGAGTAAGAATCTGGGTTAATGTTATAGTGAAAACATGCCTAGATATTCTTCTCAACTTGCCCAGTCCCTGAGTTTTATATCTGGGAAACCTCTAGCCCAAGCAAAGACATCGACTTTCCAAAGTGTGCGCGGGGGGGGGAAGAGGAGAGCAAGGTCGACCCAGGCCCCAACCCTGCCCCGCCTTTTTCCACCCAGTTCCACCCCCTCCTCTGAGCGTGCCGCATGCTCACTCTCCCCTCCCTCAGACCCTCCTGCCTGCATGCCACGAAACAACTGATAATGGTGGGTGGGAGGCGCTGATCCACGGGGCCCGCCAGTGGGCGGGAGGTGCTGGGAGTGGGGCAGGGAGCTGATAGAGGGGCTGCTGGTGGGTGCTCATTACCTACCATTTTCCTCCATGGGTTCTCCAGGCCCGGAGTAACCATGGAGTCAGCACCTATGAGCCCAAGGCTACTTACTGAGACCACATGGCCTAGAAAGGAGAGTCTGGGCATCTACCCTCCTTCTGAGCAGCAGCTTTGCAATAGGTAGGAACCTTAAGGCTTCACCCATACAATACCCTTAATGAGACTCTGGGTGTGGTTACTGCTTGACATCTTTAGCTCTTTCCAGAGAGTTTATCCAGGAAGTCATATGCTTCAATAATACCCAATGTGCAAGGCAGCACTGTTTGTCATATGATCTTTCAACATAAAATCTTTTTTCCCCAAGTTCTTCAGTTTACCAGTTGAGTGGTATAAGTATTCAGTCACTGAATACAATTGTGGCCATTAGCAGTTACATGTCTCTACTTTGCACACTATAAAAATCTATTTCAATTTTAGTTTTTAAATGCACTAGCATTTTGTATTTACTTGCAGTCTCATTAATTAGTTAAACATTATTTCAGGTGGGGAATGACCAAAATGTCCCCTTAAGCCCAAATGAGGCATGCAACTACCTTATCGTGAATGCATAAGTGTGGCACAGAAAAACTACAGATATCCACTTCCAGTTGGATTTAGATTAAATGTACGAGAGAACCTATTTTTTTTTTCTAAGGGCAGCACTTGTGTGCTCGAGATCAGGGTGACTACCATCTGCTCCATTCTATCCAAATTTGATGTAGTCCTTGAGCTCCTGGCCAACTGCCAAAGTTACCCCCAGCTGAGAAAAGTTTTTATGCCTCTGGTTTAAGCAAACACAGCATTATTAATTACTGTACAAGATTCTGTGAGGTCGTATAATAAGCTAATCATTATATTAAATAGCTAGGATTACATATAACCTCAGGAAATGTAAAATAACCTAACTTTAAATAAGAAATATATAAAACACTCCTTATACCCTTTTTGACCCAGACATTAAGGATAATACAAGTATTATCCCTTGCATTCTCACCCACTTTAAAAAAAAAACAAAAAACCCAACACCACTACAATCACTCTTTGCACCCATCTTCTCCTCCTTTTTAAACTCTGGTCTCATTTTGTTGACCATAATCATAACTTCTCACTAACTGAAAAGAAAGGCTCTGAAACCGATGCAAATGTTTATCTGCAAATTGCTCAGTGGTGGATACTCAGAGTGCATGGCTGTCATTTTTATTCTCCCATGCCTCAGCCAAAGCGTGTACTTCTGGAAAGAGTGTGAGCTCCATACAGGTAATCTCAGCTTCTGCTGCTAGATCCAACTATGACTGTTCTGCAATGCATTTTATGTAAATTTCACACCTATTGGGCTCCATAGAGAAGAGATTGTATTATGATTGTACCTTGAAACATCAACAGAGCAAATTATTTCTTACAATATTTTAGTTTAAAAAACAGTAAATACTGTTCAATAATTGCTTCTTTTGTGTTCCGCTTACCCACAATAGAAGAGCACAACACAGGCATAAGCCAAGACTCCTTGTACTTTTATTGAGCTTGTTACGACTCTGATGAGCTGTTTTAAAAATAAAAGTTCAACAGTTCAGGCACATAGATTAATAATTAATAGAATATTCAGAGAGGACATTTACATCGAGTGAAGTTTGACAAAAATGAGAACATTCATACTAAGGACAATTAACTTTGTAATGTTCTGTATTCCTCTTGATATTGCTAATTATTCAAGAATTATCTGAATAAATATTACACGAGTAGCTGCTATTACTTGACTATGCAATAGAGTTGTAATTCGAGTAGGGCTGTCCATTAATCATAATTAACTCATGCAATTGACTCAAAAAATTAATCGTGATTAATCGCAGCTTTAATCGCACTGTTAAACAAGCAAATACCAATTGAAATTTATTAAATATTGCTGGATGTCTTTCTACATTTTCATATATATTGTATTCTATGTTGTAACTGAAATCAAAGTGTATATTTTTATTACAAATATTTGCAATGTAAAAATGAAACAAAAATAGTATTTTTCAATTCACCTCATACAAGTACTGTAGTGCAATCTTTGTCGTGAAAGCGCAACTTAGAAATGTAGATTTTTGTGTTACATAACTGCACTCAAAAACAAAACAGTGTGATTAATTGCCTGACAGCCCTAAATTCTAGTAATAACTCTATAATCTGTTGCTATATAAATGATTTATATCAAGTTCAGCATTATGACTTCTTTGCAGAATCAAGAAAGAAATGATGGGCTGGAAGAGGATACCAGTTATTGATACAAATATTTGAGGAAACTACCCAATACGTCTGTGTGGAAATCACATTAAAGATATTGATATAGTGAACCAGGATTGTACTGTATCACTCTGCACTAAAGAAAACTTGAGACTGAACTTTTTTGTGGACTCAGCATGTTATGGAATCTATCTGCTTGCAAAGTTTGAACACCAAAAAATCACAAGTTCATTTTCAGTGTAGCAGTTAAGGCCCCAATTCAGGAAAACAGTTAAGCTTGTGCTTAAGTCCATCCTCGTTAAGGACAGAATTTCAGCACATGCTGAATTTTAGACACGTACTTAAGTCCCATCTTGAATAGGGATGCGTTCCATAACTGAAGTCTAAGTAGATAACTGTAATATTGACCATAGAAGATGTTGGTCCCTGCTGAGCTTAACTAGACAGTTATCAGTAAAACTTTTGCTCGATCCCCGCGGGACAGTATTGCAACAAAAAATGTTACATCGCTAATCACTCTACCAGTAACATTATGGGACTTTGCTGGCAGAGTTGGTGCTTCTGACCAATGCCATTATGACTATGGGCTCATCTAAACAGACAAATTGACCAGAACAATGATTGCAGAATATGGTATGCCAGAACAGCTCCCTTTGTAGTTCAGAATAAAAGTCACTTTATTTCAGAATAATTTATGTGCTCAGAAATCACAAAATGTATTAATTATTCCAAAATAAAGTGACTAATTCTGGAATAGCATGCCGACATAGGGGGAGAGGGAACAGAGGGAGCTAATCCAGAACAGTTTATACCACAATAGTTATTCTGGTCACCTACTCTGTGCAGACAAGCCCTAAGCCACTGAACATACCAGTGCAGGGAAGGGTATGATAAGAAAACACTGAAGGTGGTAGGAAAATTTTTATAAAACAAGAGCCTTAAAAACCTGCACAACTGTCAGCTTCCTGGCAGCCAGCTGCTTTTGCTATTCTGACTGAAAAATCAGGATACTTGCCAAAAGGAATAAATGTTCAATCAGTATGGCGGTAGCCTGTTCCAATATAATGGTCCAAGTCATTATAAATTCCATAGTAGTAATCTGCATTTAACTCTCTATGCTGGGAGGATAAACACTAACACATACATCAAGTCATGACTCTGTATCAAGTGGTATAGATTTCCTTATGGTGAGTGCTAAATGAGATGTGTAGCATCATTTAGATGTGTTAAAATATAAAGAAGTGCTCATTTCACATTCACATAATTTTTTCAACAAAATGAGCTGTGCAGCCTACTAACAACTATACATACATCAAACCTCTCCACAGAAGAAAGAATCAAGCCCTCTAACCCTTAGCTCACTTCCTTCCCACATAACAGGGGGTGGGGTGGGAAGGAAGGGTGTTCCAGCATGTCCAAAAGAAAGAAACTAAGCCTTTTTTGGACCAAGGAGTGGAGTGAATTCTGAAGTTGAGGGACCCTCATGTAGAACAATCTTGTGGTTAAGGCACTGAACTTGAATTTAAGAGACATAGGTTCAACGCTTGGCTCTGCCACAGACTTCCTATGTGACTTTAGTCAAGTCACTTAATCTCTGTGCCTCATTTTTATATATAAAAAGAAGATAATGCTTCCCTACCTCACACAGGTTGTGAGGATCAATTAATTGTTTGTGACCCACTCAGATATTAGGGTGATTGTGGCCATATAACCAAATAGACAGCTCCCTCTCAGCTACATGAAGAAAACTCCAGCAAAAATGTGTATGTTGACCTTAACAGTGGCAGCAATGGAAAGAGACAGACAGCATTTCTTAGGTAATCAGGTACCTAACTCATTTACAGGTTAAAACCCAACACCATGAATTCTACCAGGAAACTTAGCAGCAGCCTGTATAAATCCTGGGGCATTTATGCTCCCAGCGTGAAGTTACATCTAATAATCATTCACTTTATTCTGCTCCAGCTTCAGTTTCTATGTGGCCTTAAAATAGAGCACCAAAAATAATACAGTCTCCTGGTGGCAAAGACATGGGTCCTCATCTATTTCACACTGAGTTTCTTCAGAGAAATAAAGCATTTTTCTATGACCTTGAATTAATCTTTTATCCCTAAGCAGAATTCTTACTAACCACTGAGAGATTTTTGGTCTGAAAAATGAAAATACACTACTTACTAAAACAGCCAATGGGAGAGGAATAAAACCCATTCTCCTGGAAACAGAATCGCTGTAATCTGTGTATGCCTGCAAAAAAAAGAATTGGAATTTGAGTCATCTCTCCCCTATTTTGGCTTGGCGCACATTCTAGGAAGGTAGCAATCACTACTAGCGTATACGTTACATTGATAAAGAAGCAACTATTTAAATCTGGTAAACAACTGCTTTCACAGAAATCTACATGGATATGCAAATGTAGATATCTGTTTGTGTGAATACAATTAACACTAATATGACTGTTAAAATTAGCCACAGAGCTCTAAATCAAGAGCAATTAGGAAATTATACCTCAAATCATGCCAAAGCATTTCAAAAGTGCACTACTGCCACTTCAGAGTTTTTTTTATTATCAATTCAGTTTTGATCCCTAAATATAACATGCAAAAATCCACACTGAAGGGAAAAAAAAAAAAAGAAAAAAGGTGATTATCCAAAGCACCATTGTAGCAATTTCAATAGTCATTCCAAGTTCCTCTGTAATTAGGCTCAAGATAATACCTCTCCTTATCCCTTTTTAAAAAACCAATTAAGGGCTTTGTTCTCATTGGTACTATAAAAGTGGTCTACTTTGCCTGAGAATTCTCATGTGGTACTGAAATTTCTCTGATGCTGAAGAACAGTTGTATCATGTTAGCACTCATTTTCCTCAAGCCACCCTCACAAAAAGAAATATAAAATATACAACTTTTCAGAATTATCCAGTTTATTCCTAAAATTTGTAATATGAATATTCCATTAGTATTCCAGGTAATTTAGGCCCTCTTGTCCTTGGCAAGGTATGAAAGATTTTTACTTATGTTTCTTCATTCATAAGCTTGATAAAGGAAGATTGCTTACCAGTAATCTCAGTTCTCTGAATGTACTGCCTCTGCAGATCCACGATGTAGGAGTAACAAGCATGGCACGAGGGATTTGCATAGGCAATTCATATGGTAGTAGAAAAATTACCAATGAATGTTGTACAGATAGCATAGTTTGGTGACCTACTATAGTTAAGATTAAATGGGAAGGAAGAATAGATCTATTTTATGAAAGGCTGCAGGTAGTTCAAAATTACTCCAGGAAAACCCTCTTAAACTTGTTTAGCCAGTTTACTTCCAACATATCACATAATTAAACCTGTGCGAGCATAGTTTGCTCTTAAAAATAAAAAAGGCAATTTACTGCAAGAAATCTGAAGAACTGAACAGAAGTTATGTAACTAGATCATGGTGCAATATTTGTTTCATTTTGTACGTGCACAATAGCAGGATATAATTTCAGTGTTATAGAAGAGAACATTTTCTGAATATCTGTTGGCACTGACATTTGCTGTACTGAAAACAATGACATCAGTTAATAAAAGAACATGCCCTTTTTATTTTCACACTTACATTTTTCTGTCGACTGCTAACAAGGTCAAATGCTAGGCTGGCTCTGTACTCACTGTAGACCTGGAAAAAAAAATCCAGCACATTGGATGTGTGATTAGTTTACATGAGATCACAATTTACAGCAGCAACAGGATTTCATTGATAAAATATTTGTGCAGGAACTGATGCATTCAATCTTGCCCTTTCATGGAGGTACATACTGCTGTATAAGTAAGGACAACTACTGTATACACGTGAGCAAACAGAAACCAATTTTCTAAAATATACAACTGTGCATGATACAATTAGATTACAGTATATACATTTACTTTTGGATTTTAGATTCACCAATACAGTATTAATAACTGTGTTAAGCCAACTGGCCATGTATATTTTGTCAGGATGATTAACGTGGCCACTAAAACCCAAGAGGGATATCTGGAAGAGGATTTAGGAATGAGGAACCCCATGTTCTGGCCAAATTCCAAATAGGAAGTTATATTGGCCTGGATGCAAAAAAGGAGTTCGCTTCAGCAGGATAGATGTCTTGTTGCATTCCGGATAAATAATTAGTGTCTCTTTTGGGCTAGAGAGAGACAGAGACAGGGAAAACAAACATGAACTTTATATATTCATAGTGGAACAACTTCAACAAGAGAGACTGAGGGTGCCCCCACATCAGAATATCCTATAATTCAATGGTACAGTACTCACCTGAGAGGTGGCAGATCCCTGTTTAACTCCCTCCCCCCAGATTGGGGGGGGGTACTTAAACCAGGGAGCCCCCACGTCCCAGGTGACTATCCTAATCACTGGGCCAAAAGTTATGAGTGAGGTTTTCCCTTCTCCCCTACTCCCCATCCTGGTCTTTTTTGCGTTAACTCACCTGAGAGGCCAATCCAGCAGGTGAGCTCAGAAGGCACCTACTAGATTGGGCCCCAAATGCCTATCTTCTCTTGGTTTGTGAATCGCTCTGGGGCTTAGGTGAGAGAAAGATGTCCAGACACCTAGAGTTGGGCTGCAGTGTGCATGTTCAGAGGCAGAAACATAGGTATATAGGGAACTTCTACAGCAAAAATTTAGGTGCCAGTTAAGTTAAGGCACCTACGGGGTTCAGTGGGAGTTTTGTACATTGCAGAGGTCCTGAAACTGGCACTTATGCATCTAACTCCTTTTGTGCATCCAGACATTCTGCCTATCCAAAATGTCCTCAACAATGTCAATTTGATTTAGTGCCCTTCATTTTCTTGAGTTAGGCGTTGTGATGCATTGCTGCATCCTGCTTAACGATTGTGCCTTGCACCTTGTGCTGACTGCATTTCAGTGATGGAATTATTTTTACACACACACCGTTTTGGGGGTCTCTTTATAAAAGACACTATGTAAATGTCAGGTATTGGTTACCTAATTAATTCTTGTAAACAATTAGCAGCACCACTAAGTAATACAAGAATCGCTATGGTCTTAATATTATTCATTTAAATTGCAGATCTTTTTGAGTTAAGGCCAATAGCACAAAGTAAAAAGGATGTACTGTAGTTTGAAGGTACTATGATTTTTACATTTAGTTAACAGTTTAAATTAGAAGCTGCATGAAAGCATTAGACTCAAGTGAAACAAATAACTGAACTTGTAATCATATGCTGACCTAGTGATTCCATAAAATGTTATATTAGGCAGCTGGGAAGGAAAACAGGAAAGCTATTTAGACAATATTTTCAGATACTAAGGAAAACATAGCTATTTTAAGGGTAAAGGGACTGACCACCTGCTACTCCAGTAAATTTCAATTAGCACAGCATGTGCTCAGCACCTCTGAAAATTAGGCGCAATGGCTATAAATCTTTAGAATCTACATGTAATATGGTAAAGAAGTGTGTTAAATAATAAACCTTGCAGGACGGTCTATAACTGATTCAGCACATTGAAACGTATTTCTGGTTATCATTTCATTATTCCTGTTTTCTGTACTTTTTACATGAAAGTAGGGCATGCATAAATGCCTCTGGCATAAGGGAGCTTATTAAGTGCATCTATTAAACTTGTTTCTACACCATATACTGTAGTTACTTTAGGAAGTTTTGACCTTGTTTCTTTGAAAGGGGATTTAGGTAGTGAGAAGAAAATGCTAATACATCTCTCAAATTTACAAAGGGCACTTGAGTCCACACATCAGTTTCTAAGGGTTTGTCTACACTTTAAATGATACAGCAACACAACTGCACTGCTGTAGTACTTCAGTGTAGACACTACTTATACTGACGGGAAGGATTCTCTCATCAGAATAGGTAATCCATCTCCCCAATAGGCAGTAGGCTGGGTGGACAGAAGAGAAGGTTACTCACCCTGTGCAGTAACTGAGGTTCTTCAAGATGGCTGTCCCTGTGGGTTCTCCACTTTAGGTGTCTTGATGCCTTGCACTTGTAATCAGAGATTTATGGTAGCAGTGCCCAGTTGAGCCGCGCATGCGCCGTAGCCGACTCATGCTGGTCTAAGCGGTTACATAGTGGTGTGGAGCCAACCATCCCCCTGTTCCTTCTCTACCTCAGAGAATTGGCCTGAAACTCTGAAATAGAGGGATGGTAGTGGAGCACCCACAGGAAGAACATCAGTTATTGCACAAGGTGACTAACCTCCTCCTCTTCTTCGAGGAGTGTACCTGTGGGTGCTCCACTTTAGGTGACTGTTGAGCAGTGCCCATCAGTGGAGGAGTGGGATTTCGGAGTTGGTCTATTGATGGTGGATAACGCTTAAGTCCAAAGTGAGCATCTGATGCTGATTATTGTTCTAAAGCATAATGTTTAGTGAAAGTATGGAGTGATGCCCAAGTAGCTGCTCTGCAAATGTCAGTGACAGGCTACAGATGCTGCCAGTGCTCTAGTGGAGTGTGCACGGACTCCCGGTGGAGGCTGTAAATTGCTGTTCTGGTAGCACAAATGGATACATCCAGATAGCCATTTGGATAGTCTGATTTTGAGACAGTTTGATCCATTGAGTGTTCTGTAAGGAAAACAAATAGTCCAGGTGATTTTCTTAATGTTTTTGTTCTTTCAATGTAGAAAGCTAATGCTCTGTGAACATCCAGTGTCTGGAGTGAGGCCTCCGTCCCGCCCGCATGTGGCTTCAAACAAAATACAGGTAAGTAAATGAGTTGATTTAAATGAAAGGGGGAGGTGACTTTGGGTATGAACTTAGGATGTGGTCCTAGGATTACTTTATATTTAAAGAATGTTGTATAAGGTGGGTGTGCCATTAAGGCACCTTATTCTCCCGCCCGTCTTGTGGACGTGATGGCAATGAGGAAATCCACCTTCATTGATAAGTGCAACAAAGAGGAAGTTGGAAGGGGTTCAAACAGTTTTCCCATGAGTCCGTGCAGAACAAGGTTGAGGTCCCACATGGAGGGGGGGATGAGTGTTTTCAATGCCTTTAAGGAAGCATTTAATCATCAGGTGAGCAAATATAGTGACCCTGTCCATCTTGCCATGGAAGGAGGTAACAGCAGCCAAGTGTACGCTGATAGACTTAAAAATTCGGGGCTATCCACAAGCTCCAGTATATAGCTGAGGATCCTCGGTAGGGGGGACAACTGTAGTAAGATCTGTTTGTCTTGGCACCATGTTCAGAATCTTTTCCACTTACGGATATATGTTTTTCTTGTATTTAAGTCTCCGATTGTTCAGTAATATATCTTTTACTTCCTCAGAACAGGCCTTCTCGACCCCCGTCAGCCATGGAGTAATCAGGACTTAAGGTGGTGTACTGCAAGGTTGGGGTGACGGACGCGTCCCACATCTTGTGATAGAAGGTGAGGTACTAAGGGAAGGGTTAGAGGTGGTTTCACTGTCATCTGATGCAGTTATGGGAACCACATTTGTCTGGACCATGTGGGTACAATGAGAATGACCCTAGACTTTTCCTGCCCGATCTTGTGAATGACTCTGCTTAGAAGTACAGTTGGAGGAAATGCATACATCAGTGGCGCCTCCCGTTTTATGAGGAGAGCGTCGCCTAGGGAATAGAGTTCCAATCTCACTCTGGAACAATATTTTGGGCATTGGCATTCTGAGCTGTTGCAAATAGATCTATGGTGGGGATCCCCCATAATTTGAATATGAATTTGACAATTTCTCGATCCATCTCCCACTTGTGGGTTTGTGAAAAATCGCCACTGTTGTATTCTGACATCCTGGCAGATAGAGATATCGGCATCCTATGTTGTTGGTTATGCACCAATTACAAAGGTGTATTGTTTCTGTACATAGGGAGTATGACTGTGTTCCCCCTTGGCGGTTTACATAAAACATGCATGCTATATTGTCCCTGAGGATCTTGATAGCATTGTTCTTGATTAAAGGGAGAAATTAGAGGGTTGCATGCATTTCGGACTGCCCTTAGCTCCAGTAAGTTTATGTGCAGGTTGGACTCTGCTGGGGACCAGTGGCCTTGGATTGTATTGTTGAGTAGATATGCCCCTATTAGGAAAGCATCTGTCATGATTGTCATGGTTGGAGTTCTTTGTTGGAAAGGGACTCCCTGAGCAGACATTCTTTGGTTGTGTCCACCATGTTAATGAGCCTTTTACTCTGCGTGGCATTGTGAGGCATCTGTTGAGTGTGTGTCTGTGTGGTATATATACTGTTCGAAGCCAGGCCTGCAAACATCTCATGTGGAGTCTGGCATGTTTTACAACAAATGTTGTCGCTGACATATGCCCCAAGAGTTGTACACATGTTCCGGCAGATGTTTGTGGGCTGTCCATCATCGTTGAATTTAAGTTTACTAGAGTGAGGAAGCATTGTTGGGGTAACATTGCTGTCGCTGTGAGACAATCGAGGGAGGCTCCTATGAATTCTAACTTTTGGACAGGAACCAGTGTGGACTTTTGTGTGGCATTTATTGCTTCTTGCTGCGTTGGTGTCCTTATAAAGCAATCGTCTAAGTATGGAAATAGCACTCCTTGTCTGCAGAGCTGAGCTGCAATGACAGCGAGAACCTTGGAAAAAAACCCTTGGGGCAGTGGAAAAGCCGAAGGGTAGTACTCTGTACTGGAAATGCTGTTTCCCTAGGGTGAATCTCAGGAATCTTCTGTGTGATCGGTGGATTGTAATATGAAAATAAGTGTTCTGAAGGTCGAGGGCCAAGAGCCAATCTTCTTTCTCTAATGCCAGAATTGTTGTGGTTAGAGTCACCATTTTGAAATGTTTTCTCACGCATTTGTTGAGTTTTCGTAAGTCCAGGATGGGTCTCCACCCAGCAGTTTTTTTTTATGAGTTAGGAAAAAAATAATGTGTATAAAAACCTCTCTCCTTGAGTTGCACTGGTTTGGGTTCCACAGTACCTACTTGGACAAGGTGGTTTATTTCCTGTTGTAACGGGTGCTCATAAGAGGGGTCCCTGAAGAGGGATGGGAAGAGGTGTGGGTAGGTGGGATAGAAGTAAAGGGGATGGAGTAACCCTTCTGGATAATCTCTAAAACCCATTTGTCTGTTGTGATAGTGTTCCAGACTGGGTAGTATGGTGAAAGGTGGTCTCTGAATGGGTGGCGGACTGTTTCTGATTCCGGAGTCAGAGAGCGTGGAGGTCTCAAGCCCTTGACCACACCTTCAAAAATGATTGTCTAGAGGTGGATGATTGAGACGTTGAAGGCTGATCTTGGTTCTGTCAATGTCTATGCTGTCTTTGTTTAAGCAGTTGGTTGTACTGTCTTTGGGGCTGAGAGTGTGGAGTAGCCCGGAATCTCTGGTTGTAAAACCTGCCTTATTTTTGTTTGCAGGTACGTAGATGCCCAGGGTTTTTAAGGTCGCCCTGGAGTCCTTTAAGGTCTGTAAGGACACATCAGTTTTGTCAGCTAACAGTTTCTGACCCTCAAAGGGTAAGTCCTCAACCGTTGCCTGGACCTCCCTTGGGAATCCAGAAAGACGGAGCCAGGATGCACGGTGCATGATCACGGATGTGGCAATGGATCATGCTGCCATGTCTGCAGAGTCAAGGGAGTCCTGTAGGGCTGTCCTGGCTATGAGACATCCCTCAGAAATGTTTGCCTTATATCTTTCTTTTTTTTTTTTTTAACCATCTGGCAAATTTTCAATAAATTATGACATTTTGGAGAACAGATTGTGTGTATATTTAGCCAGCAGGGCCACATAGTTAGCTTGTGGAACTGAAGTGTAGCTGAGGAATAGGCTTTCTACCCAAAAAAGTCTTGCCTTTTCCATTCCTTATCATATGGGGTCATTCAGGACTGGTGTTGTTTCCCTTTTTGATTGACTGCCTCCACCACTAAGGAGTTTGGAGTGGGGTGTGTAAATAAAAATTCAGCTTCTTTTGCTGGCACATAATATTTTTTGTCAGACCTCTTAACGCGAGGTGGGGCAGAAGCTGGAGTCTGCCAGATGATTTTCCCAGGCTCCATAATAGCATCATTTATTGCAGGACTCTCTTTGTCAATGGGGATGCCTGGAGTATGTCCATGAGCTTAAGTTGGGCTTCTGGTAGCTGTGTAAATGGAACGCCTAGGGATTAAGCAACCCTTCTGAAGAGGTTCTGAAAAGATTTGAAATCATCCCCCATAGTAGGGGGTAGTGGCATTTGGTTTCATCTGGTGATGAAGATGAGAGGTAAGCAGGTGGTGAAGTGTCACGTAGGGCTATGTCCTCAGGTTCTTCAGTGTCTTCTTCTTGTGTTTCTGAGGGTGCCGGGACGGTTGGTGAAGGGGACCGGGCTATTCTGGACCTAGGCGGACTAGGGGGCCTGCAGTTTTGGTTGTCCATGGATTCCAGTATCACCAGTTAGGTGGGAATGATATGGGGGCGGTGCCCATGGGTGACTATACCATCCTCGTATCTCCACAGGTGGCGGGTTATGAGATGATCCTGGCTAGGGTGAGGAGTGTATATTACTGCATCATCCTCTTCTTCCTCATTAGTGGAGATAGGAGGGGCTGATCTGCAGGGAGTAGTCAGCTGGGTTAGTATTGATCTGGATGGGGTGCCCTTGGTGCCGAGTAGAGGAGATTCAGGCATTGAGGCCACTATCAGGTCTGCATGCCTCAGGAGTTGCTGCGGTCAGGGCCAGCTCCAACTTTTTAGCCGCCCCAAGCACAAAAAAACAAAACAAAACGCTGCCCCACTGAACCAAAAACAACTCCCCGCCGAGTGCTGCCCGGCCGAACCAAAACCAACTACAACAAAAAAACCTGAGCGGCACCCCGCCGAACCAAAAACACCCTCCCCCCCGAGCACCACCCTGCTGAACCAAAAAGAAAATCAACACCTCCCCCCCCGGAGCGCCGAACCAAGATTGGCCGCCCCTTATAAGGTGCCACCCCAAGCATGTGCTTGGTCGGCTGGTGCCTGGAGCCGGCCCTGGCTGCGGTACTGTGAGCTTCGGTGCTGTAGATGGCATGGTGGACGGCCCAGGAGCATGATTTGAAACTGCCGGTGCCGAACATTTATAGCTGTGCAGCACAGGTACAGCAGGTGGTGCCATTGTACTGCTTGGGTAGAGATCTTAGTGGATGCTGAGTTGGACCGTTTCACCTCCATTCGAGCTTGCCCACATAGTGTCTTTAGCTTGTCGGGAACTCTTGGTGTCAGACGTTCCCAGTGCCTTGCAGTCCGGCTCTCTTGGTGCTGTCAGTACTGGGGCAGATTTTTCAGCTGGAGAGCACTTTCTTTTGGGCGACTCTTGGTGCAGGGATGTCTGTGACCACTTTTTTGTAGCCTTTCTAGGAGCAGGCTCCTTAGCAACAGGCTCCTGTTGTTGGAGCAGAGCTCCTGTCAGAGGCAGCCGCTGGCGACTGTTGGCCAGGGAGTGACTTGGACTCAGGGTTGGGGGCTGGCGGCTGACCTGAGGAATTTCTCCATCATGAGGAGCTTCACTTGGAGATCCCTGGCTTTTCTTGTCTTAGCTGCCAGCTTTCTGCAGTGTGGGCACTTTTAAATAAATGTGTGTCTTGCTGAGGCAGCGGACACACTGAGCGTGGCCATCAGAAACCGGTATGGAGAATGTGCAAGTCAGGCAGCATTTAAAACCAGCTGAGCCTGGCATGCCTGAGAGAGTTGGTCTCTTGGAGAAAAACAGGGGTAAACCCTGTTTGAGTCTAAGGCTGTAGTCCTGCTGGAGTGATGGGCGGATAGGGAAGGTAGACTGGAAAAAAAATTTTTTGGATGAAATTAAAGAAATTAGATAGGGGATAGGGAAGCTAACTATAACTAAGTTAACACTACCACAATGAATTATCTACTATAATTTTTTTCTGAAGAAAGAGAGGGCGCTGCTGATCACTCTGACTCAAGCCAAAGGCGGCAGAGGAGAAACTAGAGTATGGTTGCCTGTGCACCGCTATGTAACTGCTCGGAGCGGTGTGAGACGGCTACGGAGCATGTGTGGACCAACCGGGCACTGCTACCACAAATCTCCAATTACAAGCACGGGGCGTCAAGACACCTAAAGTGGAGCACCCACAAGGTCACTCCTCAAAGAAGAATTCTTTTGTTGACCTAGCAGCCTACACTACAGGTTAGATTGGCTTAAATACACCACTCAGAGGTGTGGATTTTTCACAATGCTGAGTGACGTATTTAAGCAGACAATTTTCTAGTGCAGACCAGGCCTAAGACAAATATAGCATATGTTAGCATACAACATAAAACAAATTTCATCTAGTACATTAAAGAAGGTCTACATACTATATATGCCCCAAGAAATTACAGGAATGGTAAACCAACATTAACCTACTTTATATTCAGTGCTGCAGAGAAGAGAAAAAAATATTTCTGATCTCAGTTTCCATCTTTAAAAATACACAAACAGAAAGATTCAATAGTCTCACAGAGAAAAAGATTTTTCTAAAACATGAATTGTATCTCACAATCCATTTTGTTTAGAAAAATGTACATGCTCTGGGTGACTAAAGTAAATATAAACATTACCTTTATGTTTTCTTGACCTAGCAACTGCCCCAAAAATGATCCGCAAATTATGTGAATTTTGGCTGTTATACAACAGTCTCAAGTTTTAATTTATGGATCTGGAACTATGAATTTAGAAGCAAAGGTGTTTCAGGCACATTAAATTCATCCTCAGAAGTGCCTGTTAATAAGAAAATAACTACTGGAGTTTTAGGAAATGGCTTCTTTAACTTTAATAGCAAAAAACATAATCCCCAACATTTTCTTCATTAGACTCAATCTTTTTCTACATTTTATAGCGGTCTTAAAAACAGAGCAAATCACAACTAGAGCAAACATGTTTAGAAGTCCAATAGTATACCTACATCTGCTGTAATGTCATTGAATTTTGTTATAAATGCATGTTTCACAATATCCACTGCAATTTCTGATGCAATGACCATGCAAACATCTGGAAACAACACCCAAAGGTGATCTGAAAGTTAAGAAAAAATTAAAAATCAGTTATACTGTACAATTTGATCCATAAGTAAAGAAAACTTGCTATTACTGCTTAGCACAGCAGTCAAACTTTCAAAGGTACAAAGCATTTTATATATCTCAGAAATGAATGGGTGACTTGCAGAGATGAATTCCCACCATAGTATCTACTCGGAGAATTACTTGTATTAGCATAG
The DNA here is from genome assembly GCF_016161935.1 of Mauremys reevesii. NCBI lineage: Eukaryota > Metazoa > Chordata > Testudines > Geoemydidae > Mauremys > Mauremys reevesii. The sequence continues at coordinate 109,512,661 of NC_052627.1, read as the reverse complement.
CATCCAAAGGCCCTATGGAGGATCAGGTTCTGTTGTGCTAGACCCTGCACTGTAAGGCCTTATCTTCACTAGGATAAAAGGTATGTTTTTTAACATGTGCTAGCTATCATGTGTTAAAACTTAGTGTAGACAAAGCAGTTGCAGTTTAACATGTTATCTGATTTCGATAAATCCGTTGGCCAACATGCGTTAAAAACACCTTTTGTCCTAGAGAAAAAGGCACAGAATCAGGCCCTACATCACTAAATACATTTCCAACCTGCTACATTAGAACAAACATCAATGTTTATTTGAATTAAGCATTTAAAAAATAACAAAGTTTAATTAGTATGAAAATCAAGATGGAAACACATTTTCAGTCTTATACTGGGTTCCTTTCTTGCCAGCATAAGAAAATAATGACACTTTTCTAACAGGATTTCTTACCGGTAGATTCAAAAATATAAAAAATGTAACTCAAAACTTTGCAAAACACATCAATGTTTATTTACAATGCAAGGGTATATGCTTCCATTGGAATCAATGGAATCACAATCCACAGAAAATGAAATAGTTAACAGATTATTCAGATTTTGTGATCCGAGGTCATAGGAGTCTGATTTTAAGAGTACTGCTCACTTTTTGACTTTCAGATTGCTGTGTTGAGCAAAGGGGTATGTCTTACATGTGTACCTGTAGTATTGTAATTACATACTAACAAGTATATAATTTAAAAATTACATGTTTTTCAATAGCGTCATTACCTGGATTCCATGAGAACTGTTCCATATTTCTTAGACATACTATCAATAATAGCACATAGTTGGTGAATCTCTCCTTTATATCTGAAAAAAAAAATAATCAATTGCCAACTCCAAATAAAATATTTATCTGTATTATGGTAGTGCCATTGTACTAGGCACTGGTCACACAGTAAGAGCCAATATTTGCCCGAAATTGCTCAGATTCAGAAGGACAAAACACAGTTTGTCACTTCAAGTAATTTGCAACTCAAACTCCTGCTTCCTCTAGAGTAGGCAGAGATCAGCCATATCAAAGGAGTGATATGAACTCAGTGCTCCAGTGAAACTGAATGGCCTTAAGTGAATTGATTGCACCATATTTAAAAGATCTCTAGTAGTCTGTCCCGAAGCAGCATTAAAAGCAAGTTAGAGGAAGCTGTCAGTTCTGGTCTCATTAAGATAAAATATGGTGCAACAAAGGCAGTCAAAGCTTGATATTGAATCATTTGCCATGCCGGATCAGATTATGTGTCCTCCACTTTGGTAACCTGCCTATTGCAACAGTCAATAGTAATACATTATATGTTGCATCTAGAAACATAGTATGATAAGGCCAAGTTTATGAGGTCTTCTACTCAGAGTGCTAGCACTTCTGTTTGGATATAACACAATAACTTTGGAACACTGAATCCAATCAATTCCAACACTTCAGCGAAATTTTCTAAGCATCAGTGGGCAGAACCCTACTGATTTTGGTGAAAGAAAAAAAATCGGGACAAACAGAAGGGGGAAAATGGATGACACATGGAGACCCTGGAACACATCTGGTTAGCAGAGATAGCTGCTTCAACTGCCTCTGTAATGATCCATAGATCAGAGAACGGGGTGATGGCAGCCATTATCACATTCCAGCCTAATACCCCTCATTTCAGCTCTCCCTAGCTTGCCAATAAAGTTTCAAAATACTCACACCCTGAAGGAGAGAGAAGCATGGTGAGGTAGAAAGGGGGGGGGGGGAATGGAGAGGTATGGTGGAAGGGAATGCACACAGAACTCCTGGCATGGGGGACATGGGGACACACACAGAGCCTCTGGTATGGGGGAAGAATTGGGGACAGAGGGAAGTGGGGCTACACACAGCCCCTGGCATGGGGATACTGGAGGACACAGAATCCCTTTCAAAGGAGAGAGAGAGAGAGAGAGAGAGAGAGAGAGAGTTAGAAGGGGTTGTAACGAGTCCCTGAAATAGAGATGGAAGGGATGGGGCTTGTGGGGGAATGGAGTTATGCAAGAAGCCATTGGTGTGTACAATGATCTTGGCCCACAGAAGTAAAAAAGGGTGCAAACGCCTAGTTTCTAAACTGCTTGACTGAAGAGACGATTCCAGTTAAGACTAGGTAAAAAGCATACTTTTTATGTACAGTTCAATATACCAGGTATTATAGCAGGACCAGCATCTAAATGATGTAAGTTTTTCCAAGGATAATTCTACAAGAAGCTTAGGGATAACCAGGCACCATTAGGTTTCGTGTGCATTCTGATGTACTTTGGCTTATATTTGATATGACAATTATCAGCACCACAAAAATGATCATGCAGTTTTCACGCGACCATTAAATAAATACTCTCTTACTGAGCAAAAAAATTATGAAATCCCTTGCTCTCTGTCTTGTATGTTGCATAGGAACATTAGATCAATATGTAATATTTCCTTAAAATGTAACATTGCAAAAAACGATACCCAAGACTCCACCATTGATATTACGAAAATATATGAAAACGGTGAAGGCAAAAATTCCAAAATTTGAGAAAGCATTCTAAAGTATGGATCCTCAATTAAACTTGAAGTGGCCACAACAGGTCCCATACTCCCTCCCCCCATCCAAACTCGGTTCAATATGCGATGGTTCCCCAAACACTGTGTTAGGGACACAGGAGAAGAGGTAGAGGGTTATCCTAAAGATCTGCTATTTTTGTTGTTCTTGCAGGTGGACACTGTCCCACTTTCTGTCCCTCCTTGAGTTCTTCCTCTGCTCAAGGTGCCTTCTCTTCTGATCTTACCCTCTTAACTGCCACAACTGTTGAAGGGACAAGATGGGTAAGGTAATATCTTTTACTGGACCAACTTCTGGTGGTGAGAGAGACACAAGCTTTTGAGCTTACACAGAGCTCTTCAGGTCTGGGAAATGAAGGCCATGTCTACACTATAAAATTAAGCAGACTTAACTTATGTCGGCATACAACTGCCACAGTAATCACATCGCTTGCGTGTGTCTACACTTTACTCCTTGTGTCTTCAGTGTGCATCCTCACCAGGAGTGCTTTTATTGATTGTACCGTTGGTGTGGGACTTTGTGGGATAGTGCCTGAAAGCCAGTAACAAACAAACAATGAGGTGTCTACATTGACACTGCATCAACCTAGACACTACGCTGCTCATGGAGGTAGAGTTATTAAGTCGGCATAGTGGGGCAGTTACGTTGGTCAAGTGAAATTTTAATTGTAGATGTTTCCTTAGTTGAGTCCAGGGGTGAGCTGGAGCCGGTTCGCGCGAACCCATTGTTAAATTTAGAACCGCTTGTTAACTAGCTTCCCTGCGAGGGAAGCTTTGATGGGCTCTGCCTGGGAAGCCTGTAATTCCTCCTCCCGGCCGCACGGGGGCGCTGCGCTGTGCTGTGCTGCGAGAGCCATGTGAGCTGCCTCCTGGCCCTGTTGCTGCTCCTGCTCTTTGGACCTCTGGCCCTGGGGCTCCTGCTGCTGCCTGGTGAGTCCCTGGCTGCGTCCTGCTGCTCCCAGCCGCTCCCCCGGTGTGAGTATCTGCGCCCCTCCCCCGCCTTCCCTGCCACAGCCACCCCCCTGCCCGCAGCTAGCCCCTGCCCCCAGCCACCCCCCTGCCCCACCCCCTGCCCCCAGCCAGCCCCTGCCCCCAGCCACCTCCAGCCAGCCCCTGCCCACAGCCTCCCTCTGCCCCCAGCCACCTCCCCCAACCAGCCCCTGCCCGCCCTCTGCCCCAGCCACCCCTGCCCCACCCCTGCCCCCAGCCAGCCCCTGCCCCACCCCTGCCCCCAGCCACCCCTGCCCCTAGCCACCCCTGCCAGCCCCTGCCCACAGCCTCCCTCTGCCTGCAGCCAGCCCCTGCCCACAGCCACCCTCTGCCCGCAGCCAGCCCCTGCCCACAGCTGCCCTCTGCCCCAGCCAGCCCCTGCCCACAGCCAGCCCCCGCCCCACCCCCGGCCCACAGCCGCCCCCTGCCCCACCCCCTGCCACAGCCAGCCTCTGCCCGCAGTCAGCCTCTGCCCGCAGCCACCCCCTGCCCGCAACCACCCCTGCCCGCAACCACCCCTGCCCGCAACCACCCGCATCCCGCCCGTCTGCATCACCTGCCCACAGCCAGCCCGTGTCACTCCCTGCCTCCAGCTAGCCCTGCCCCACGCCCCTATCTGCAGCCAGCCCCACATCCACTGGTGCCCTGCAGTTCCCAGGGCAGTAACCCTGCACACCTGCTTCAATGAGGGGGGGGGCAGGGAGCAGCTGGGACCCACACATGTGCACACCCTAGAGTGACCAGACAGCAAGTGTGAAAAATCGGGACGGGGGTGAGGGGTAATAGGAGCCTATATAAGAAAAAGACCCAAAAATTGAGACTGTCCCTGATCACCACCCACACATGTGAAACGGAGCTCATTTCTAGTTCAGCCCCATCTTTTTAAAAAAGAACTTTAGGTAGGGTTAAAATACATCTGTATTTTCCTGGACATGTCAGGCTTTTCGGTTCTTAATCACCTCCTGGGAAAATATGGACGTATGGTAACCCTATTGGTACAAAAAATACATGCTGTCGCACATCCCTTAAATCAGAACTTTTTATAGGGAACCCGTTGTTAAGATTTTGGCAGCTCATCACTGGTTGAGTCAACATAAGCTGCCTTGCATCAACCTAACTCTGGAGTGTAGATCAGATCTCAATCAAATAGATCTATTTGGGAAGTTCCCCAGAGCAGGAAGCTGGACTTGTCAATATCCAGAAATAGAGACCACTCATGGTGATTGAAGAAAGTCCTACTCAGTCAACCCACCAATGTTTTCTGCTTCCCTGGAAGGTAAGCAACTCAGATGAACTGGTTATGCAAAAGATCTGGAGGCAGATTGCCACCTGTCAGAGCTGTCTCGAGTGTGCCCCTCTCTGTCTGTTTATGTAAAACATGGTTGCAAAGCTGTTTGTTAGAAGCAGCAAGCTCTTTCTTGCTTTATGTTGGAGGAAGGCTGAACAGATCTTAACTCTGATATTTCTGAGAGTCATTAGATCCTGAGGTGCCCAGAGACCATCAGTCTGCAGGGACCCTCCAACTTAGGTCTGATGCATCTGTAACTAAAATGGAGAGCTGGTGGGGAGGAGAGGGGTAAAGTTACCTGACACAAGACTTGAAGGGGTTAAGGTGGCTAGGTAGGCCAATTAAATGCCCAGGCTTCCCCTGGAGGAGGAGCGAAGGGTTAACAATTAATCAGATGAGGCTCAGATGGATGGGAACAGGAGGGGACTATAGAAAGCCCAGGAGCTGAGATCAGCTGGGGGGCTGCAGAGAAGTAGTCTGCAGTCACTCCCTGGGAAAAGGGAGGTGTGTTTGGGTCTATAGAAGCAAGTACCCTACAGTTACTCCCTGGTAGGAGGGAGTTTGGGCTGGCAAATGCAGAAAAGTAGGAATGGCTCCAGGGAAAGGCAGCAAGGGACAGGATAGGGCAGACCTTGGCTGCTAATGAAAGGGCCCAAGTTGGAACCCAGAGCAGAGGGTGGGTCCAGGTTCACCTACCAGCCACTGGGGAAGTGGCACAGACCAATCAGTGGAGCGTGGACTGCTTGGGACAGTTTCATACCCGGAAGGGGGAAACATGCAGTGACCCGGCCTGAGGGCCAAGTCATGAAGAAGGAGCACCTAGAGTTGCAGAGATGGGTAGAAAGACCCCCATAGGGGATACAGCACCTGGAAGGAGCTAATCACCAGAGCAGCCAGAAAGCGGCGCCCTATTGATGAATGGATCCCCATGACATGGGAACTCCTCCCCACACACACCGGTTCAGAGAGTCCACCAATCCAGGAATGATAAAACTGACGTTGGCACCCAAATCACCTTGTCCAGATGATTTCAACTTGAGATGTATACAGATGCTAACCATGCAAGAAGCTTTCTAAGGAGTAGCTTGGTGTGTTGAATGACATAAATCAATGTTGCCATGTCACTCAGGATGCAGAGGAAGACCTAGTGGGTGGAGGAATGACCCACAGTGCCCAGAATGGCCACTGATATTGGGCTGGGACACAACTTTTGTTGGGCCATTGCCCCTTAGGAGGAGGGGCAAGCCAGTGTTGAGACTGCAGCACTGCACATGTTCCCAAGTCTCTGATGGAGGGCATGTCCTCTGTCTTGGATGAGACACAGACAAATGTACCTCTGAATCTGAAGATGAAGCACCTGAACTGTCTGACATTGGGGGTGGGGGACAGAACCAGTCAATCAGGGACAGGTATCCTAAGTCCTAGGAAGGAGGTATTGGGGTAACCAGCAGAGGCTTTCCCTTAGACTGCACCAGCCTTTGCAGAGGCTTGGTAGCTAATGGCACTGAGTTAGGAGCCAGAGGCACTGGTACCAACTGTGAACCTTCTTGCACCACCAAGGGTACTGGCACCGAGAAGCTAAGTCTCTTGAGGTTGCATATGCCTCCAGGGTAGATGGGAGTGGCAGTGGCTAGTGGCTTTGACTCAGAGACCTTTCAGGGGACACCCTCGATGGACATGGCTTAGGCTTGGGAGGTAGCAATAGTTTCTTTTTAGGTGAAGATTGCTCCAGCGAGAGAGACTCACCCCAGCATGTTTCCTAGCCTCTGCCTTGACTAGGCTTAGGCACAGACATGACCAAGTCTGGTACCAAGCTTGAGGAAGGTCTAAGCCTTTTCTTCAGTATCAGCGAGTGGGACCAGAGACATCTTTGGTGTGCTCTGCACCGAGGACGATGTATTCAGGGCGCTCTAAGTGTGCACCGAGTCCGATAGGGGCCAAAATGCTGCCTCCATGAGTAGACACTTGAGCCTTCTGCTCTGTTCTTCTTTGAGCAGAGCTCAAAACCCTTGCAGATCTGACATATCACTGATATAGGAGTCCCCTCAACACTTTAAACAGGCTGGGTGTGGGTCACTGACAAGCTTGTGTTCAGTGCAAGTTCAGCAAGACTTAAACCCTGGTGAGCCTGGCATCGCTCCAGTACGGAGAAATTAAACACGGTCCAAAAGACCTATGACAAAAACTAGCTAAAACTAACTTAACTAATTCCTAACAATAAGAAGCTATACACACAAAGGAGGGAAGCATTTACAATAACTAGTCTAAGATCTTTCCGACAACTGTCAATGGAGGAAGAAGGAACTGAGGAGCGTGGGGGGCAACTCCACCCTCTTATGCGAGTACACAGCAGCGTATGGCAACAGAGGGAGCTGGAGCCAACCTGCTGGGTACCGCTGAGTGAAAAAGTTCTCCAATAACTGTGCCCAAGGTGAGCAGAAAAAAGAAAAGAATCTCTGAACCAGGCATTAGTACGAAAATGGGACTGAAACCTCCAGCCACAACAAAGCACTCTGGCCCAGCTGTAACTGTTCTAAGGAAAGAAAGGGTCATGAAGCCCAGATGGCATGGACAATGCTGGAGGGTCCAAAGTCCACTGGCAGTCAGTGCCTCAGAGGAAGTCACCTTACAACTATTTTTTTTTTAAATAGAAAGTTATTTTAAATAAAACACAGATACTATTAAAAACGATATGGTGGAGGATAAGAGGATGATGGTGAGATGGCCTTGCATCAAGCTGGGACTAATGCTGATGATCCATTGGTTGATGTTTCATGGCAATTAATTTGCTCAATGTGGTTAGAAACGAACTGAACTTTAGAAAACTAGAGTATAGCTTGAGGAGTAGTTTGAGCTACGGTAGTTCTCATCAGGCTTGAGCGCAGATGCACAGATCCAAGAGTGGCATTCTAGTCAGATGAGTATCTTTAGAGAATACACTCCCAAGATGTATCAAGCAAGCAGGAGGCAAATCATTGGAATCCTACATCAGAAAACAAACAAAAAACAAAACATGCATGTTAAAGTGAAGGCACAGAAAGTGGTATTCAAAGCATCAAAAGCAGCTGATAAGTCAAGAGGGATAAGAATAGATGCAAGACCTTTGGAGTTTGCTCTAAGCAAGTCATTAAAAACTAGTGAAAGCTGTCTCATTAGAATGAGAACAAAAACCAGCTCAGAGAGGATCAAGAACAGAATATTGAGTGAGGTAAGGAAGCATGTGACAATTAGCAGCCATTCCAAGATATTTTAAAAGAATGAAAAAAATGGGGGGAGGGGAGCAACTGGAACAGACAGTAGGATTAGAAGAAAGGTATTTTAAAAATAAAAACACAAAGGAGAGAATTAGCTTTTGGAAATGGAAATTCAGAAGCCCAAGATATACTCCTGAGGGGCACTCTGCATCAAAAATATTAAAAATTCTGGGCCAAAAAAATAATTATGCGCACAGTATTGCAAAATTCTGCAAATTTTATTTGTCAAATAAATGTGGAGGCTCCAGCATGGCAGCGGAAGCACAAGCCATTGGCTGCACAGAGTTGGGAGATCACTATGCAGCTCCCACCGCGACACGAATTCAGTGGGGAGGCTGCCTCCAACCCTGACATAGCACAAGGCCTGAGCGTGCCCCAGAAACACCCCAGCTCTATTCTTCCCTTCTTCTGTTTCTCTGTCCTCATCATAACTTGCACGTAAATATCTTGTGATGCTGGCTATAACAGTGCCATATGAACGCCTGTTTTCACTTTCAGATGACATTGTAAACAAGAAGAGGCGAGCATTGTCTCCTGCAAATGTAAATAAACTTGTTTATCTGAGTGATTGGCTGTACAGAAAGTAGGACTGAGTGGACTTTCTAGGCTCTAAAGTTTTACAATGTTTTATTTTTGAATGCAAGGTTTTTTTGTACATAATTCTACATCTGTAATTTCAACTTTCATGATAAAAAAATTGCACTACAGTACTTAAGGCAATTAAAAAATACTATTTCTTTTGTTTTTTACAATGTAAATATTTGTAATAAAAAATAAATAAAGTGAGCACTGTACACTGTGTATTCTGTGTTGTAATCAAAATCAAAATATTTGAAAATGTAGAAAACATCCAAATATATTCAAATAAATGGTTTTCTATTATTGTTTAACAGTGGGATTGATCACAATTAATTTTTTAATCGCTTGACAGCCCTAGTTTTTATATACAATATTTCTATATCCATCTTAAAAGGTCCTTTAGGATCAAAGTAGTCTTCTGAAATTTGTTTGCCATGTTGTTTAAGCCATGTTGGTTCCAGGAGACAAGATGCATGCACCTAAAGAAGAACTCTATGTAAGCTCAAAAGCTTCTCTGTCACCAACAGAAATTGGTCCAAAGGTATTATCTCACCCGCCTTGTCTCTCTCCTCTTGACATGGTCAACAAAGATTTGAAATATAAGACATTAACAGGTCACGTCTCTGGGGAAGGGATACTGACTCTAAATGTTGTAACTGAAATACAGTTGCACATCTGTATTGAAGCCTAGATGAGGTAATATAAACAATGTTAATGAACACACCACTTTTTCTACTCAAGGCTGTTATAAAGAGCTAGAAAGGACTGGAGCTTCTAGAGAACATGGGACACAGTCTTTTCAGCAAACCTGTTTGTTGGGTCAAGAAAGAAAAGTGTTGCTAATTATGGAAAATCTTCAGGCATTTAACCAAATTGTTCTGGAACTAGGTTTAAAGTCGGCATTTTGATTTAGTAATGTTTGGATGCAACATTCATTTTGTACCCCGTTCAGTAGAACTTTAGCATTATGGACACCAGAGTTACGAACTGACCAGTCAACCACACACTTCATTTGGAACTGGAATTATGTGATCAGGCAGCAGTAGAGACCAAAAAAAAAAAAAAAGGAGGGGGGGGCCTTAGTGACGACGCCACTTACACTGATGGGAGAGCTTCATCCATTGGTGAAGGTACTCCACCTCCCTGAGAGGCAGTAGCCCTCCCGTTAACATAGCCCTGTATACATTGGGGGTTAGGTCAGTATAATGCCGCCGCTCAGGGGTGTGGATTCCACACCCCCAAGCAATGTAGTTATACTGATATAAGTTACTAGCATAGATCAAGCCTAGGAACTTACATTGGTATAGCTACGTCTCTCAGGCATGTGAAAAATCCACATGCCTGAGGGCAAGTCTACACTTAAAGCACTGCATTGGCGCAGCAGTAGAGCTTTAACGAACACACAAAGTGTAGTTAAGCCACACATACATACCCCCAGAGGTGGTAGCTATGTCGGCGGGAGAGCTTCTCCCACTAACATAGTGCTATTTACACGGCGGGTTCAGTCAGTATAACTATGTCGCTCAGAGGTGGGGATTTTTCACACCCCTGAGCGATGCAGTTATACCAGTATAGGTCTGTAGTATAGACCAGACCTGACAGACATAGCTATACCGACCTAACCCCCAGAGTAGACAGCTACAGCCTCTCGGGGAGGTGGATTACTTATGCAGACAGGAGAACTCCTCCCGTTGGCATAGGCAGTGTCTACACTGAAGCACTGCAGCTATGCTGCTGTAGCATTTTAAGTACAGACATACCCGTTGATGTTTTAATGCTTTGTTGATACAAGTCAGAATTTCCACAGTAAGATAACACAAAATATGCCACTGTTTCACTGCATGCAATTGAAGCTATCAAACCACAAGTGGAAAGAGGCTAATACCAAATATACGAACAATCTTACAAACTGATTTGCCAGCCAGTATTTGCAAATTGCAGTGATTAATTTAGTGCTATCTATACTGTTGGAAAAGTATCATGGTACATCTGAAATTCTAAACACATGGAAAGCTTAGAAAACTTGCTTTTTTCCTCTTTTTAGGCATACAATATGTGGTGATTCGTTAAAGTTCTATGAATCATTTCAGGAAAAGTTAGCTATCAATTTGAAGAGAATAAACTCACTTGTTTTGTGCACTCCTGCATGCACTCATCTGTTTCTATACCCATCTGGCATAATGCATGGCCTCACTTCACCCCATGGCTAGGAGCGAAACTTGACATTGCCATTACAGATCATTGCTAACAGTGCCCAACAATAAAATAGAAGAAATAAATGAGAAATGGTTGATAATCACAGCCCCTAATCTATTTTAAGTAGAACTCAACTAACTTAAAAACCATGATTGGGACCCTGAAAATCATAAGACCAAACAAAAACCGAGCTGGGTGAATATTGCAAATATTTTCTGAGTATTCACTCAAGTTTGAGAGAATTTGTTTTGGCCGTGCTCAGACCCGTTTTTATGTTCATTTTGTGAACATTCCAGTAATCCAGTTTTACTTGTACAAAGACTCGCATTAAGCAGATTTTAATTACACATCACATTTCATTCTTTTAAAATTGGCCACCAGAAATGATCACCACTAGTACTGGATAAGAGTACCTTCCAACATGGCTGAAGAGTATCAATTTTTTGGCTTTCATAGACTTCTAATATAAAAGACAAGTTTAATATAATAGGAGAATTATTTAAATTTATCATTTTATTATTCTACTGTTTACTCATGTATCACCTCTTACCCAAGAATTTAAAGACACCATGAAAACATTAATTCTCTCAACATTAACTGAAGTAGTATCACACCGATTTTCCAGAGGGATAAAGTCACTGAAGCAGACACAAATCTTGTTCAGAGTCAAAAAGCAAGTAACTGGCTGACCTAAGAACCCAATCACCTGCACTAGACATATTCCCCTCCAGAAATGAAGATTGTGACAGAGCTGTGATCTTAGTGTCTCACATACACAAGTCAGATATTCAAATGATGAAGCAGTTTGCTAAAATCTAACTCTTGGAACACTTCAAATTATCCATTTTACGTAAAGTTTTACACTTAATCATTGGTTTAGTTTCTTTACTAAAGTCTGATTTAAAGGAAAGTATCTTCTTCATTTAAAAGTTGAGAGTGTCAAAGAGAAAATTAAAGCTTTTTATTTAATGTGTGTGTGACGTTGCCGTCTATATGGTTTTATAAAAATATGCTAATGACTGAATATACTGTAACTGGAATATGCTTCATGCAAAAGGTCTCTTGTAAGGTAGCATTACAAAGCTTATAATCTACTGAGTGTGATCATCCTAGTTGTATAAATGTACCACTCTTGTATCTGAAACTAGAAATATGAAATCTAACTCTGAGGGCCTACTGTAATTATGCAAAGTGTGGGCCATTAATGGTGGTTTGGAATCTTGATGACTCCCATTAACCAGGACAACTGTCTGAAGATGGCTGTGGTCTTCCTGTATATGTGAAGTCTTCTTGTATGTGTGTGTGCTGGCAAGTGGGCAATGAAGTCTTGCAGTGACATGTGATCATGTCACCTGAACTAGAATCCATCTTTAACCTGGTGTCTTTCCATTGAGAAGGAGGGGCTGGGAACCCAGAGAGGGACAAAGGATTCCCACCTTATGCAAAAGATATATAAAGGAGTGGAACAGAACAAAGGGAGGAACCATCATGAGGAATCCCTTAGCTGCCACCTGAGCTGGAAAAAGAGCTATACCAGAGGAAAGAATTGTGCCCAGGCCTGGAAGGTGTCCAGTCTGGGGAAAAAAAAACGTACTGAAGCATCTCTGAGGGTGAGATTATCTGTATTCAGTTTGATTAGACATAGATTTGCGCGTTTAATTTTATTTTGCTTGGTAACTTTGTTCTGTCTGTTACTACTTGGAACCACTTAAATCCCACTTTCTGTATTTAATAAAATAACTTTTTACTTATTAATTAACTCGGAATATTAGGGGGAGGGATAGCTCAGTGGTTTGAGCATTGGCCTGCTAAACCCAGGGTTGTGAGTTCAATCCTTGAGGGGGCCACTTAGGGATCTGGGGCAAAAATCAGTACTTGGTCCTGCTAGTGAAGGCAGGGGGCTGGACTTGATGACCTTTCAGGGTCCCTTCCAGTTCTATGAGATAGGTATAGGTATGTATTAATACCTGGGGGAGCAAACAACTGTGCATCTCTCTCTATCAGTGTTATAGAGGGCAAACGATTTATGAGTTTACCCTGTATAAGCTTTATACAGGGTAAAACATATTTATTTGGGATTAGACCTCATTGGGAGTTGGGCATCTGAGTGTTAAAGACAGGAACACTTCTGTTAGCTGCTTTCAGGTAAACCTAAAGCTTTGGGGCAAGTAATTCAGACCCTGGGTCTTTGTTGGAGCAGACGGGCGTGTCTGGCTCAGCAAGACAGGGTGCTGGGGCCCCGAGCTGGCAAGGAAGGCAGAGGTAGAAGCAGTCTTGGCACATCAGCTGGCAGCTCCCAAGAGGGGTTCTGTGATCTAACCCATCACAGTGTGATTGTGGGCATCTGTGCACTCTCATGTAATTTTTAATTTTAATGCTTGCCTATCACATATGCATGTAATGAAGAACTGAAACAAAAGATTCTTTTTTCTAAGGTTAATGCACTGCACCTGTATGAGGAGATACCAGGAATAAAGAGCCCTTAGCACCACTTCAACATCATACTATATCTCAAAGCATCAAAAAAACATTTTTCCTAACTAGGTACTGAAATTAATACGAAAATTTCTACTGGCCACCTGAAATATTATGACAAAAGTACTTAAGTCAAAGGATAGTTGAGACTTCTCTTCCCGGGACAATCTTTCTAATCTAGAGTGTTTCCAAATTTCAATACATTCAGCAACATAATCATGAATACCAGATATACAGTTGTGTTCTTTAAGGGCTTGTCTATACAGTGTGTTAGTTTGCACTAGAGGGGTATAAATTAGTGTACACTAGCATGTCGTGTACTAACTGGTCTGAGTTGACCTTGCTGGTTTACACTAAAAATTCTAGTGAGCGTTTGAAACAGGACTACATTAACATCCAGTAGGAAACTTTTAGTGTGCATTAGCAGGATCTACACAGGTAAATTGGTGAGCAACATACTAGTGTGCACTAGAATTTACATCCCTCTAGCATGGACTAACATACCACATAGACAAGACCTAAGCCTCTTGTGGTCTTAATTTTATCTAACGTGCAGATCTATGGTTCTTTCTGACATGCTCTAAAAACTACCATGATTTCATAATATACTCTCTCAAAGTACATTTATTTCTACATTGTTTGCTTACCGGAATAAAACATGATATTGTGATATGCACATAAGCCCCAGTGATCACTAACATAGCAAAGATGCCAGAATACTTGCTAACAAGGCACATATTAAGTGATATTTAATAATATAGTGGTCTACCAGAGGTTTCTGAAATTGGCAATAATCTTAAATGGTATTTGAGTAGGTTAAATGTGTGAATTTTGAGAGTGTATTTAAGTAGACAGACAATGCATAGACAGATTCCTGGCATATTTAGATATACTAAAGTGCAAACAGTTATTTATGCAAATAAATGTTCCTAAAACTGAATTCTTGGTTTAGTCCTATTAAACAAAGCAGTAATGAGGTGATCTGGAATTCAGGGCTACATTAACAGAAATACAGAGTGCTCAATAGCTACTTCAAGATAATAGCTGTTATATCAATACCATAAACATAATGGAAGACTATACTTGAAATAATAACAAATTTTGAATTAGCAATATTTTTCTGACCTATGTAAATATACATACCACTGTTTGACATTTGAAAAAGATTGTTCTTCTCAAACTTCTTGAAAACACTTCCTTTTATTTCAACGAACTGTAATTTTAAACACAAACAGCTTCATTACAGATTATCCATGTGCTATGGAATGTTAAATTTTTTTTTAATTGAAAGTCAAAGATAATCAAACACTTAAATTTATTCAGATGCTATGTTTAGGATAACTGAGGGTATATATTAAATTATGAAGTTATACTACTCTAAGCATTACAAATTTGTCCTGTGGAACAATGATGCTAAAATGCACTGTGTCACTTGTTCATCTCTTTCATTTACGAGCATTTGCTTATTACTCTGAGGTAAAAATCAAATTTACTTCATACTTACATTATTAGACATCATGATGGTAAGCAGTGACTTGTTGTGGGAATTGAAGGCTACATTAAGTGTTGTTGCTTGGACCATTATAAGAATAGCATGCAAGACTGAAAATAGCAGTGTTAAAGAAAATGACATTTGAAAAGTACATTTCTGTACTGTATTATATTAGCATCATCCAAAACTTTGAAAAAAATTCAGACAAAGATCTTATTTTGTCCTCAAAATTAATAGAAAATACAAAAATATTTCATGCATCATTGAAAAATTAATTAGTGGAGTAGATTAGTAGTTATATAGTACTTGCGGAGGTAAAATTCTCATTGACTTCAATGGGTCCAGGATTTCATCAGTGTGTTGATATGATTTTTTACATGAGCACTGTAACAAGATTCTAAGTTACAGCAATTTCTTACACTCAAACCTGTGAGTTTCAGAACTGCTTATATTTCCACAGCATGCTTGTAATATACCACAGCGTTTTACAACATTAATCACATAGTATTAAGTTAAGGCACTGAAGTCCTCTACTAGGCAGCTCATTCTACTCTGATAGAAACAGCATTCTTTTGCAGGTCACGTTCCAGGCTGCATCAAGGTTTCCTGTTTTGAAAGAGCCCAATGTCATCACGTAAGAGAAATGTTAATATAGCCTGAAAGTACTTGAGATGGAGTCTGAGTGTGTAACAACTGCATTGCACACTGTAACTGGCATGTAGGAATTCTGGATCTATCATTACTGCTGCTGGTTTCTGTACCTCTTGTTGATCTAGGTTAGGGACACCACATCTTGTCAGTCCCAGAGAAAAAATGTCACCAGAAGAGCTGCCACGAAATCAGGCCAGTGAAATAGCAGAAGCAGTAAGAAATTTAAGTCTAATAATAAATAAAGCAATGAGGAAAAATAAGCAGGAGAGGGCTCCCCTTATTTTCATATGCCTCCTTCCCTCCCCAAGAAACATTCCAGGAAAAGCTCTCTAAGTATAAGAATAGTTAAGCACTTAAATAGGCTTCCAAGGTTGGTTGGGGAACCTCCATCACCAGAGGTTTTTAAGAACAGGTTAGACAAACACCTGTCAGGGACAGTCTGGGTATACGTGGTCCTGCCTCTGTGCAGAGGAATGGACTAGAAGACTTCTCGAGGTCCCTTCCAGCCCTTCATTTCTATGGCTCTATGATTCTTTCCTCTCTGGAAGTTGAGCAGGAGATTGTAATGGGCCCATAGAATTCAATAGGGAAAAATGCATGGCTAAGTGGCAGACAACACTGCACTTAATTATTTTTGAAGAGACAAACATCTATTGCCCTCTTCTCCCAATTCATCATATATCAAACGGAAGTCTAGCAACCCATTTGCATGCAATAAGAAAATCTTCTGCCTTGATTTACTTAACATGACAAAGAAATAAGAACCACTCCCATTGTTTATTGACATTAGAAATCACTACCATAAAGAATATATGAATTTCTGCCTTATAAAGTTTCTTGCTTCTATAACCCAATTTGAAAGTCAAGAAGACTGACAGACAAGCTTTGCTGAAGGGCACCTCAAGCCAACCTCCTCAGTTAAAGAACAACTCTGTGTTGCATGGTGGCATGGGGCAACATCAGGAGAAATACAATATATTAGTGTATTTAATCTAGTGACAAAATAGAAAAAAAACCTAGAGCTGAAGGAGGGAAGCAAAAATAATTGTTAGAGTTATATTTTTAAAACACATATTTTCAAATTAGGAGGGCAATTATGCTGTACCGAAGATAGTAAAATTGCGGTTTTAAAAACCTCTTGTGAGAAAATACTTAAGTGTAAGCACAATTAATATTCATTCAGAGTCCATTTGTTTCCATTTGCTCCACTTTTGGTGTTAGCAAGATCATCAATTGCTGCATGAGAAATACAACCCTTAACTCACATCTTGGCAGGTTAAAAGTGTTTCAAGTCACTTTTAAAAAATGAAGTACTGTAAATCTTATTCTGAAAATGAATGTGAACATGTAATTTCAGGCAAGCCCAGAAACATATTCAAATAATTTTACACAATTCTGTTTTTAAATTATTCTTATTTTAATTTACTGAGAAACTCTTTAACCTAATGTACAACAAGCTAAAGAAAATTGTTGCAATTAATTCTGACAAAAAGCAAAGGATACAGACATACAGCACTGCCATGAAAAAGTGAGGAATCACACCTATATGAGCTCTTTTTCTCTCCTTAGGTTCAGTAGCTGTCCAATAAAGGGCATCCAAAATATCTTGCCCAAAAGAGGAAAACAGGCGATCGGCCACCTAAAGAGAGAGACCTTTTAATATTTTAAAACAGTGCTTCTCCTATTAAAATAAGACATTTTAATACATTGCAATAGTTAAAGCTCAACCCACAAAAAGGGTGTTAGAGGCTCAGTTTTTTTCATATGATTTTCCTTTTTTGGACACATCATTCCACTGCGAAGTTTTCCCAATGCTATGTTCCAGTTGCCTTGTTCATATTCCTAAATGGTCTACTCTTCCCTAACCCCACCATCTCTCTCTTTCACAGGACTTCCTCAGGCACTGGACACCTACTTGATAAGTACAAAGTAATGCACGTTGGAAAAAATAATCACAAGTATAAATACAAAATGATGGGGTCTAAATTAGCTGTTACCACTCAAGAAAGATCTTGGGAGACATCATGGCAGTCAAAAAAGCAAAACATTAGGAACCATTAGGAAAGGGAAACAAAACAGAAAATATCATAATGCCACTATATAAATCCATGGTACACCCATGCCTTGAATACTGCATGCAGTTCTGATTGCCTCATCTCTAAAAGATAGATCAGAATTGGAAAAGTTACAGAGAAAGGCAACAAAAATTATTAGGAGGTATGGAACAACTGCCATACAAGGAGAGATTAAAAAGACTGGGAACATTCAGTTTAGAAAAGACATGACTAAGGGGGTGATATGATAGGGGTCTGTAAAATCATGAATGGTGTGGAGAAAGAGAATAAGGAAGTATTATTTACCCTTTCACATAACACAAGAATCAGTGGTTACCCAATGAACTTAATACACAGCATGTTTAAAACAAAAGGAAGTACTTCTCCACACAATGCACAGTCAACCCGTGGAACACGTTGCCATAGGATGTTGTGAAGGCCAAACATATAACTGGATCAAAAATAATTAGGTAAATTCATAGAGGACAGGTCCATCAATGGCTATTAGTCAAGGTGGTCAGAGATGCAACCCCATGCTCTGGATGTCCCTAAACCTCCAATTGCCAGAAGCTGAGACTGGACAACCAGGGATGGATGATCGACATTACCCTGTTCTGTTCATCCCCTCTGAAGCATCTTGCTCTGGCCACTGTCAGAAGATAAGATACTGGGCTAGATGGACCTGACCCAGTATAGCCATTCTTATGTACTTAGGACATGAAATCCTGGGCCCTGGCAACAAACTGCAGCTATGGCATCTTGTGGTTAGTGTCAGATTGCAATTCAAACTTCTTTCACAAATCAACATGTTCACTATTGTGCCACAAAGTCAGCCTGCATCTCATTTTTTCCAAATATTTTAAAAGAATGAAGGAAAAGGTAATGATAAACAGCAAAGTATCAAGATGGGGGAAGAGGGAGATGTCTGGGAGGGGTACGGCAAAGATTGGCATTTGGTCTGTTCATATAACATCTTCAGTAATGCCCTGGAGCACAGAATGAATGGCACAAATTCAGATAATATTTAAAGGAATTACAAATACCAAAGAGGACAGAAAAATGATACAAAGGGATCTAGAGGGATTAGAAAAATGGGCAGAACATAACATGAGAACGGATTTGGAAAACTGCAGGCATCTGAGGAAATGCAATCCGAAATATATATGCAACGGGGGAGGGAGAACCCCGAAAGCAACAATTCTGAAAGGAACGCAGTAATAATCACGTGTAGCAAATTACACAAGTTTGCTATTCAGTACAGCAGCAGGAAAGGTCAAGATGATTAAATTTAGTTCTCAGCAACTGGAGATATTGCCAAATTGAAGGCAGTTACGAAGAGAATTGATGGAACCTCCTCCTCCAGCACATACATACAAGTCTGGAATATTTAAAATTAAAATGAACAAAGCACTGGAGGATGTACTTTAGAGAACAATTCTATATTCATAGAGCATGTCTGGCTGAATTAATAAGTATTTTCCATCTCTTACGAGTCTGACCCAAGTAAACAGATAAATATGACAACACTAATATATTACCATTCCTTATTAAACTGTAAGATCGTGATATAAAAAAACAAACTGTCATAAAATGTATTAAGATTAATGCTTCATTCAGCTGTTCTTTTGTAAACTAAAAATGACATCTTTAGACAAGTAAAGGCTATAAGCAGTAATATCAGAGCAGAACAGAAGATATACAAGCAAGTACTGCCACAATTAACTAAAAGGTTTTTCATAGAACAATGTAAAGTTAGCCAGGGTTCAATGCTTTTTTTTGTTTGTTTGTTTAACTTTTAAAAAATTGAGTAACAACAGCTTTTGAAGAGAAACTTTTGACAGAAATTAGAAAAGTTCAACAAACTCTCAAGCTAACACTCATTATTTAGTACCACTAAAAAACTTAAAGGTGAAGATTTGACCAAAACAGCAAATGGTACAGTTAAATGCTGAATGTCCCAAAGAAGACACTTAAGAGTAGCATTTAGTATTAACTGGCTACCCTCACAGCATTATGACAAGAGAATCTCCTACTCTGAGTTATTTCAAATTTAGCAGCTTGAAATTTTGAATTAGAAAAAAAAATTAGATACATTCAAAAGGACATTTACAATGGCACTGTTTTCGGCTTTTTACTTTTCTCAGTGAAGGTGGTCAACAACCCCTTGCTCCAGCTCCATGTGATGCCTCATCATGCACTTTGGTGAAGTGGCACCCACTATAGAATACTTAAGGAGTCAGGTAAGTTTGGTTTTGCGCACAATATTGCGGGGGGTTTAAAAGGTGTTTTTTCTTTTAACATTTTAATATTTTATATATAATATTATATATTTTATATTAAATATATAATATTTTAGGGTATAAAACAAGGAAACACCACGCAATATTGTTGGGGTTTTTTAAAGTGGACTTACCTAAACCCTATATGCCGGCTCCAGGCTCCAGTAGAGTTCCATGGTGAAAGTTGTGTCACCAGCATAACACACGCTGGGGCTTCATAAGGAGCAGGAGCCGGTGGGTCTGAATCTAAAAAAAGAAAAGTGTCATTTTAAGCCAACTGGGCTGAACGCACCCCTTAGCCTGGTTATTAGGGTGGCATTCAGCACATTATTTGGAAGTTTTTTATTTCTATCAAATCCATTTGCAGGACAATTTTCTCTGACACAGAGATAGCCGAAAACATCATTGTAAACATCTTTGTCAGTCTAATTGTTTCTCCAAATTAAAATTTCAAAATGAGAAATTTGAGTTAAGTATATTTTGATACAAATGTAAGTCTGGTTATTGCCTTTTAAAAAAAAATTAAAAAGTGTCTATTCCTATACGGGCAACTTGAAAGGTGTACTACTAGTGGCAGATCTGTGTTTGGGTAAAATGGAAACATGCTCTCAGCAAGTGTGCTGAGTGGGACCTAGGACCCTCTGTTTTCTTCTGTGATTTAGGCTTGTAAAAAGCCTGCAGAAATCTCTTTTCCTGCTCTGCCAGGCATGAAGTTATTCATGGCAGATCAAAGAAATCCAATACACTTTCCAGCTGGATCCTTCTCCACTGAAATTAAAGGGAGTTTGCTTTGCTAACTACAGTAGCTATGAGCAGTATCAGAACACAGAATTCAGATCAGCAGAAACTATTTCCTTGCTCTCGAGCAGGGAAGTGCACTATTGGTTCTGCTTGGATTCAGGTAAAGCCACTCTCAAACTCTCTCCCTGTTAACTCAGTGAGGGGATGACACACGCCTTCTGCTTCTTTGAGCAAAATACGGAAGTCTCCTTTTACAATTTGTAATAAGTAGCCATCACTGTATTTGGTCAGTGTTTTGAAACAGTTAAACTGAAATGAAATGAACTATTTTGAGCATTAAAAAAAATTGTACCATTCTTGGATTTACTTACTAAATCATGATCACTCATATTGTCAGAGATGAAGAAACTGTATGCAGATGAATATCTCCTAGAATGTCACAGTCCACATGATTTCAGAGTGCTGAATTTTGCATTTTGATTTCCAGATTATTTAAAAGTAGTAATTTAAAAAAAATCATTTGCAAGGTAAGAAAGCCTTAACAACTAAACATCCAAGGTGGCTCACACACATTGCTTATTTCAGGAAGTGTATTAATATTGTGGTTATGAAATGTGCTTCTTATTCATTATTTTCAAACAGCAGTAGGGAATAACTCATGTCTAGAACCAAAATCTCCAGATTTTGGACAAACCACGGCCCAATCTCAATAATCCTCTAAGGTTGGTTAGACATCTGTATCATATTAATTATTCAAGGACTATTAGGAACACTATAGTATCCTGGCAGAACAACAGGGGCTGTAGTATCCCCTTAAACACTTTACGCCACTTACATGCTACAGATATGCAGATCTGAGGTCAGACTCAAGCCTTATCCAACTACATTTTCTTAAATGTTATTTACTATTGTTCATTACATTTTAGTGATAAGAAAATCACAGTTGTAAAAGCACAGTTGTCCAAAAGCTTTATATTAATAATGAATAATACAAAAACAGATTGTGATGGGGTGCCTGCCCCACACTGGGCTCCAAGAGGTTAACAGAGACCAAGGAGGCTGTGCAAGAGGCAGCCAATTAGAGAAGGGCTGAAAAGAGCAGCCAATCAGGGCCAAGCAGGCCCATATAAAAAGGGAGCTTCAGGACAGAGGAGGGCAGTTCTCTGATGGGAGCCCAGGGAGGAAGGACTGTGCCTCTGGAGGGCTGAGAGAACTGCCAGCACCCAGGACAGAGCAGTGCTGTGAGCAGGGACCAGGGGCAGCGAGAGCGCGCTTCTGGCTGACTGCTGGGGTTTGCAGACAGAGTCCCTGAGGCAAGGGCAAAGAGGATGCTGGGGCCATGAGGAGGTGGCCAGACAATACGCTGCAGTAGCCACTAATGGAAGTGGCTCAACAGCAGACTACAGGTCCCCTGGAAGGGGGTAGCAAGGTGTGTGGCACTGCCAAAGGGCTAAGTGACTGAAGAGGATGCCATGGTCCTTGGAGAGACATGGATCCTAGAGCAGGAGTGACAGTGGTGAGACACCACCTGAAGAGGGCACAGAGCTAACTCCTAATATGTTTTTACAGGACTTCCCTTTATCTTACCTTATAGACCTTCTATCTCTCTGCTTCCCTCCCCTGTTTCTCTAACACTCCTCTAAACTCATGGCAGAAACTCTATCCATGCACTCAGACTTTTCTCTGATGGTATGGATTAGGAGAGGTTGAAAGTACTGATTTCGGTTTTTGTAGACAAGCTTAAGCATACTAAAAGGCGCATTTTTAAAAAGAAAAATTAAACAGATAAATTTAATCTACCTTTTGCCTTTTCTTTGTTCTTCCATAGGATTTTGCCACTAGTGGGCAAAACCTTCTCAGTAGCTCTTCCTATTTCAAATAATTTTTTCAAACTATCAGTCTCTGACTCTTGCATTTCAAGTTTCAGTCTCTTCTGTTTTCTATTTCTCATTTTCTCTCTTCCTCATTTTTTATTTAACTTAATTAACTCTGACTGCATTACAGGAAACAGATTTATGAAAGAGGATGTATAACAAAGTTCTTGCGCCCTTTTTTATGGAAGCATCTCTTATATTTTCGTGTCTACATCTATTTTACTATATGTTAAAGTCCACCTTGAGGTTTAACATCTTTCTACTTACTATATTGGAGAGATGTACAAAGTACAAAAGTCATAATATGTTATACTAGATATCCTGAAAAAAAGCATACTTTGACATTTCCTTTTGATGCCAATGCCCTTACCTCCAGCATGTTGTAGATGATGTAGAGTTTTATGACAGACTGTCCTCTTATCAGATGGTACATCATAGAGTAGTCAACATAGTGCATCATGAAGTAGCAGATGACCAATATAACTCCTTTGAAAATGTCACATACCTGAGCAGGTTGTAGCAAACGTCTATCACTGAAATATAAAGCACAAAATAATTCTACTATATGTTATACACAAAATACAAATGCCACTAGTTTATATGCACTGTTGTCTAAGAATACATAGTATTTGAAACAGAGCTAAAAATCTAGCAGTGAACTAGGAAAAATTATACAAAATTACAGCTCAGTCTTGAATAGGATTGCTTCTCTTCTAGCTGTCAAGACTCCAGGCATTCAAATAAAATCTCATTTGCCCCCAACCTTGACAAGAGCCTTGTGCACATAGGTATATTTGCTTTTACTTAACCCTTCATTCTGGGCCATTTTATATATCAATTTAATCTTCTCCCTTACAGAAGTAGCCATGTTTGCTTCACTCTTTGAGAAGGAAATAAAGCAGCGTTCTTTGAGACTGCAGTACAAAGAATGAGATGCTGAGGGATGGAGCACAAACCCCTAATATACTATTCAATATCTCTTTTTAGTACACCTCTACCCTGCTATAATGTGGTCGTGGGGAGCCAAAAATCCCTACTGTGTTATAGCTAAGCCCCGTTATATCGGGGTAGGGGCGGCAGGGCTCCGGCGGTGATTTAAAGAGCTCTGAGTTCCGGCTGCTGTGGGGAGCCCAGGCCCTTTAAATTGCTGGTGCGCCCTGCTGCCGCAGCCCCGGGGTAGCAGCGGCAGGGCTCTGCGGGATTTAAAGGGCCCGGGGATCCCTGCAGCAGCCGGAGACCCGGACCCTTTAAAGCACTGCCGGAGTCATGCTGCTACCGCGCTATACGCGGACCTGCGTTATATCGGGTCGCGTTACAGCGGGGTAGAGGTGTACTAAGATTCTGCAGCTTTCTTAAAAGCACACAGCCTGAAATGTGCAAGTCCTAAGGTAGCTCCCAAACACATGTAGCCATGTAAAAGTACACAGCATAACACTTTCCAGTCATATTCTTCTGCCTTAGTAGTATGGCTACCAACCATTCAATGTACTTTAACTAAAACCATACAAAGCATGCCAACTTGCCCCAAGACACCCACACTTCATTTAGCATGATGAAATTCCAAGGAAGATACTTACCTATGAATGCTTATAAACAACTACTTAGCACTTATCGGATGCTGAACACTTAAAATTCTTACAGATTGGATCAAAGGGTTAAAGCACCATAGTGCCAAATATCAAAAAGCACATCGTAAACTAATGTGAAGTAAGCCTCATAACATTCTTGTGAGGTACTGTATATAAGCATATCTACATTTGAATTAAAACACATTTACTAACAAATGAAAGCTTTAGTATATACAAGGACACTACAGTTAACTTTGACCAGTTAAAATGATTATTATTATGACTGTATTCTTGTCTACACTAGAACTTTCTGATGCATTCACAAGTGTTAAAACATGATCATTAATTCCGGTGTAGATCAGCCCAGAATGAACGCATCTTTGCTCCAGCTGGAGTAGACGTGAAACTGCCTGGAAGCTGCACACAGAGTATGTTCCTTTATCTTCAGGGTTGTCCACATTTGGACATTTTCGGGAATAGTTATTTTGGTCTAAGCCCCCGTGTGAATACTCATTCTGCAATAAATGAATTAAAAAGGCACTCATACGAGAATTAATGTGTAAACGGGGGATTATACCAAAATAACTACTCTGGAATAATTATTCTGGAACAGCTATTTCAATACATTTGCAAGTGTGAACAAGCCCTTATTTTCTACCAGCCTAAGGAAATTAAAAAATTACTGGCACGAGAGAAACTGTCTGGACAGATACATATACATAATGAAATCACTATGTAGAAACTATAAAATATGGCAGAGATGCTATGAGTGATACATTTAATGGAAGA
Organism: Mauremys reevesii; assembly: GCF_016161935.1. Classification (NCBI taxonomy): domain Eukaryota; kingdom Metazoa; phylum Chordata; order Testudines; family Geoemydidae; genus Mauremys; species Mauremys reevesii. Next base: position 109,487,875 of record NC_052627.1, on the reverse strand, counting down.
GCCATAATCAGATTTAACTGGTACCTTATCAGAACATAAAATGTAGACAAACCCCTCTACATTTTAGTACATTCCCAAAGCAAAAATTGTGGTATAAAAATACGATGAATATTGTATTATAGGTGTATATAAATTATGTAAGGTATACATAGATTACTTTACTTATTTGCAGTACTACTGTAAGCCACATTGGTCCCAGGATATGAGACACACAAGGCAGGTGAGGTAAAAGCTTTCACAGTTGGTCCAATAAAAGATAATAACCCTTACCTACCTTGTCTCTGATTACTTTACTTAACAGAAGTAGGCAAATTCTACATTCAATTTGGACTGACAAAATCAGAAGCTCATCTACTCATTGCAGTGTTTTACACACACGCCACACAATTGTTTAATGATTCCAACTGATTTACTTATTTATTTAGAATCTTGAATTACAGTCAGCCTAAAAAAGCCCCATCTTTTCATTACTATTACTCTTGTTTTTCCTCCTTCCCTCTCTCCTGCTATTGTTAATTTGCCACTCATTTATTATGTCTTGAATTAGTCTGTAAACTTCGGAGTTTGGACAATCTCATTTTATGTGCTTGTACAAATCTAGCACAAGAAGATTCCAATCATGATTTGTGCTTTTGGTTGCTCCTGTAATATAAATTAGACTGTGGTAACAGTAGGCATCATTTCAATTTTAAGCCAAACACTGCATCGTGCAACTGTAGTATAATATAATGTAGGTTCTACATAAAAGCTCATTTCTTGCAAAAAACACATGGTTGATGGTGTTTGAACCAACTGTTCATATGGATTCACATTCTTGAGGAGAGTGTCAGATTTGTCCCAAGCAACTGTATGTACCTATGTTGAGGTGTTTAATGTCCATTTTGCTTCTGTCTTCACTAAAAAGGGAAATGGTTACCAGATATTCAACACAATTAATATTAAACACAAGGGGAAGGAGCATAAGCCAAAATAGCGTAAGTACAGGTTCAAGAATATTTAGATAAATTAGATGTATTCAAACTGGCAGGGCCCATCCTAAGGTACTTAAGGAACTAGCTGAAGCAATCTTGGAACTTCTCGGCTCTCTGAGTGAAGAGGTGAAAACATTATCTAAAAGTTATCTTCAAGAACCCCAGGAAGACAGGTGAGGTGCCAGAAGACTGAAGAATGGCAAACGTACTACCTATCTTTAAAAAGGATAACAAAGAGGACCCAGGGAATTACAGACCAGTCAGCCTAACATCGATACCCGGAAAGATACTGGAAAAAATTAAACAATTTGCAAGTACCTAGAGGATAATAGGGTTATAAGTAATAGCCAGAATAAATTTGTCAAGAACAAATCATGCCAAGCCAACCTAATTTCCTTCACTGACAGAGTTACTGGTCTAGTAGATGGGGGAGAAGGGGGAAGCAGTAGATATGATAGATCTTGATTTTAGTAAGGACTCTGACATAGTCCCACATGACATTCTCATAAGCAAACTAGGGAAACGTGGTCTAGATGAAATTATTCTGAGGTGAGTGCACAATTAGTTGAAAGATAGTATTCAAAGAATAGTTATCAATGGTTTTTTGTTAAACTGGAAGGGCATATTCAGTGGGGTTCTGCAGGGGTTATCTTGGGTCTGATATTATTCAATATTTTCCATTCATGTCTTGGATAATGGAGTTCATAAAATTTGTGGATGACAAGAAGCTGGGAGAGGTTGCAAGCACTTTGGAGGACAGGACTAGAATTTAAAATGACCTTGACAAACTGGAGAATTTGTCTAAATTCAACAAGATGAAATTCAATAAAGAAAAGTGCAAAGTACTTCACGTAACAAGGAAAATCTCAAATGCATAACTACAAAATGCAGAGTAAGTGGCTAGATGGTTGTACTGCTCAAAAGGCTCTGGGGACTATCGTGAATCACAAATTGAATATGCATCAACAACGTGATGCAGTTGCAACAAAGGCGAATATTCTGGGATGCATTTAACAGGCGTGTCATATGTAAAACAAGGGAGGTAATTGTCCTGCTCTACTCAGAATGGGTGACACCTCAGCTGGAGTACTGTGTCCAAGTCTGGGCACCACACTTTCAGAAAAATGTGGGCAAATTGGAGAGCTCAGAGAAGAGCAACAAAAATGATAAATGGTTTAGAAAACCTGACCTATAAGGAAAAGTTATAACTATTGGGCATCTTTAGTCTTGAAAAAAGAAGATAGAGGTGGGACCTGATAGTCTTTATAACAGCCCTTAACATTTTGGAAGAGGATGGCAAACAAGGGTTCTCTATGTCCTCCGGAGACAGGACAAGAAATGGATTTAATCTTCAGCAAGGGAGATTTACATTAGACATTGGGAAAAGCTAACATAAGGATAGTTAAGCACTGGAATAGGCTTCCAAGGGAGGTTGTGGAAGCCCCATCATTGGAGGTTTTTAAGAACAGGTTAGACACAGCTGTCAGGAATAGTCTAGGTTTACTTTGTTCTGGCTCAGCACAGAGGGCTGGCGTTGATGACTTCGAGGTCCTTGCCAGCCCTACATTTCTATTCTACGATTCCTAGTTCAAAATGTCACAGCACAATTATCCTCTAGCACATTTAATCATCCAGGTAAGGAAGGTGAGTTTCAAGAGCTGTTGTGTATTTAATATGGGACAGGAGAAATGTATTATCCATGCAATTAACTGCTTCAGTGTAAGACCTTCCACAGGGCAACTTGGGGGACAAAGTGCTGTCTTAACCTACCCATCAATATACATTTCACATATCTCCTACGTTCATTTATTCAATACACTTGCTTCTATTTTTGTCACCACTGTAAAACAGTCATTCATTTTCACCAGAAATTTAGCAGTCATGCTCAAATTGAGACTCATGTTTAAACGTGTGATTGATATGGTATAATTTCTGTACTATCCTGGACAAACCTTACTGAATTAAATTAAGCCTTCTTGATTCAAGTTAAAGAGTTCACTGAATTGAAAATGCAAATGTTTATGTATTATCGTGGGACCTTATGCAACTTATCTAGGGGGGAGACATGACTATTGTAAACCCTGGGAAGTGTTATGAGTTTCAAAAGGACTATTTGAACAATGTACAGTATCCTAGACACAAGACTGTGACCTTTTGAAACTTCACCCTGAAGAGGGGACTGTTGTCTGGTTTATCACCTATTCACAGTCTCTGCAGATCAAAGACCTAATCTGTATAAAGGAGCAACGCTCATACTCATGGATGTTCTTGTTCTGAGCAAAAGATGTTATGAACTTGTAACCACAGTGTGGGATCTGAAGGTCTAATCTCCTGCCAGAGCCCCTGTTGGACTTAAGGGTGACCTCTGGTAAACTTACTAGCATGCAGGTCCTTTTACTGTTTTTAATATGTTTTCCCTGTAATGTTTCCACTTTAAGAATAAATGTGTTTGCTTAGAAAAAGCGGTGTGGTTAACTGTGGGCAATTATGCTGTTCACAGCTTCTGAGGAGAATGCAAAGCATGATTGTTTACGCAGTCTGACTTGCTAAGGAATTCACAGTATAGACAGGCAAAAAATATCCTGGTCAGGAGGGAAAGAGACATGTCTCTCCACCCAAGAGAGGTGACAGCTGGGGAGCCAGATGCGTAACAGTAGCCCATGCTGGCCCATTGGGGTGTGTGCGGGGGAGAGAATACAGGTTCAGTTGCCTTGAACTGTGACAGAAAGGTGCTTTCAGAACTTTTTAATATTGAGCATGCAATGGGTTTTGAGAACTAAAATGTAGAGCGGCAAGCTAACAGCATACATACACAGAATTGCACCAATTCAACGAAAGTGGTTTGAAATCACATCTTCAGTTAATCTAGCGCAACTGTGTGTACCCAGAGCTTGGCCAATCACAGGTGAAGAACAAAATAGAGAGCAGCGTACAGGAGGAAAGAAGAGAGTATATACATGGCTGTTTTTTTCTCCTGAGAAAGAAAAAGAATTACCAATGTACTACAACAGCACCATTTACTCCTGAGGAAAAGGAACTTGACAACAGTCCTATGTCTAAAGCAGGTGCTAAAATTGAGCAGGGAATAGCGGCTTCCTATACTGGTCTGCTGAACCCCTACGTCAAGGCTGTCCCAAAAATAGAAGTAGCCATACAAGTAGACTATAGAGGTGAATTAAGTGGATATCACAGCTACTAGCTAAGTAAGCAGCGTAATAGGTTTTCTCTAGATTTTCCTGGGAAAAGATTGGGGGGGGTTTGTAGAGGAAAGCACATTTTGAAATTATCAGAAAGATTCCTGCCTACCCATTCCCAGTTCCCCGATCCCCTCGAGAGGAATGAGGTGGGATTTTTTAAATTGACAATTGAACGTTGATTGTATATGTATGTAGTCTCATAGCTTCTCTAGACACCAAAATGGTCATGATAGGATGCCTATGAGCAAAAGGTGGCCAGAATTACTGCCATTCCAATCTTGGAGAGCAAATTTTAAGCTAAGACAGTTTTTTTCCTTGAACAGTATGTCCATCCTTGGTATATTCTTCAGTGCTGGGAAAGGCGAACAGCAGCCACATAGACAGCCTACTGTGGAAACATATCCTCAAAATGCATCTATAACCAAGCATGCATGTTTGTTGCTGTGTGCAATCCAAGCTCATCTAAAAGAAAGCTATGTTTGGTACATGCTAGCTCTGGTAGGGTAATATCCAAACAGCCTACTGTCCAAGATGTTGTTTCCTATAACCTCTTACTGGATTCCAGAAGTAAGTGGTTTTTGTGAATCAATTACATTTCTATAATATGCTGGCAATATAGCTAAACTTGGTTTAAGTCATAACTACTGTATCTCCATTCACGAATCTACAGAATTCTTTGAGGGGGTCAACAAGCATGTGGACAATGGTGATTAACTATATCCACGGGATATAGTGTATTTAGATTTTCAGAAAGCCTTTGACACGGTCCTTCACCAAAGGCTCTTAAGCAGAGTAAACTGTCATGGCATAAGAGGGAAGCTCCTCTCATGGATCAGTAACTGGTTAAGAGATAGGAAACAAAGGGTAGGAATAAATGGTCAGTTTTCAGAATGGAGAGCAGTAAATAGTGGTGTCCCCCAGGGGTCTGTACTGGGACCAGTCGTATTCAATATAGTCATAAATGATCTGGAAAAGAGGAATAAACATTGAGGTGGCAAAATTTGAAAATGATACAAAGCTACTCAAGATAGTTAAATCCAAAACAGACTGCAAAGAGTCACAAAGAGACCTCACAAACTGGCTGACTAGGCAACAAATTAGCATATGAAATTCAATGATGATAAATGCGAAGTAATGCATACTGGAAAATATGATCCCAACTATACATATAAAACGATGGGGTCTAAATTAGCTGTTACCACTCAATAAAGATCTTGGAGTCACTGTGGATAGTTATCTGAAAACATCCACTCAACGTGCAGCGGCAGTCAAAAAAGTGAACAGAATGTTGGGAATAATTAAGAAAGGGATAGATAATTAGACAGAAAATATCATATTGCCTCTATAGAACTCTGTGGTATGCCCACATCTTGTGGTGACCCCATCGCAAAAAAGATACATTGGAATTGAAAAAGTTTCAGAAAAGGGCAACAAAAATGATTAGGGGTATGGAACGGCTGCCATATGAGGAAAGGTTAAAAAGACTGGGACTTTTCAGCTTGGAAAAGACACGACGGGGGGAGGGGAGGAGGTTTTATAGAGGTCTATAAAATCATGACTGGTATGGAGAAAGTAAATAAGGAAGTGTTATTTACTCCTTCTCATAAACACAAGAACTAGGGATCACCAAATGAAATTAATAGGCAGCAGGTTTAAAACAAACAAAAGAAAATATTCCTTCACACAGTCAACCTGTAGAGCTCCTCGCCAGATGATGTTGTGAAGGCCAAGACTATAACAGGGTTAAAAAAAGAACAAAATAAATTCATGGAGGATAGGTCCATCGATGGCTATTAGCCAGGTTAGCAGGAATTGTATCCCTAGCCTTGGTTTTGCCAGAAGCTGAGAATGGGCAACAGGATGGATCGCTTGATGATTACCTGTTCTATTCATTCGCTCTGAAGCACCTAGCATTGTCTATTGTCGGAAGACAGGATACTGGTAGAGATGGACAATTGGTCTGACCCAGTATGGCCATTCTTATGTTCTCACAAGTCAGTAATGCATGAACTGTGTGCTCGTGGCTGTCCTTCAAGTGATCTTTATTCCAGTGGGAAGACTATAAAATTCTTGCCTTTTCCTCTACTTGCTCTTTCTACTATTTAGTGTATTATATTACAACACAATCATTTCAAGGCTTCATAACTGTTTTGATTATCTTGAACTTGTACTACTTATACTTAACCTTAATTATAGACAGGACTAATTAGTAACAAAGTTTTAATTCAAATTGATTAAAAACTAACTAATTCCCTTCAGTGAAGAGAAGAGCAATTTGTTTTCTCCATAATCCACTGCACAGAAGTTTCAATTTACTTTATTATTGTTTATGGGCGATAGTATGTTAGTGTCCACGAACTGTAACTCTTTTTGCATTTGAAAAAAAGTCTTACAACTTTATGTTCCACTGAGTTTGTATCAAGCTCCCTGGCACAGCCCCACCTTCTCAAAAAGCAACTATTCGGGGAGGAGAGAGGAGGGATAATGAGAAAGAGCTTTTTATCTCTGGGCCACATGTTGCAAGCTGGACAACCGAAAAGATACACATCAGAAAGACCAGCTGATTCCATTTGTCAGCAAAAGAGGATAATCTTGGGGCATTCACCAGCTCACTCTCCATTGAACATCCATAGATGTTGGTACAGACCAAAGAACTCAATCTCTCTCAGGGCTCTAGCGAGGCAGCAAAGCTGTAAGTGAGGCTACCCTCTTAAGAGCACACAAGAGGCCAACCTTCATTTGGGGTTTTTGTCCTATCAAACTATTTTGTTCATCACTTTGTTATGGTAATTGAAAGAATATAGTGGTGCCAGAGATGTATAGTGGCAATATATCAAAGTCTAGGAAGGGTTATCGTGATGTTAATGTCACATCAATTAAACATATCTTTCCAGTTGTCAAGAATGTAAAGTTTATTTTAACCTCAAATTTATTTTGCTTTAAATATGAGCTAATGGGAAAAAAATATCAACTTTTAAAAATGATTATATTTCTGACATATGAAAAGCCACTTTTAAAGACCTACATGAGTACCTGCTTCCTGGCCCTCAGTTAAACATCCCTGACTATTGCAATATAATGCAAAACTATAGAAAATGAACAATGTTTGACCAATGAAAAGGAACAAATAGGGGGAAATTTCTTTGCTTCAGAAGTTTTTTTTTTTAAATTCCATTTTTGAAACAATCATAACCCAATGACTTGACCACGTGCAAGTTTTATACACATGCTATTCTAAAAAAATTTCTTACATGCATCTCATACAGTGGGAAGGAGTTCTGTCTCCATCTATTGTTTGGGAGAAACAAAGCCCAAGTGTCTAAATTTGTGCAAAAGATCAGAAACACACAAATACTATTAAGAAGAAAACAATTACAAATGCTCACACTTCAGGAGTATTTCAACTGCAGAAAATATTTGTTTCGACAGTATTTGTACTGTACATTATTCTAGGAGAAGAAAATAGCTTCAGGCTCATATTGCATTGCCATCTGTGCTTGCCAAACCCGTCTTTGTTCTAACAGCTGTACCATTAATGTTACTTAACAATTGGTAGAGCATGAGTAAAATGAACCACAATAAAACCCTGGTTTACTGGTATCCAGAATAACTAACCCAGAAGTCAATTAAATGTATAAAGCTGATGAGATTCTGGCATCCAAAACCTGTAATCTGGCCAGTGCATTTTTAGCTATCTTTATCCCACATATAAAGGATCCATAATATAATGATATAATAAATAATGATATTCACAATTTTACTCAGTGCAGCCAATATTTTGAAGAGAAGCCAGGCTACTGATTATTACCAAATTTATTCCAAGGAGAATCTGACAGCATTTCTTCTATGGGCCCACCACAAAAAAAACCCAAAAGCCAACCTAAAAACAAGAATGCAACAAAGACACCTAAGAATAAACATGAGGGCTTTCTGTTGTTGTTGTTTTAAGCATCAGCTCACAAGAGACAGCAGGTTTCTTATATACAGTTTGTTTGTAAGTAAAGGGCCATCTGGATAAAATATCCTTGGCCTAGCGGCTCTTACACAGTAGAGGTGGCAAGTGATTGTAAAACAAAAAGGACAGAAGCACAAAAAATATCCATCTTCTCTCCCTAATTTACTTTGTATTGCATTAAATTGCAACATATAGGTACTTTTCTACATTTTTTAGATTATAAATTAAAGAGGTATCATGACTATACAAACAGATGACATAAATAATAAATATAAATAATAATTGGAGATATACCAATCTCCTAGAACTGGAAGGGACCTTGAAAGGTCATCAAGTCCAGCCCCCTGCCTTCACTAGCAGGACCAATTTTTGCCCCAGATCCCTAAGTGGCCCCCTCAAGGATTGAACTCACAACCCTGGGTTTAGCAGGCCAATGCTCAAACCACTGAGCTATCCCTCCCACCCCTTAAACACAGACAGCCATATTTGATCCAGTCAAAGTGTCCATCTAGTCCAGCATCTTGTTGTCTCAAATACTGATTAACGCTTCAGAGGATAAATCCTCACGATGGAAAAATATTCAGTAAATATGCTCAGGAGGGAAGTTTCTTTCCAATACTAGGCAGCAAATGATTGGTTTTTATTCCTGAAAGTTTGTTACCTTTTTTAAATTATTATCTAATTTAAGCGTAATAGTCTTATATAAATGTAATCCTTTTTTAATCTAAGTCTATCTTTTGGTTCAATATTCTTTGGCAGTTAGTTATGAATTATGCAACAACTGATTATCAATTTTAAAATTTGTTGCCTTTTAATGTCATTACTGTTTATAATTTTATCATGCTGTTGCATATGTGAAAGAGGGTAAAAAAGAAGCACCCAATTTATTTTCTGTATAGCCCTGTTCGTGACAAATAGTTAAACCAATAATTACTCTTTGAGATCTATGAGTTTGTCATTTTGACATTATACAGGGATAATTATGTATTGTATATATTGATTTTGTATAGGGCTATTTTTTTTAATCAGAATGTTATGAACCACCAAGTCTAATGCCTTACAAAAGTTTAAGTATACAGTATCAACACAATTACCTTTATTAACAGAAGTTATAATCACATCCAAGAATCAGACAAGTTAAACTATGTCAAATGGCACATTACTGTCCTTTGATTTTTTTTTAAAGTTAAGGTTGTTTTGGGATGCAATAATTTTCCCAGGATCAATGTAAAATCCATCAGCCCATAATTACTAGTTCATCCCACTTGTCTTTTTTAAAGATGAGGATAACATAGCAGTCCTCCCCTATTTTTCAAGATTTACAAAAGATCATCAACTGTCTGGAGTGCATCTCAGACAGCTCTTAAAACTTTAAGTGCATGTAATCTAGACCCGCTGATTTTAAAATATGTAGCTTTAGCAGATTCTGTTTAACATACTCCTTAGTTGCTATTATGATAGAAAGTACACCTCTACCCTGATATAACGTGACCCAATATAACACGAATTCGAATATAAACACAGTAAAGCAGTGCTCCGGGGGGGCGGGACTGCGCACTCCGGCGGATCAAAGCAAGTTCGATATAACACGGTTTCACCTATAATGCGGTAAGATTTTTTGGCTCCCGAGGACAGCATTATATCGGGGTAGAGGTGTATGTAATCATTCTACTACTAGCTTAAAGCCCATGCTGTGACACGGGTGTAATTTGTGAAGTCGTGTGGGTAAAAATGCCAAAAATGGCTGAAAACAAACTGAATGGTAACAGACCACAAATCTCAATGGTGACTGAACCTGGTGATATTCTAAACAAAAACAACTCTCAACCATGTTTGTAGCTGTTGTAAAGTTATGACAATAACCTCAAACATCTGTCTGAAGCCTAGACTGTTGAGTCATTGTGCGTACTGGTTGTGTTCATTTATGCCTGGGTGGCATTGTGCGGATCTGTATGGGTGGTGAATGAGGGGTATGTGCTGCAGTGAAAGGTTTATGTTTCAGGTTACTGCGTATGCTGGTTGTGTTGTGTGAATGGTTGTGTGGATTTGTGTCTGGGGCATTGTGCTGGGAGATTTGTGATGATTTGTGCAGGTGGTGTGCTGCAGTGAGGAGCTCTGTGTGTCTGGGTTATTGTGCAAACTGATGATGTTGTGTTGGGCTGGGAGAGTTGTGTTGATTTATATGGGTGGTGAACGAGGGGTGTGTGCTGCAGTGAGAGGCTGTGTGTATTTGGGGTTACTGAGTATGCTAGTTGTCTTGTGCAGATTTGTGCAACTGAGGCCTGGTCTACACTAGGCGTTTAAATCGGTTTTAGGAGCGTAAAACCGATTTAACGCCAAAACTGTCCACACTAGGAGGCACCTTATATCGATTTTAATGGCTCTTTAAACCGGTTTCTGTACTCCTCCCTAACGAGAGGAGTAACGCTAGTATCGGTATTAACATATCGGATTAGGGTTAGTGTGGACGCTGATCGACGGTATTGGCCTCCGGGAGCTATCCCACAGTGCACCAGTGACCGCTCTGGACCGCAATCTGAACTCGGATGCAGTGGTCAGGTAAACAGGAAAAGCCCCGCGAACTTTTGAATATTTCCTGTTTGCCCAGCGTGGAGCTCCGATCAGCACGGGTGGCGATGCAGTCCGAAATCAAAATAAAAAAAGAGCTCCCGCATGGACCATGCGGATGTGATCGCTGTAAGGGCAGGCAAATCCGTTCTATCAGCGCTCCGTTACAGAAGATGAAATTCAGAATCCTTTTTTAAAAATCTCCAGACAGACGCCATAGCAGGGACTCAGTGCACTGCAGCGTGACAAGCGTAACGGAAAGCCAAAGAATCAAATGGATGCTCATGGACTGGAGGACTGAAGCTATCCCACAGTTCCTGCAGCCTCCGAAAAGTATTTGCATTCTTGGCTGAGCTCCAAATGCTTCTAGGGTCAAACACAGTGTCCGCGGGTCAGGGCATAGCTTGGCAATCTACTCACCCACCCCCCACCCACCCCCAGAAGCGAAAGGTAAAACAATCCTCTGACTCTTTTACATGTCACCCTATCTTTACTGAATGCTGCAGATAGACGCGATAGTGCAGCACTCAACACCAACATCCTTGCTCCCCCCCCCGCCATGGGTGGCTGATGGTACAATATGATGGAAATCCATCCTCATCATCAGCCTCAGCTGATGGTACAAAAGGACTGGTAACCGTCCTCGTCATCAGCCTATTGGCCCTAATTTTTTCTGGTGGATGGATGGTGCAATATGGCTGGTAACCATCCTCATCATAGCAACAGGGGGCTGAGCTCCATCAGCCCCCACCCTTCATGTGTAAAGAAAAGATTCAGTTGCCCCTGGACTAGCAGTGGGATGCTGGGCTTCTCTCCTACACACTGCTTAATGTCCTGTCTGGACTATCATAGCAGCTGGAGGCTGCCTTCCACTCATTTCTCACTAACAAGTCAGTGTGTCTTATTCCTGCATTCTTTATTAATTCATCACACAAGTGGGGGGGACAATGCTACGGTAGCCAAGAAAGGCTGGGGGAAGAACGGAATCAACAGGTGGGGTTGTTACAGGAGCACCCGTGTGAATAGCATACAGATCATAATTTCTGCAGGCTCTGACACAGAGCAGCTGTGCTCTCTGGTTCTATGATACGGTGGTTCTCTAGTACACTTGCCTATATTAGGCAGCACTGATTCTATTTTTAGATACCAAAAAGGAGGGATTGACTCAGGGAGTCATTCCCAATTTTTGCTTTTGCGCCCCTGGATGATCGGCCAGGGGCACTTATGACAGCAGCAAATGGTACAAAACGATGGAAGGTGCAATATGGCTAGTAACCAATCTTGGCTTTTGCGCCCCTGGCTGATCGGCCAGGGGCACTAGCAGCAAATGGTACAAAAGGACTGGTAGCCATGATCATCCTCAGTTCCAATTTATGGAAGGGTTTGGATGGTGCAATATGGCTAGTAACCATCTCTGCTGTCATGCAAAAGCAAAAGCATGCTTCTGTGTAGCGCTGCTGAATCGCCTCTGTGAGTGGCATCTAGTACACATACGGTGAGAGTCACAAACGGCAAAACAAGCTCCATGATTGCCATGCTATGGCATCTGCCAGGGCAATCCAGAGGAAAAAGGCGCGAAATGCTTGTCTGCTGTTGCTTTCCCAGACGAAGGAGTGACTGACGACATTTACCCAGAACCACCCGCGACAATGATTTTTGCCCCATCAGGCACTGGGATCTAAACCCGGAAGTTCAAAGGGGCGGGGGAGGCGGGAACTATGGGATAGCTAGGAATAGCTACCCCAGTGCAACGCTCCAGAAATCGACGCTAGCCACGGACCATGGACGACACCACCGATTTAATGTGCTTAGTATGGCGCGCTCCACCGATTTTTTTATATTTTTTTTTACAAAACCGGTTTATTTAATAAAATAAATATCTAGTAGGTGTACTGATTGGCAAGAGTATCATCACCCTATAAAGTCTCCTCTTCTCAAAAATGAAATTGTTAGCAAAATTAATTTAGCTAGTGGTTAGGTGGTGATTGGTTGGGTTACCTCTGAAATCACAGTGGTCTAGGACCCTTGCCATTGCTTAGATACATGCCTTACTATAGCTGCACATGGAAGTAATTCATATCATCAAAATGGTTGAGAACTTAAAAAGTGGATGGTAACAGACCACGAAACTCAGTAATGATTCAACCTAGTGATATTCTAAAAAAAACTCTGAACCAAACACACTTGAACCACTTTTGTTTGCGTGCTTCGTCACACACCACTTTAGGTTCAGTCATTTTAGGTTGGAACATACATTATATAGATATATTATATAGATAATACCCAAATACAGACAATATAACTATTACTATTTTCTGATCATTTTCTAATCTGTAGAAAAGTTGGATCCCAGACTAGTATACCATCCCCATAAGGACATTTTGACCAAAAGCAATATTTGTATTGCCTATGTTCCCTCCAGAAGTTTCCTTGTGTGGCTGCTTCAAAAGACAAAAGGTTCAGGTATAGTCAGAATGTTCAAACACTTAAGGAGCAAGTTCCGAGTGTGTGCAAATTGCAGTTTTCAGACAACAATTCAGTCAAATCTGGATGGCTACTCCACAGGGAAAGCAAAAGGCACCTCTCCGACTTCATGACTACCAACTGATCCCCTGCCAAATTTTGAATTACTGTTCCAGAGCTCTGAGGCACTAGAGCCATTCCAAAAGACTCAGACTCTTTTTAATAAATACTGGCAAAACTATTTATTTTTCACTAGCCTTGTTACTGAAAAACAGCTGAACCATTTTTGCTCAAACTTTCAAAAACAAAATCTGAAGCAGACACTAAGAATGGAATATTTCAACCAAAGCAGTTAAAAATTGACAAAGTTATAAGCAACTGAAGACAGGCTGTTATAAGAGACGTATTAGACAACCTTATTATTGGTATTCCTACCGTCCTCACATCACAGCTGCTGTAGGCGAGACTGCTAGTGTGCAGCAACCACAGTCTTTCATGCTGATCAATAAATACCACAGTCTTTCATGCTGATCAATAAATATCTTGTTGTTTACTTGTACTCCCTGTCTGTTGATATTCATCTGCTGTCTCTTGTTCTATAATTAGATGGTAAGCTCCTTGGAGCAGGGACTGATTTTTTTTGTTCTGTGTTTGTATATTGGGGATTGGTCCTGCTCTGAACAGGGCGTTGGACTAGATGACATCCTGAGGTCCCTTCCAAGCCTGATATTCTATGATTCTTTGTATAGCACCTAGCACAATAGGGCTTGTAGTGCTATTGTTATACAAATAAATACACAGTAATACACACTATGGATTATACAAAAATATAAGATCATTGTTATGATTGAAATCCTTTTTTAAAATATCTAGTTATTAATGAACACATTACCTTATTAATACTATCTTAGATTAAGCCAGATTTTGTTATAAAATCTAATTTACTTAATTATATAGAGTACTTATTGCATTTCACTGAGCTTATATAATGCAACAGGATAGTTAGTTGTATTGTCTGATTTATGCATTAAAAACACAAAGTTTTTCAGTCCAAACAAAAATCCTTTTTCATTTGAATTTTTTAAAATATTCATTACAACTTTTCCATTAAATATTAAGCATTGTACGTTTAAAAATAAATCATCACTAAGTTTTGGGCCTCAGTGTATTGACCACCTCTCTCTTTAAAGTCAAAGAACATTCAATTTAAACACAACTATTGCTAACAGATTAAAATCTGTTTTTGTTTCTCCTTTTTTATAACTACTAATGATATTTACATGAAAACCAGATTGTTAAACTTTTAGCTCCTTAATATATATTTTTCCTCAACTGAAGTCTTAATCCTTCACTTGTAGCATCATAATTATATCAAAATTACCGCACTAGAGGATTATGACTTTAAAATGAGGCACCAATAGGAATGAGCAAGCTACTATGCTTTTATTTTTCATAAAAATATTTTTACTAATTAAAATGTCAGGGAAAACAAAACCAAAATGAGTTTGCTATAAGCATGCCTGTATATAGACTGAAATCAGTGTTCGTTTTTGTTTTGGAAAAGGTGTGTGCGCGTACGCAGTTCTCAACTGGTTTCTAATATTAGGGTATTGCTTATACACCTCCATTTAAAATATAGGACAAAATGGGGATAAGTTAATCAGTATTAAATGACACTTCACTTTTCAAACACAAAAACTACATGCAAACAACACAGCACGAGACCATGCTAAGAATGTAATATAAAACTAACCTGATTCCTAGGCCCTGATGAGAGCTGTCTCAAAATAAATGCAATATAAGATTTCATGTGAGATCAAAAAAATCACTTAAAAATTTACTTTTTAAATAACAAGCAGCAGTAATATTAAGTCAACAAATGAAGGACACAGCACAAGTGTTTATTTTATTTTGCAAATAAGTCTAAAAAGTTTTCACAATATCTATAACTTTCTTTCTGAAAAACAAAACAATTAGCTTAGTCTTTTATAGCTGGTGAAATGCAGATATATTTTCAAAAATCCAGAGACTAAAACTGGTCTTGTGGTCACCCAGAGATACAAAGTAATTTCACTCTGTTAACTGAGTTACAGTTTTTATAAATCTTCTGTAGTTTTAATTATAAAATTTGGTTAAAAAATAAAGTACACGCAAAAATAGAACTATGATGGTGCACAGAACCATTCAGAATACAATGTATTACAATACGAAGTAAAAACAGACCATGTGCTATGCTAGATAATCAATCAAAACAGAGCAAGGGCTATGATGTTAAGAATATTTTATATGTTGGTTGAAGTGGTGCACATACATTGTACCTACAAAATTTTTAAAACCTAGTGATTTTTAATATTAAACTATATTTCCATAGCCAAGAAAAAAGTCACATAAGACTATTTTTATGTGACTTACACAAGTCTATTACTAACAGCAAGGGATAGCCTTTATGTTTTCCTATAAAGAGCCATACATCTGTGGGCAATGTATAATAAGTGCCAGACTTTTAACCAGGAATGTTAATTAATAATCTACCTATGTTGTCCATTTATATATTGCGATCAGTCAGTCTACTGAATACAAATAGATGTGAATTTGGCTGATAGCATAAAAGGAAAATCAGGATTTACTCACCATGGAGAAGTTCCCTGTGACATCACATTCCATCCTATAAAGGAAGTGAAAGTGCTCTTCCCTTCAGTCTGATTTACAAGAGAGAAAGAAAGAGAGAAGGTTGTAATGTCGCTACACTACGTAGTTATGGAAAGGAAAGATGGACGTCTGCACTGACACTGATAAGCTTTTCTAACGTAGCATACACAGAATGCACATGGACAGGGTTGTTTTTTTTTTTGTTTAGAAGGAATAAATTAGAATATATCCTGATGAAAGAAGACACATTTGCCTTCTCAGTGATTTAATCAGACAGTGAAGAATCTGTGTGAGTACAAGGGCTGGAACTAGTCCTTAGCACAAAAAACACCCTCCCCCCCAAAAAAATAAAAAAAATCAACCAAACAAACAGCTGGGGACTAAATCTGTATGTAATGGAAACACCAATTTACTTTTTTAAAAAGGTCTGACAATATGACAAAGAAACAAGATCCATAGAGGAAAAGTATGTTTGGTTTTTCTAGACGGTTCTCTCTGCTATAGTTCTTTCTTTGAAGTAATGCAGTAACATTTGTTTATTTCCTACTGAAAGGACTGAAATCCAACAAGGGTAATGGGGAATTTTATAGTTATAGCCCCTACAACTAGGCCTAGAAGGGAGCTAAATTTATTATAATTGGACACAGTTCTACTTACTCCTTTTAGGAAGAAATGAGCAGAGCAACAATATACCCTGTATGCCAAGTGTATTTAAAAGATAAATCTGTTGATTTCCACATAACAGAACAAGTTTGAACATTTTAGGGAAACACTCCAAGGATTTAATACTTAGATACTGACATTTCTTCTTATATAAGAAAATTTATAATCTAGTTCAGTATTTTCTAGAATGCTGCTTTAAAAAAAAAAGTCTGAGATTACAGAAAAAGCTCACTTTCAGGAAAGAACAAAGATGCAATTTAATCTAGTTTTTATTCATTCTATGGCTTAATTATACAATTAGTTTTACTGGATAGGATCCTCTTTATCCTAATATCCAAGAAGCTGTCTTGGATAATGTGCAATTTTAAGACTTCATCCTATGACTTTGTACTAATATTACTATGAACCAAGATCTTGCTATCATTTCTTAATGGGCCTTTAGCTATGCTAGGCTGAAAATAAATGATCAATAGCCTTATAAAATTCTACAAGCAAAAGATTAAGATGCTTAAGAAATCTGTTGTCTAAACTAATCATATCTGGTTCAACCGTCAAGGAAACATCTAGTACTTTTCTCAGAAGTACAGTTCAAGAATTTAGTCTTGAGAAGTATCTTAAGAGATTTATTCCAACACATTTCCAGAATTGGTGTTTCAGCATAGCATGATTGAGTGGTTGAAGATTATCTTGGTTAGTAGCCTGAATTTAGTTAATACACCTCTACTTTGATATAACACGACCCAATATAACATGAATTCAGATATAACGCGGTAAAGCAGCGCTCCGGGAGTGCAGGGCTACACACTCTGGTGGATCAAGCAAATTCGATATAACACGGTTTCACCTATAACACAGTAGATTTTTTGGCTCCCGAGGACAGCATTATATCGAGTTAGAGGGGTAGTAAGAACAGCAAAAAAAAAATGATTTATTGAATTTAGAAGAATTTTTTCCTTCCTTGGAGGAACACATACTGGAATTATTTAAGAGTTTCATAAGATTGCCTTATTAGTTCTACTTAACTTCCTAAACTGTTTGTCAAATCTTTAGAGACACCCACTCTATGTTTGGAACACAGACTTAAGGAAATTTGGCCTGCCAAACTACCAAAATACACACTATCACTCACTCCCAAGGGAAACAGCACCAAAGTCCTGCCGGTTTTGCTGTGCAAAATTGACAGGCAGTTTACACTTAGTGACAGACTCTTGAATTGCTCCAGCTACTAATGTACTGTAGATAAGCTGAGCCTCAGTCATTTTGAGCATCTGTGAAGATATAGCTATCTATGTTAACATTAATGTTGCTCTAACAAATATAATGAACTGGAATTTGCACAACAGATTTAAATCTAGACCAAAGAAAGTGACCTAGAATGACTTAGTGGTCAAATTGTTGAAGAGCTTATATTCTCTAACCTGTAAAGTGGGTATGTCAAAACTTGACGATACGCAAGTAGAACAGCGACAGGAAATTTATCCTAGATCAGGGAATCTCCTTGTTCAATGTTTCAGCTAATTTGTTTCATGGGGATATTAAAATATACATAAAAGAAACCTATATGCAGTTCCCTCTTTGCATTTAAGCACCATGCATGTCACCATGAATACAGATTAGCCCAACATAAAAGAAAAAGCTTTAAATCCTTCCAAGAAAAAGGAAGGGAAATACAATCCCTTTCTATTTTATAAAGAACAGTAAAGTTACAAGGAAATAGAATAAATGAAGAGCAAAAGGAGAAAGGAGACAGAACGCTAATCAACTTCTCTAATGAAATCTTGAGGAAAAAAAGTCCAAGTGAAGGGAGGAGCACTTTTATTTACTATACAGAATGGAATGCGATGTTACAGGTTACAGCTACAAGGAAGACCTAGTCAAATCTTTCCAACCAAAGAGGAGAACACCTACTTGAACTGTGTGAGGAAGAGAAAGTTAATCAGCCATTTGCATTGTCAATAACTTCAGTAATTATAGATATGCTTTACCTACTGACGTGGTATTTAGCTATACATAAGTGTATATTGATAATTTTGGGAATCAAAGCCCAAGTTTTATTTTTTGCTATACCAAATCAAATCAGTGGTTATTAAACAAAAGTAAAATGAAGAACTCAGAATGCCTAGGAACAGCATCATCATGTCATGCTAAACAAAATTACAGTGTATTGTAAACATGAATTAAGTGTGAACATTATATAAAATCATCACATTTAAAACATCCAGGAATTAGACAATGTATGATAATCTACTCTAATGAAGAGTCTACCTACCTAAATGTATTTGGAAAGGTGTGTTCCGAGTGAAGTTGTTTTGAAAAGTGATTGAACAAAACTGAACTTACTCACTGAAAAGATCTGCTCCTTAGGTGTAATGAAACCATAGCTGTTGATATTAGCAACAAAAAAAGTTTTTACTACTACTTACTTCTTTTAGCCCTGTATAGCCAAAATAGTAGAATAAGTTGGATTCTGGCTCAAACATTAAAAAAGAAAGTTAAATTAGTGGACCAAATTGTTAAATTACTGGCTCTTGGCTACACCTGTAAAACCTGACTGAAGACACTGGGGTTGCCAACGTGCATCTAAAAACCAGTGTTTAGTCTATAGATGTTTATTACAGATTATTATGCACAGCAAAAGAGACTTGTTTTCCTGATCCCAGGCTAGCTCTACAAGGCTGGCATCAAGGAAAACATTTTACTTGTAAACTGTGTAAAAAGAAAGGAAGTAACCAAAACAATAAATCCCCACAATGCCATTTTTAAATTACAGTTTTAGAGATAATCACATTTTAATATTTTGGTGATTACATTTCCTCTTGTAAGAATCTGTATGGATGTTGTTTAATTGGTGATGAAGAAACAAGTTAAAATTGATAAACTGTAGTACTGTGCTATACTACAGATGTACATGGTAAGAAAATCTTAGTTTTGCGTTATGAAAAACTCCCAGATTAATCTCATGAAACAGCAAGATAAGATACATCAAAGGCTGCCATCTAGTGTCCACTTTTAATAGTTTTAAACATATCCCAAATTTGCGCACACAAATTTCACAACACAAAACAGAAGACACTTTAAAAGCTATGGTGGTCTTTGTCACGTAATCACACTAGTCTTCCCTCTGTTAAAATGGTATATTCTAAAATAAAACATTTCAAACCCACAAAACATTGTCTACAGAATATAAATGCAAGCTGCCTTTTTATTATTAGGTCAACACAGTGCTTATGAAGTGCAGACTGCAGCCACACAATATTCTATTAATTCAAATAAATATTACAGCATAGGCACCAGTACTGCAATCTCTCAAGTTTACTACACTCAAGGGTTTGCATAAAGTCTAAATGGAGATACCCTCTTTTCAGGATTAAAGTTAGTTTAATCTATGCATCCATTCAGGGTTTGCAGCAGGGAGGGAAATGGGAGACAACTGTACCAGGGGCCACACCAAAAGGGCAATAACTTCTGTGTAAACAAAGTGAAAAAGGAGAGCGAGGGGCCCCAGTGAGCATGATGTACTAAGGCTCCATGTTTCTCTGGACAGGCCTGCATCCATTCACTCTTTGTTCTCTCAGCCAGACAGGCAAAAAAAAAAACCAACAACAAAAAAACCAACGCTATCAGCTGGTAATAACTTTTATGCATTAACAATCAGAACTATTGATCTAGGAGTGAAAGTCTCTATACTCATTACCAATCCCCCAAACGAGTGAGGTTCCTTAAATAATTTTAGTAAGGCAGTGGCGCTCCACCCTTCCAGACTACTGTACCACTTTCAGGAGTATGATTTGTCTTCTGTACCCCCAAGTTACACCTCACTTAAAAACTACTTGCTTACAAAAAAATCAGACAAAAATACAAAAGTATCACAGCACAATATTACTGAAAAATTGTTTACTTTCTCATTTTTACTATATAATCATAAAATAAATTAAATGAAATATAAATATTGTACTTACATTTTGGTGTAAAGTATATAGAGCAGTATAAACAAGTGTCTGAATGAAATTTTAGTTTGTAATGACTTGGCTAGTAGTTTTTATGTAGCCTGTTGTAAAACTAGGCCAGGGGTCGGCAACCTTTCAGAACTGGTGTGCCGAGTCTTCATTTATTCACTTTAATTTAAGGTTTCGTGTGCCACTAATACATTTTAACATTTTTTAGAAGGTCTCTCTGTAAGTCTATATATTATATA
Organism: Mauremys reevesii; assembly: GCF_016161935.1. NCBI lineage: Eukaryota > Metazoa > Chordata > Testudines > Geoemydidae > Mauremys > Mauremys reevesii. Next base: position 109,467,214 of record NC_052627.1, on the reverse strand, counting down.
ACTAAACTACTGTTGTATGTAAAGTAAACAAGGTTTTCAAAATGTTTAAGAAGTTCATTTAAAATTAAATTAAAATGCTGATCTTACGCCGTTCCATTCACCTAGGCCGGCAGCCGGCTGAGCAGGGCCTGGGGCCAGGACCCCAGACTGGCAGTGGGCTGAGCGGCTCTGCCCGCTGCCGGCCTGGGGTTCTGTCCGCTGGCTCCTGCGAGCCAGGATCCCGGCTGCCAGCCCCTCTCAGTCTGCTGCTGTCTGGGGTCCCAGCCCTGCCCACACAGAGTGAGTACCTTCTCCCTAGTTTTAGCCCATTCTCTTCCTCTCTCTCTGCACTGAGCTGAGGGTTGGGGTGTAGGGTCTGGCCAGGAGTTAGAATGAGGGAGGAGGCTCGGGATTGGGGCAGGAGGTTTGCGTGTGGAGCAGTTACCTGGGCAGCTCCCATTTGGTGTGACGGGTGCAGGTGGGGATGTGGGGGGTACAGGAGTCAGGGCATGGAGAGTGGGGGAGCTGGGTATGTGTGGGGGGTGCCAGAGTCAGGACTGGGGTCGTGGGCGTGTGTGTAGGAGTCAGGGCAGGGGTCTGGGGGTGGGTGAGGGGTTCAGGAGTCAGGGCAGGGGGCTGGGAGCATCCCCACGACTCCAAGCCCACACCCCAGCCCCCTGCCCTGAGTGGCTCATGGCAGGGTGCTGGAGGGGATATGCCCTGATTCCACGCTCCTTCCCCAAGGCCTCGTCCCCGCCTCTTCTCTGGAGCAGCGAACATGCTGCAGCTGCGGTTCCAGCTCCGCTTCTCCCCCTCCCTCTCCAGGGCCAGCAGCTGTTCAGCCACAGGAGGAGAGGAGGAGGGAACCCAGCACGCTGGGGGAAGAGGCAGGGGAGGAGGGAGCTTGGCTGCCGGTGGAGGCTGCCCTGCTGCAGCAGCCGTCAGGACCAAGCTTCTGCCCCCTGTCCCCACAGGAGAGAGCGGTGGGCGGGGGCGGAGAAGAGCAGGCTGGGCCGGGCAGGATTTTTAATGGCACGCTGCTGCCTGCCGGGGTCCCAGTCGCTGGCCCCGCCCAGCCCACTGCCTGCGGCTGAGCGGGGCCAGCGGCCGGGACCATGGCAGGCAGCAGCGTGCCATCAAAAATTGGCACGTGTGCCATAGGTTGCCGACCCCTGAACTAGACAATTCTCTAGATGAATTGATGTACCCCCCTGGAAGGCCTCTACATAGCCCCAGGGGTATGCGCACCCCTGGTTGTTGAAGTAAGGTACCCACTCCACCCAGAATTGACTTCCTTATTGAAGTAAAATCATGCTTTTTTCATAGGCAAAAGGGTTACCTTAGATTTCACAGCAAAATGTTTATTTCAACACAAAGCCACAATGTATCAATGTGCCCATCAACTAGAACTGAATTAAAAGGGCTATTTAATTCAACCCTTTAAAAAAAAATGTCTGCACGATGTCACAGGCAACATGTGGGGCAAACAAAGGGGTGAGTTAGTGATGAGTGTTAAGACTAATTTGACCTTTTTTTTTCCCCCCTGTTTTGGTAGGTTTAAATGAGACCTTCTGTTCACAACACTGAAATCCATTACAATATGAGTCTAAGCCAAAAGGGCCATAAAATTAAATAGGCCAATAACAAAAAGTTAACCACGTAGCTGAAATATTATTTAAAGACAGTAATATTTTATTTTTTTTAAAACAAAACAAAAGCTTACCGTAAGCCATAGCAAGGCAGAGTGATGAACTGGAACAATGCCAGAAAAACTCGCAAAGGAAGCAGGGTGAACACATAGAGAAAAGCATCCAGGCACAAAAAGATTCCAAAAAACATCAACTAGATTATAAAAACAAAACAAAAAGACAAACATGTCATTCCTTTTACACAACTGTCTATATTGTAATAATTTCACATATAGGACCTTAGTCAACAAAAATATAAAATAGTAAAACCCAGTTATGCACAATACTTCCATTTATTTAGACAGCTGAACTGTAGGAAGCAACATGCGGTAAACATGGAAATCTATTCAGCAAGTATTCTGTTCCATGAGGTCCAAATGGCAGAAGCTTTGCAGGCTTCCGCAGCTCACTAGTCTCAATGTTTATTCAACAGGTGAACTGCCCTTGGATGAAGCTGCAGATCACCAGCTCTCACTTCCACTAAGGTTACACAATTCAAGTTGAAGTTTTTAGTTTTAAAATATAAAAGTAGCCATCCTTGGCAGATATTCTTTTTAACGTGTTTGTCTTTTACAAATAATGATTTCCCATCATTATGAAATATATGGATAAAAATTAAGTTTTTAAAATATTGTTCTACCATATCAGGCCAGGGCCAATGTTAATTTTCTTTGAGGGGTATCACCCCCTTTTCTTGTCCAATCTTATAGGAGAGAACTTATTTAGGAAGATAATCTTTTAAATTAAAGGTAACAAAACCTTTAAACTGGGTGCAAGTTAGCACACAAGATACTTAAGGCTGGAAGACAGCTTTTCCTCCCCCAGCCAAGTTCACAGGTACTCTGTGGTAACTAAGTGGATGTAGATTCTGTAAGTAAGACAGCCTGGAAATCCTGAGACAAACTCAGGTAAATTTAAAAAAAAATGGATCTTACTGAATTAAAGATGAAAATGAATAATCCAATTGGTAAAGTGTCTCATTGTTGGGTATTAATTTCAATTATGTGCAGGTTTTTGAACAGTCAATGAACATCTATTGTAGAAACTGTCAGGGAGAAAGCTAAATGTTTTGTCAGCTGGGTAGGAAATTGTTAAGCGTTTGGGGTGAAATAAGCACACTAGGTAAAATTTTGCAAAAGGATGAAACCCCATCTCCATTTTTACAGGTGCAATTAGTGCCTGAAAAAAGTAAACCCATATTTTACATCAGTTTAACATTAAATGGCTTCTGCCACTTTTGAGTTGAAAAGATCAAATCACATACATTTTCATTTCAAACTGTAACCACTTACTTGATTTAAGTACAGAGCAATAGTAAAAATATCTGATGTTTGTAACGTAACTTGGTATGGACAATTCTCATGGGAACCCTAATGCCTTCGTTGAAAGTGGAAAAATATTTGGTTTTGATTTACCAAAGTTACAACCATTTCAAAACTATGTGCTGAGAATCCACAATAGCAAGTGTCATCAAGTCTGTATATATACACAGAGATTCACTGCTCATGACCATCTAGTTTAGTGCACTCTTTCCCAGACTTGCCCACTTTCAGTATTTCACAACTTCAAGGCTACTAAAGCTATACACACTGCTTGCTTTGCAGCTCTTCATAAGAATTAAATATTAAGACAAGTTTGAAGAACTGTGCTGGGGAGAAATGTCTTTGATTTTGGTGGATACACCTTAAAGCAGACGTTCTCCTGTCAGTAATCTACAGGGATCTTTCCAGCTGCTTTTATGTACTCCTTTCTGGTGACAAAATGTTCACTAAACTGAATCCTGAAAAAGGCTAAACGGACCTCATGGGCCTGCGATTGTGTGGCAAGTCAGAGTTTGAAAAGGAAAAGCTCATTCCTGCCTATTCTTTCTATAAAGCAATTGTTCAAAGTGTAACAAATTTAATTTATATGTTGTGCCTTTCTAACTGGAGACTGAATAAATTAAAATTCAGGCAGGAAGACAGTCAGGAATTCATTTTCTCCCTTCTCAGTAAGTTTCACCCCTTCTCAGTCTCCCTGTGTAGCTTCCAAAGCTGAAATTCCTACTTCTTTAAACTGAACCCTCAATCATAAGCTCTGGAATCTGCACTAACACATGGGCTACGTCTACACTTGGAACTGGGGGGCGGGGGGAAGGAGAGAGGGAGAATTCGCAGCTCAAGCCGACATACTGACACTAGTTCTCAGAGCCAGAGTGCTAAAAACCATAGCGTCGCCAAAACTAGTGGCACAGGCTAGCCACTCATGGTATGTCTACATTGCAATTAAAAACATGCAGCTGACCTGTGGCAGCTGACTTGGACTCATGGGGCTTGGGCTAAACAGCTGTTTAACTGCTGTGCAGACATTCGGGCTCAGGCTGGGACTCAGGCTCTAGGACCCTGCAACATGGCAGGGTTCAAGAGCTCGGGCTGTAACAATTAAACAGCCCCTTAGCCTGAGCTCTCCGTCTGAGTCAGCTGGCATGGGCCAGCTGCAGATGTCTAATTCCAGTGTAGGCATACCCTATGAGTACAAACCCACCAAGATGCAGTGTGTATATACCTGGGGTGGTTAGCCGTACTCTGCACTTGCTATAACCATCACACTACTATTTTTAGTGCACCCACTCAATGCAGCTAGTGTGAGTAGGTCTAATCAAGTTGGGAATCATACCCCCAACTCCAAGCTTAGACATAGCCACTGTCATAGGTAACCTGCCAGTTAGTCAGCCTCTACTATGTATGACCTGATCCACCCTGCTGGCACAAACCAAGAGGCGAAATAGACCTCTTCTGTCCTTCACAGGGTGAATAAAAAAAATCAATGATTTTTTTTTTATTTAAATTGGATTTTTTTTTGATACAATGCTTTTTGAGGAAAAGCCTATCTAAAGATAGTTTTAATTAAGATATCTTTGAGCTATAATGTATCTCATCATGGAATAGGGATTATAAATTATAATTCTATAGTATGAGACAATATATTCATGTAATGTTTAAGAAAAGTTTTGTAAATGAGTTCCAATAGTTCATGGAAACAACCCAGGAAACTACAGACCAGTTAGTTTAACTTCTGTGCCAGGGAAGATAATGGAGTAAGTAATTAAGGAAATCTGCAAACACTTGGAAGGTGGTAAGGTGATAGGGAATAGCCAGCAAGGATTTGTAAAGAACAAATCACGTCAAACCAATCTGATAGCTTTCTTTGATAGGATAACGAGTCTTGTGGATAAGGGAGAAGCGGTGGATGTGGTATACCTAGACTTTAGTAAGGCATTTGATACGGTCTCGCATGATATTCTTATCAATAAACTAGGCAAATACAATTTAGATGGGGCTACTATAAGGTGGGTGCATAACTGGCTGGATAACCGTACTCAGAGAGTAATTATTAATAGTTCCCAATCCTGCTGGAAAAGTATAACAAGTAGGGTTCCGCAGGGGTCTGTTTTGGGACCGGCTCTGTTCAATATCTTCATCAACGACTTAGATATTGGCACAGAAAGTACGCTTATTAAGTTTGCAGATGATACCAAACTGGGAGGGATTGCAACTGCTTTGGAGGACAGGGTCATAATTCAAAATGATCTGGACAAATTGGAGAAATGGTCTGAGGTAAACAGGATGAAGTTTAACAAAGACAAATGCAAAGTGCTCCACTTAGGAAAGAAAAATCAGTTTCACACATACAAAATGGGAAGAGACTGTCTAGGAAGGAGTACGGCAGAAAGGGATCTAGAGGTTATAGTGGACACCAAGCTAAATATGAGTCAACAGTGTGATGCTGTTGCAAAAAAAGCAAACGTGATTCTGGGATGCATTAACAGGTGTGTTGTGAGCAAGACACAAGAAGTCATTCTTCCGCTCTACTCTGCGCTGGTTAGGCCTCAACTGGAGTATTGTGTCCAGTTCTGGGCACTGCATTTCAAGAAAGATGTGAGAAATTGGAGAGGGTCCAGAGAAGAGCAACAAGAATGATTAAAGGTCTTGAGAACATGACCTATGAAGGAAGGCTGAAAGAATTGGGTTTGTTTAGTTTGGAAAAGAGAAGACTGAGAGGGGACACGATAGCAGTTTTCAGGTATCTAAAAGGGTGTCATAGATCATAGAATATCAGGGTTGGAAGGGACCTCAGGAGGTCATCTAGTCCAACCCCCTGCTCAAAGCAGGGCCAATCCCAACTAAATCACCCCAGCCAGGGCTCTGTCAAGCCTGACCTTAAGATATTTTGCCCTCTGTAGTGAAATCTGTGTGTGTCTGTGTGCACACATGCACATATATTAGGGCGGGGGAGACAAGAGTAAGACCAGCAGAAGTTCAGGTTTGAACACAAACCCTCTCCAGATCATAAGGAGGAGGGAGAAAACTTGTTCACCGTAGCCTCTAAGGATAGAACAAGAAGCAATGAGCTGAAACTGCAGCCAGGGAGGTTTAGGTTGGACATTAGGAAAAAGTTCCTAACTGTCACGGTGGTTAAACACTGGAATAAATTGCCTAGGGAGGTTGTGGAATCTCCATCTCTGGAGATATTTAAGAGTAGGTTAGATAAATGTCTATCAGGGATGGTCTAGACAGTATTTGGTCCTGCCATGAGGGCAGGGGACTGGACTCGATGACTCTCAAGGTCCCTTCCAGTCCTAGAATCTATGAATTAGAGACTCAATCTTATGGGGTTCCACAAGCTTCTGTATAGATTATTTAGGTTAATCTTTCTATCTACCCAATGGGACTCAGTGCTCAGTCTAGGAGATACCATCAGAGATGCTTAGTTTTGCAGTTCTCAAACTGTGGATTTGTCCCCCCAGAGGTAACATGCTTGTTAACAGAAAAAATGTATTTAAATAAATAATATATAGAAGTGAGAAATAACCGACCTCAACCCTACTGTCCCTCTGCAAATTTGTGTACACAGAGTCAATCCCTTACCCCCTCTCTAAAAGTGCAAAGTTTCAAAAAGTTCAATAAATAGAAGAGTGTTGCGGACGGAATAGATCTCGACAAGGAGAAGAAGTCTGGAGATAAATGTGAAAAAGGAGAGATAGGCAGTAGAAACAAAAATGAAACTGTTTGAGCAGCATATTCCAGAAGTCTTGAGGTCTTTCTTAGTATAGCCTTCATTGATTTGAGATCTACCATACCTTTCTCTCACTAGAAGGGAAAACCTATAACGACAGAAGGCCAAAAAAGAGACCCAGTATGGGAATATTTTAATGAAGTTCCTCTACCTGTGGGTAAGATAGGCATGCGTGCAAAATGCAAACAGGGCAACAAAGAAATGCAAGGCCTGGTTGCCCGAATGAAACATCATGAGAAGAACAGGAGTACTTGTAGCACCTTAGAGGCTAACAAATGTATTTGAGCATAAGCTTTCATGGGTTACAGCCCCACTTCATCAGATGCGTTTCTCAGGAGGAAGCTGCGTTGAAGATGATGAAAGGAACATGTCTGAACATGCAGGATCTTCAGGTTGGTAAACTTTTTTATTTCATACTTCTTTCTTAAGGACTGCCTGTCTTCTTTCTGGACTATTCTTGAATTCTCATGTTTGAGCAATGTTGTTACTCTATGGTACTATGTCTTATGTTGTTACTCTATGGTACTATCATTTTAGATGCAGTTGTGATAAAAATAAATAGCTGAAATAGGCAGGTTTTCTTTTTACAATTTCACCTTTAAAGTAGTACTGTCAGTGAATGCAATGAGTAATACTAAATGAGCAGTATGGTAATAATAATTAAATAACTGCATTGACTTATTTTGTTTAGGAGAATCCATCCTCAACATACAGGATTCTGAAGACTATCCACCTTCAAGATCACCCTAATTTTCTATAGTTTCTGAGTTATCTGCCAAGGATAGTATTTCAGTCACATCATGTTTATCACATAGCCACATTGTATCACCTGTAGCAAAAAGAAAAAAAAATCTCCATCATCCAGAAACAACCATAGATAAGTTTGTGATAAGAATCAGCAGATTACAAAAAGCGGTAATTGATGAAAAAATTGCCCAGTTTGCTTATGCAACAAACTCTCCTTTCCATATGATTGAGAACCCACACTTCATTAACATGGTTCAGTCATTAAGACCAGGATACAGTCCACCCAACAGAGCAGATGTTGCAGGCAAATTCCTGGATAAAGTCTATGAAAGAGAAATTGAGCAGTGTGCAGAAGGTCTAGAGGGTGAAATTGTTAACCTGAGTCTTGATGGGTGGAGCAATGTCCACAATGATCCTGTTGTATGTGCTTGTGTGACAACAGAAGGGGGAATGTCTTCCTTACAGAAACAATTGATACATCAGGAAATGCACACACAGCAGAATACTTACAAGTAGCAGCAGTAAAAGCTATAACAAACCGTGAAAAAGAATTCAAACGTCTAGTATGCAGCTTGGTCACAGACAATGCTGCAAATGTATCCAAGATGAGAATAATTTATTTAGAAGAGAGTCCCAAGCTAATAACATATGGCTGCAGTGCTCATTTGATGCACCTCCTAGCCAAAGACTTCAGTGTTCCAGAAATAAAGGCTAATGATGTTGAAATTGCAAAATACTTCTCTAACACCCATTTTGCAGTAGGTGCTATGAAAAAAGTGGAAGGAACCAAGCTAACTCTCCCACAAGATGTGTGATGGAACTCAGTAGTGGACTGTTTTGAGCACTATATCAAGAACTTGCCTAATCTGATGACAGTTTGTGAACAAAATCGTGAAAAGATAGATGGCACTGTCACAGCCACAGTTGTCAACATTGGTTTTAAGAGAAATGTTGAACACATGCTGAGTACCCTGTAGCCTATTTCTGTAACCTTGAACAAAATGCAGGGAAACAGCTGTTTTATTGCTGACACTGTTGAAATTTGGAAGGAACTGAGTGAGATCTTAAAACGAGAAATATGCAATGACAGAGTTAAATTACAAGCATTAAAAAAATGAATGGGACAAGCACTATCTCCAGCTCATTTTCTTGAAAATATTCTCAATACTCAGTACCAGGGTCAAGCCTTGACTGCTAAAGAAGAGGAGATGGCTATGACATGGACATCCAGCAATCATCCCTCCATAATACCAACTATAATAAACTTCAGAGCTAAGAGTGAACCATTCAAGAAATATATGTTTGCTGATGTTTTAAAGAAAGTCACACCAGTGAACTGGTGGAAGTCACTTAAGCACTTGGATTCAGAGACTGCTGAAGTGATAGTCTCACTTTTAACAGCAGTAGCTTCTTTTGCTGGTGTAGAAAGAATATTTTCTTCCTTTGGACTAACTTATTCCAAATTGAGAAATCGTTTGGGACCTGAAAAGGCTGGAAAGCTTCTTTTTCTTTTCCAGATTATGAACAAACAGGAAAATGAAGGTGAAGACAATTGAGTTAGCTGCAGAAGCCAATATTTTAATTTTCTCGTGTTGACCTGGCTGACAAAGTCGATTTAATTTTTGGTTTGTTTTTTAAAAAATTCATTTCACTATTTTAGTTAAAAACAATTAAAAACAAATCTGAAAACTTGAATGTTTAACTAAATTCAAAAATTCATATGCTTGTTTTGTTAAAATATTATATGTTTGCTGTTGAAGAAAAAAATCCAGAATACATAATGTTGTTGTTTTAGTTAAATATAACAACAATTTAAATGCCTGTCTGATGACGTTCTCCTCCTAATACAGCATGGCAAGAAAATCCTCCAAATATGAATGATTAACCTGTTGAATTGGAGATAGCTCACCTCCCAATGACTTCATAAATATATGCTTCAATTATCTTTGGTCAATGAAATAACCAAACAGTCATTAATTTGCTAATATAGCTATAAAACTAATCTGAAAAGTTTTTTTAAAAAAATCACTAAAAACTGTATTTTGTGTACCTTCTAAAAATGAAACCTACATCTATCTCTGAGTTGCAATGAATATGTATTAAGGTTATAACAACCAACAAGAATGCACTTTTATGTAGAAATCCATGATTAAATCAAGTCTTCCTGACTAGTGATTTAAATCAAATCCACCCTGCTAAGTTTTCACACACCCGCCTCCCTCCATAAAGGTATATATTTTTTAAATTAGTTTTAGTTGTTAGTGCACATTATGAATTTTCTTCAAGACTTTCAAAAGTTAACTATTTGCTAAAATAAAATTTAAAAAGAAAATATAGGGGGAAATGGCAAGCATGAATGGTTTACAGCAAATCCTGAATACATATTATTGGTCCGAGAGCATTCCGATATTTAGTTTCCTTCTCAATGATGAAAGAGAAGGGAAGAGAACTGTCCCTTCCACCTCACCCCTTTAAGAATAAGGGGGGACATGGTCAGGTAATTCACAAAAATCCACTCTCTCCCTTCCCCTAAATTTAAGTTGGTCATTTGTGTCTCTAGGTTTTTGTGTCACCTACTTCCTGTGGACTAGCACATGTTCATTCCTATGTTAATGAACAAGGTGTTCGTGGTAAAGATGCCAGTAGGAGCAGAACAAACCCAGTCATGATTGTGTGATCCTTTGCAGATTTATTGCTGACTATTTCAGCACCATTGTAAAAGAGCAGAAACAGCTGGTAAGAACACAAGGAGAAAAGGGATTTCTCACCCCTCCTCTGCTCATGGAACCAGGACTTTGAAGGCACATGACTGCACGGGCCACTCAAGCATAACCCATTAATGAGAGAAAGGCTTATCCCAATTCCTTCTAACTTCTTTTCCTGCAACCCTCTTACTCCCTCTCTCTTACCGACAGACAAGTTAGAATTGTAGTCACTGTTAAACAAGGAAAGTTCAGGAGATAAAGTTCTAGGTAATGATGTGTCATAAAGGAGTTCAGAAGAGCAGGCAGTTTCTCAAGGAGAATATAAACGCAGTTAATATAAACAACAACGGAGAAGGAACAAAAGCCAAAACGGGGAAAGAACAGGTTAAAGAATATTTAGATAAGTTAGATGTATTCACGTTGGCATGGCCTGATGAAATTCATCCCAGGGTACTTAAGGAACTAGCTGAAGCGATCTCAAAACTTATCAATTATCTTCAAGAATTCCTGGAGGATGGGTGAAGTTCCAGAGGACTGGAGATGGGCAAACATAGCACCTATCTTTAAAAAGAGGAACAAAGAAGAACAAGGGAATTATAGGCTAGTCAGCCTAACACTGATACCTGGAAAGATACTGGACCAAATTATTAAACAATAAATTTGTAAGCACCTAGAGGATAATAGGGTTATACAGAATAGCCAGAATGGATTTGTCATGTCAAGAACAAATTGTGCCAAACCAACCTTATTTCCTTCTTTGACAGAGTTAATGATCTATTCTAGGAGATGGGGGAGGGGAGGAGTGGTAGACTTGAGTAAGGCTTTGGACACAGGCCCACATGACATTATCATGAGCAAACTAGGGAAACGTGGTCTAGTTGAAATTACTATAAGATGGATGCACGTCTGGTTGAAAGACCATACTCAAAGAGTAGTTATCAATGGGTTTGCTGTCAAACTGGGGAGGCATATCTAGTGGAGTCTCACAAGGGTCAGTCTTGGGTCTGACACCAGTCAATATTTTTATTAATGACTTGAATAACGGAGTGGAGAGTATGCTTATAATATTTGCTGATGACACCAAGCTGTGGGATTGCAAGGACTTTGGAGGACAGCATTACAATTCAAAATAACCTTGACAAATTAGAGAATTGGTCTGAATTCAACAAGATAAAATGTAATGGAGAACATTCTACACTTTGGAAGGAAAAAACAAAAGCATAACTACAAAATGGGGAATAACTGGCTAGGTGGGAGTTCTGCTGAAAAAGATCTGGGGGATAAAGTGGTTCACAAATTGAAGAGGAATCAACAGTGTGATGCAATTGTGAAAAAAGGTTAATATTCTGCGGCGTTGTAACCCAGAAACCTTTTGGCACCTACTGGTAGAAAGTGCAGGGGGCATATGGAATGTTTCAGGGATTCTGTGGGTTTTATATATGCATAATAATTCACTAAAGGGTGGCATGTGAGGTTTCTACCATAAACCAATAGCCTAACGTAGCTATGAATAGTATTTAAGAAGTTATATATCTATATCAAAAATTATGTTCTTACGGCAGGAAACCAGGAGGTGACACGTCTCGGACAGGGTCCTTTCTTCGGGGGGCTTCTCTTCCTGTTTGATCATTATGTGTTCCAACATATGACTATTTGCATACTGAAACAGATGCTTATCAAGGATACAGCTACACTGTTTCTTTCAGCTGTGTGTCGAGAACGTATACAGGGACCTCCTCCTCCCCTGCTCCCCCCACCCACTAGCATGAGTATAAATAGCAGCATATAGGACAAGGCACAACTTACGTGAGAAAAGACACTGAAGGGTGAGAGTATATACCCGAGTACATACCCTACATGGCTCTTTATTTGCCCAAGCCATGCCTTCCTGCCTACCCTGCTATTTTTAGCAGCGCAATGTTCTGCTGCCTCCCTGCTGCTGGAGCCTTTCCTGCCACAGGGAAAGACTGGCAGAGGCAAAAGGCTCCATGGATACACTTACCCTACAGGCTATCACCAGTGATAGTGTAGACACAGCCTAAGACATTGCAAAATCTACACAAAAGGAGTACATGTGAAAAAATAACCAGCAGGGGTGGTGTCCTACTTATCAATGATAATGGATTGTTTGGTTATATCTAGGTCTTTCACTAAGGAGGTAAACTAACAGCATGACTTGTCTCATGAGTGGAAGATCACAGCCAAGCCTGGCTGTAAAACGCTGGATGAGCATTGCTCTGTAAGACATGAAAATATCTAATTAAGTCTAGGTTCTAGAATACATGTTATAATTTTATGTTATACATAATCATTTGTTTCCAATACTCCTACTGGCTACCACTCTCTATATTTTGCTAAATAAGCTTTTACTACAAATCTATGTAAGAAAAGTGTGTTAAATGAAACAGTAATCTGAGGTGTAATTGGTAAGCTAGGGTGTACTGTTCTTTGCAAGCAATGAATCTGTGACCACAAGTGTCCAGTGGAACAGGGGCTGGACACTCCAGAGATGCTCAGAGAGGGCTTGGGGATTGGAGTGTGCCTACTGCAGTGGTCCCCAAACATTTCACATCACACATCCCTTTATCTCAGTCGGGAGCTGGGACGTGGCTCTGGGGGTGGGGGAAGGAGAATAAGCGGACAGAAGTAAGGCGGCTGAGGTCTGATCTGAGGCTGGGAGAGGGACCCGGAACAGAGCCAAGGCTGGGGTCAGGGCTGGAGCCAGGGCCAGGCCACTTTTGAGGACTGAGGCTGGGGCCGTAGCTGGGTATGGAACTGCGGCCGGGCGCCAGGGGGCGAAACTGGAGCCACAGCTGTGGGCAGGAGCAGAGCTGTGGCTGGGAGCTGGGGCCATGGCTGCACTGGAGCAGAGTGGGGCTGGATGGTGCTCCCTCCACAACCCCCATGAAGGCTAGCCCAGGCCCTGCCAGACCCCCACAAACATTCCTCCCACTGGCCTACTGCTGACAAGAAGAGGGGCAGCAGGGCCTGTGTAGGCCTAGTATTGAGTGCTTGTGTTGTCCACAGAGTTAGGGAGTTGACCACCGGCAGGCAACCCCCTCCCTAGGCTTCAAAGACAAAGCTACAACTTCAAAGCACCACCTACAAAGCTATTTTCAGAGGGCTAGCACAAGCCCTACCAGAAGCAAGTCTGTTGTCACAGACTGTGTAGATATACTCAGCGCTTTCTCTTTTTTCCTGGTCAACTTTAATCCCTCCTCACCCCTCAGCTCTCTCTGGCTATTGGAAGGGATCAACAGTATTCTCTCCCCCAGGCACTTTCCTAATGTGAGTTGTTTATGTCTTCACTGTTCACTCTTGGCTGTATGAATAATATCTGACAATGTCTCTAAATGTAATTATGCTCATGTGCAATTCAAGCCTATGACCCAACTTAAAAATGAAATGGAGCTACATACTGTTCCGGCATCACAAGAATCCCAGGAGAGAAAAGCCAGCTGCTAAGAGACATCACAGTTTAACCTAGACTCGGAGAGAAATATATAGCTTTCTTCTCCATATATGATACAGCTTTGCTTAAGGCAAATGAGTGATCAAAGAAATATAGTGGGTAATGGGGAGATCAGTATTAAAAGGTGCTGATGTCATTAGTCCAAAAACATCACCTTACTAAGTAGCTAAAAAGGAAACAGTAAGGGAATAAAGGAGACTGGCATGGTTAAACAGGCAGTTTACACACTTATGCTCATACTTTTGCATGTTTGGGTTTCTTTTAAGTTTAACCTTAACTCAGTATTTCTTTGCTTTTTAAGGTTGTTGCTAACCACTATTCTAAGAACTTTTACCCTTAAGTTACTGATATGTAATCTGAATTTTAGTTTAATCTTCTAGGTGATCTGCAAAGAACTTTCGAAAAACTGGAATTCTGCCCTTTTTTTTTATGATCTATACAAGATTTTTAAAAATTATGTCAAGTTTGGTATGCCCCGTTTTTTCTAGAGGACATCCAGGTGATCTCAGGAATATTTATTGTGAACTCCAGCAATTTAGATGAAGAGATTTGAGTGCTGAATCTTTAACAAAAGTTCATTTAAATATTTGTCAGTCACTGGTAATAAATAGGGGTCAACAGAAATATGAAAACAGAATTTTGAACAGTTGAACAAAAAAAGAATTCCCTTCAACTGCTCAATTTTCATTCTTGTGATGTCATTATTTCATTCTAGCAGATCCTGGGAGATGCACAAGAAGAAAAAGAATGGCCCTCAATCTCTTCCGCTACTCCTCTCTACCTATAAGAGGCGCTCAGGAGCAAACAGTCATAAGGAAGTGGAGAAAGCAGGAACCCAGAAGAGCTTCCTTTTTCCTACACTCTGGGCAGGAGATCTGGAGAGTAAACAACCTCTTCCCTTAGCTGTAACTTCCCTTAGCTGTCACCTGCTTCCCAACCTGGTGTCTGGGGCTGCCTGCAAGCCATAGTTACCTCAGTAGGTTCTGATCTTGCTATTTAAAACATTATAAACTAAAATTTGATCTCATGCAACAGATACTAATTAGATGACTTCGGTGAATAAAATTTTTTATCTTACTCCTTTTTCTTTTTCTTTTTTTGGCTACAGAGTGACAAAACAATTTGAAGATTTTCTGAACACACCATTATGTCAGTTCAGGAATCCTTTTTCCCTAATTTATTTTAAATTTAGCCAAATATACATATTTTCCTAGGCCCCAGACTATCAATTGTGAAGATCATAGTCTTTTTTTTTTTTTTTGGGGAGGGGGACGACACCACCCACGGACTACAAGTTGGAATCAGAGGGAGGAGGAGGAGCAGCAAGTTTGATCTCAAAATAAACAATTAACTACCACCTCATTTGGGGTTTATAAACAAAGCTCTTAATTTAAAAATATGTTTTGAAGAATTAAATTGCTCTAAATACCTTAGCATGACAGCCATGGTTTGAATGTGTAAAGCAAAATAAACATCTTAAGAATACTTCACCTTTTCCAATTCTCTTGGTATTCGCATACATGTGTATACTCTCTCTCGCCGTTCTGTGTATTTTGCTTCATTATGTTCAAGGAAGTAACCTCTTGTTAGTTCAGCACTGATGAATCTCAGCAGCGAAAGGTCTGCACAGAGGAAAACATATAAAAACAAGTAAAACCCGTACAGAAAACATATCAAACATTAACTTAACTTTAAAAATGACAAGCCCAACTGTGCTTCCTTTTTCAAGCCCCCCGCAAATATTTCTTGACCTGTAAAGCCTCCTACAACCTTTAACTCTGGCCAGGTCTATACGAGGAGCTGTCAGTATAGTCCAACAAAGCACTCCTAGTGTGGATACAGTTTATTCAGGCAACTCTGTTTTTATCTGTATGGCTTATTTCAGCCCCCGAGTAAAATAAGCTATACTTGCAAAAGTGCAGTTTTGCTGGTATAACTGCATCTACACTAGGTACTTTTGCTGGCACAGCTAGGTAGGTGAGAGATCGCACCTCATCACACCCTTGACAGGCAATGCTAGCAAAAGCTTGTAATGTAGACCTGGCCTTAGTCTAAGAAATTTCTAAAACAAGTGTAGTGTTATTGAAAGCTTTCAAATATTTAATATTTTCCTTCTCAGAGACACTGACAGTTTGTTCTTCATGCTTTATTAAAATCTTGGCTGATGCTCATATTAAAATGTTCATAAATACATGACCAACTAATTCAATGCACAAAAATTATCATCACCACAAATCAGACATACTTGGGACCATTTGAAGAAACCTAGACCTCTAAATGGCACATGGATCTGATGGCAACGATAAGAGCAGTTTTTGTTTTTTAAAAATGTGGTACAAACATTCACAGTAACTTCTGTTTTGATGGCATGGAGTAGTACTCAACACTTTTTGGAAGCATTTCCTCTTCCGATTATGTGAACTCAGAGATTCCAAGGCCAGATGGGACCATTGTGATCATCTACCCAGACTTCCTGAATAACACAGACTATAGACTTAGGCTGGTCCACATTACAAAGTTAGGCTGACCTAAGTTGCCTTGCATCGACCTATTTGTGCACATCTATGCTCCAATTTGTCTTTGGCCAACATTAGTGCCCTATTGCAGCAACGCACTACAATCACTTCCCTGAATGACACAGAGACAACTGAAAGTGACGCAGTGTGAGTGTATACACTGCATGACCTGTGTCAACTCTAACAGTCCTCCAGCAGTTGTTCCACAATGCCCCATTCCCTGCAGCAGTGACCAGTCTAGTCACAATTTTATACTCCACTGCCAAGGTTACAGAGACCGGAAGCCACCATCCCCTTTAAAATTCCCTGCATGTTTTTGAAGTGACTTCCCAATTGTCCACATTGGCAAGCACACCTACCAGCTTGCCCTCGTTGTGTGCAACGGCCCAAACAACCATGCCAGCTCCATGAGCTAGAAGTGCTCCTAATACTTCCTGTCTATTCCAGGCAGATCTCCTGGGCCTGCGGGGACAAGAGACTGTGCAACAACAGCTAAGGCCTAGCCATACAAACACAGACATCTAAGATCATATTGCACGAGGGATGCAGCAAGGAGTGTGACAGGGATCAGCAGCACTGCCAAATTAAAGTGAAGGGACTTTGCCAGGGAGCACAATAGATCCGGTGCTACACCGCAGACCAGCAGCTTCTACAAGGAACTGTATGTCGTATTTGGCAGAGACCCTACCAGCACCAAAAAGACCATTGTGGATACCTCAGAGGAGCTTGAGACTGAGACCACTGCCATGAACAATGAGGTGGAGGAGGAGGAAGATGCAGCAGAGCACTCGAGCCATGCCATGAGCCAGGCCCTGTTTGAGACTCTGCAACAGTATAGCCAGTCCCATCAGGTGAGTATGGATGAGCATGCATTTTTCCTTACAAAGTTTAAATTTAAAGATGTTGCTCATTATCAAGAGAAAGGTATAGATTTTTCATTGTTTTATTTATACAAGAAGATGCAGAGATACCAAAGCAGAGGTAGAGTTGGCATGTTTTTCATTTCCCTGTTGGATTGCAGGGGGTGGGGGGCTGGAGATGAGAAGGAAGCCTGCACAGGACTCCGATTATGTGTCTAGGTCCTTTTTAGTCTCCTGAGAGATCTTGGTGAAAGTTTCATGGAGGTACTCTACAACCCTCTCCTGAAGTTTTCTAAGGATGGTTGCTTTATTTCCTCTACCACAGTAGGATGCTTTCCCATGCCGCTCTGTGATGAGTTAGGCTGTCACCATTGCAGTAAAAAGGCTAGTGGCATATGGGTCCAACCGGCTTCAGGACACCAGCAGCAGCTGTGTTCTCTGTGTCATTGTGACCCTCAGGAGTGAGATATCAGCTAAAATCACCACTACCTATGGAAAACAGTGCTAATATTCAGTGCCATTACCCCATGCTCGCATGCATGGAATAGGGACTGAAATTTTACAGCTTCATGCAACAGAAAATTCTCCCACCATGGCTGGGGCTGGAGAGCGGTGCTGTACTGAGGTGGCCCGAAGCTAAAACGTCAATAAGCATTTCCTATCTGAAGTATTTATGGGACTATGGAAAGGGAGTTTTGAAACTAATCTTTCCCTTTTCTTTCTGACTCTAAATCCAATGGTACATCTATCTGTTTTTATCAGCAGCTTCTGGTGTGGCAGCCTTAAGGGTGCCCTCTCCATGCCTGCAGAACACCTGACTCTGATGAGGAGAGAGAAGAGGACTAGAGAGGATATGGTCTGTGGGATCCTGCAAGCCAGTGCTGCATCGGACAACGAACAAAGGGCTCGGAGGCCCAATATGACTGACAGCATGGAGAAAGACAGAGAGGACAGGTGAAAGGCTCAGAGTTCCAGAAGGAAATGCAACAGGAAATAACGTGTCTTCTCAAGCAACAAACCCAATGCTGTAGACCCTGGTTGACCTATAGGTCCCAAAATCCCAGACTTTCCACCCACTGCAAATCTTTGAGATCTCCATGGTTACTGCTCCCTCTACGCTGCAACATACTAAGTGCATCGTATCACAGGTCACATCCTTACCCTACCACGCCATGCCAGGGACAGCAAGGAAAACCACAGCTCTACCTACTCTGACATGAAAAAAAACAACAGAACAGTTTTTGTACTTGTAGCCAAACATTAAATCCTAATTTTAAAGTTTCACTCTGTTAATTTAAATAAAATAAAATTTTGCATACTGTTTTTCCAACTCAAAGTTCTGTTTTTGGAGAATGAAGTTGTCTTTATTAGTTCACAATTAATATTTCAGAATGCACAACAGTACCCAAAGCAAAGAGCACTTGTAAATGCACAACAAGCACCACATAATTCTTGGTTCAGTAAAATACCCACTCATGTTTATAAATGTAAAGCAAGCACTACGCGATTTTTAGCAGCACTCAAATCTCCAGACCCAGAAAACACTACTGTGGATAACCATTAGAATGCTCTTTCAAAGTCTCCCCCACCTGTATAGCTCCACACTGAGCTCTTGTAATGGCCCTTGCATCTGGCTGTTCAAATTCAACAAGCCGCGCTATCTCTCCCCTCAACTTGGCAACAGCTTTTCTCCCTTTGCCTCACAAATATTATGCAGGCAAGTGCGTGGATATGAAAGATTTTGAGTTGCTCTATTCTGTTTCCTAAGCACAGCACTGAAAACACAGACTTGATTAACTGAAAAATAAGACAAGAACTAAAATAAAATTAACTAGGTTGGTAAGTAATAGGGTGGCAACAGCAGACCTTAGCATTAGGATGCATAAATTAACAATTGGAGACAGATTATGAAGGATGAGGTAATTGTTTAGTTTAATAGTTTTGGTAAATTGGGGTGAGTAAAATGTTGGCACACAGCCAAGAAGAGTGAAATAGCAGTTTTTGGGTTTGCCTATGGTTAGCATGTTGGCAGGCAGCAAATGAGACTTGGGCCAAGCAAAGGTAACTCCAACACTGCAGGGAGAGGTCAGTCAGCATACTCCTCCAAAACTAGGTGAGGGTCACCAGACCATAAATGTAAACAGACCATAATCCTAAGACTTATTATGTAACAGCTTTGATTGACAGTTAGATTTAGCAGTTGTGATTGGACTACAAGTACAGACCAATCAGAAAGGGTCTACATTTGATTGGAGGATAAGGAAGGAGTGAAAGAATAACCAATCAGAACAGGCCAAAATATGAATATAAGGCAGACAGTCAGCAGGCAAAAGTGTGGGGTCATCAGTCAGTAGAATGGTCTGGAGCAGCACGAAGCAGCAGCAGCAATGCTGGGACAGAGCAGAAGGACCCTGACAGAGCAGAGGAAGAGACGCCTACAAAGAATAAGCATACTAGCTATAGTGTAAATGTAGAATAAAAATAGGATTAATAAGTAGGTGTGTGTATGTTTGGGTTAATAAAGGTGTGTTTGTGTTATGAATATTAAACTTTATACATATAGAACAATGTAAGGGCTTGTCTACACTACCGCTTAAGTTGATATAACTTACGTTGCGCAGGGGTGTGAAAAACTCACTCCCTGGAGTGACGCAAGTTACATCGACTTAAAAAGCTGTCCAGACTGCGCTATGTCAGCAGGAGATGCACTCCCACCGACATAGCTTTTGCCTCTCATTGAGGGGGAGTAATTATGCCGAAGAGAGAGTGCTCTCCCGTCGGCACAGTGCATCTATACCAGGCACTACAGCAGTGTCCTGTATTTGCAACATTTATGAGAATAGTGAATAGCCTTGCAGGCTTTATGCATCTGTCAGAGATGGGAGACATCAAAAAAGTCCCATGCAACTGTGCGGGACTTTTTAAAAAATGGTGAGAAAATTATGGGACATGGACGGGGATAGTTGCATGCTGGGAACTTGACTTGTGGCTCCCAGAAATACCTGGGTAAGTCATTTCTATTTCATAACACATTGTAAACATTTCCCAAAAAAGGGAGCAAGCCAGATTGTGGCACGTAGCACACTGGGATACCTTCCTGTGGTGTACCACACTTCACATTAATACAAGCACTCCTGGTGAGTATGCACAGTGCTGGCCCATCGAGCCAAGCATGCATGTGACTGCAATACACAAACTTCAGTGGCTGTGCACCAAAGTAACTTGTGTTGACCAAAATTTGTAGTGTAGACACAGGCAAGGCATTAAACGCAGCACTTCCTTTACAAGCATTATTCCAGTACTTCCCAAATTTTTCATTCTGAGCATCAGGAAAATGAAACCAATTGCAGCCCATCCCTGTCTCTGCAACCCTGCCATGTGTGCATACAGCCTACACATCTTAATTTATACATCTTCCACCTTCTTGCTCTATTTTACTAAATGAAAGCGTAGATCACGATACTTCTCCTTTCTTATATGCTTTGAAGAGAGGCGAAAGAGTTTAAAATGTTGACATTTAAGGTATCGCCATTGGCACCTGAATTAGTACCCACTGAAATGAAAGGGATAATTCACACACCAGAGCTATTGTTTCTGGCTCTCTACAAATTCAGGGCAGGTCTACACTTAAAACACTGCACCAGTGCAGCTGTGCCACTGTAGCGCTTCAGTGAAGATGCTACTATCTCTAAAATCTTCTGTCGGTGTAATTAATCTCTCTCAGATAGAGGCAGTAGCTATTTTGATGGGAGAAGCCCTTCCATCTATGTAACGCTATCTATACCAGGGGGTTAGGTCAGTATAACTGCATCACTCAGGGATGTGGATTTTTCACCCCTGAGTGGCACAGTTATACAGATGTAAGTTTATAGTGTAAATGTGGCTTCGAGTATTTGGGTATTGATTAGAAGCTTCATATTCTGAAGGTTTTCTTTGCAAAAACAACAACAGCTATATATATATATATATATATATATTTTTTTTTTAAAGCTGACACTTTGGTGAAGAATACAGAAGTCCTTCTATGCCCGCCACTGGCATGTCCTTCACACTGGCCAAGTGAGGCTTGGTATATGCTTAAAATTTAGGTCGAGCCAGCTACAGTGTGAAAAATCCACACTCCTGAGAGCTGTAGTTATGCCGACCTATTCCCTGGTGTAGACATAGCTAGGTCAATGGAAGGATATTTCCACTGACCCAGCTACTCTCGCTCCAAGAGATGGTGTTCCTACACTGACAGAAAAACCCCTTCCATTGGTGTAGGCCAGGGGTCTCAAACTCAAATGACCATGAGGGCCACATGAGGACTAGCGCATTGAACCGAGGGCTGCATCACTGACACCCCCCCTCGCTGCCTCTGGCCCCGCCCCCAGTCCACCTCTTCCATTAGGCCCCGCCCCTGCCCCACCTCTTTCCACCCCTTCCCTGCCCCAATCCAACCCCTTTCCTAAAGTCCCCACCCCAACGCTGCTCCCAGGGGGTGCAGGAGGGGTGTGAGATGCAGCAAGGGGCTCAGGACAGGGAGTTGGGGTGCAGGAGGGGTATGGGATGTGGCAGGGGGCTCAGGGCAAGGAGTTGGGGTGCAGGAGGGGTGTGGGATGTGGCAGGGGCTCAGGGCTGAGAGCTGGGGTGCAGGCTCCAGCCCGGCACCGCTTACCTAGAGTGGCTCTGGGGTGGCAGCGGTGCACACCGAGGCCAGGGCAGGCTCCCTGCCTGCCTGCCCTGGCCCCGTGCTGCTCCATTCCAGGAAGCAGCTGGAACTGTGTCCCTGCAGCCCCTGGGGGAGCGGGAGGGGCTCAGGGTTCTGTGCATGTGCTGCTCTTGCCGCTCCGCTAGGTACCTCCCACGAAGCTCCCATTGGCCGCGGTTCCCTGTACCCGGCCAATGGGAGCTGTGGTGGGCAGTGCCTGTAAGGAGGCAATGCAGGAGCCCTCTGCCTCCTTTCCCCTCCCCTCCCGGCCTGAAAGGGCGTGCTGCCAGCTGCTTCAGACAGTGGCGCAGGGCTCGCAATGCCACAGGGGGCAATCCCGTGGGTAGGCGGGGGGGGGGAGCTTGGCGGGCCACACGCAAGAGCCCCGTGGGGCGCATGTTTGAGACCCCTGGTGTAGGCTGTGTCTACATTATGGGACTATGCCAGCAGAGCTATGGCACCATCGCTATGCGGCTATAGTCATAGCATAGACATGCCCCACAAGTTGGGAAACACTGCATTAATCAATCCTCATGTCTGAGGTAGAAAATTACCACCACCACTTAAACAGCAAAACAGAGGTTAAATCCCTTACCCAAGTTCACAAAAGCAAGTCAGGAGCAGAGTGTATAAGAACTCCAGGTCCTGTGCTCTGATAACTAGGTCACATTGCCACGGACATCAATCTATACTTGTTTCCACAGTTTGGGTAAGAGTTTTTAAAACAAGTGTTTGATAGGCATTAAAACAACACAATTCAATCCACAAAATTAAATCTTAGGCTAATCAAATCATTTTCTACATCACTAATACCAATTCCCTACATTTCAATGGTGATAAAACAAATGTGCACAATAGTGGTTAACAGGGTAAGGAAACTGTACCTACAAATCATGGAAGTGGTAGCATCAATGTGGCAACTACTCTCAGGATGGAAAGTTCCTTTTAGCTTAAACCTGTAATAGAATGGAACACCACCTAAAAACAATGTAGGATTTCTTTCAGTTTAAGAACAGCAAAAGTCATTGTTCCAATTGAAAACGTTCAGTGGCTTGAATTTCATCTTTACTGCACAATGGAGAAAGAAAGAAAATCTGCCCCTATTCTTTCAATGGAGAGATTCAAATATTTTAACAGGGAGGGTATTTTAAGGTTTCCTGTTCTTTTGGGTTGTTTGTTTGGTGAGTTAACTGATTAGTGGAACATTAGACACACAAAAAAAATCACGTCTCTGGAAATATTGTAACTACTATTGCTACAAACAACTCCTTAAATTCCTGTAGTTGAAAGATTAGAGAAAAATATTTGTCGGGGGATTAAGGAGCAAGTTTAGCACATGAAATTAATCACATTTTTTCCTCTACTTGACTAACTTTCAAGCTGACAGTCTCTCCTTAAGCAATTTGCTTTTAATTTTCTCTCTCTCCACTACTCTCAACATCCCTAAAATCTGCTTCTGGGTCCCCAAACCTGTTATTCCTTTGGGAACTGAGAAGGGGATGCACATCTCCTGGTGCTCTCATCCCAACCTTATATACGTACAAAGTTTCTGAGCAGAACACTGAAGGAAGATGGGCTTTTATAAAACTGCACCTTCCTTTAGTGCTCCATGTGGAGCCTAATAGCAAGATAGGACTGGAGTCAAGCCCAGGCCCCTGCTGTTGCAGGCAACCCCGTCATATAATCCCATTGATAAATTTATCAAGATCCATCTTAAAACTAGTTACATTGTTTGTTCTCTCTACTCCTGTTGGAAGGCTGTTCCAGAGCCTGTGATGGTTAGAAAATTTGTAACTTCGAGCCTAAAAATGTTCCACTTCATGGTCACCCCAGTTCTGCCCCACCCATCTGCATCAATTGCAGTCTGGACTAGGACAGCAATGCCTTCAGAGTTTGGCCTACTAAACTGGGGATTTAGCTCCATCCTCAATGAGTTCATCAATCAACAAGACTTGTAACTGATGATTTGAGAGCAGGGAATAACTTGAGAAATTGGGCTCTCACCTAGGGCTTTATATGGGCACTGATTGGTCAAAGTACTGAGGACAGTCAGAGATGGAGTCTCAACTCAGTAAATCCAATTGCACAGTGGGAATCTCATAACTGAAAAAAACATTTTTGGAGGATTCATTAAAAGTTGCAATCCTGACAAATAAGCAAATTTAAAGACCTGTTTTTAAATGTGACAGCCTAGATTTTCTGTGCTACCATCCAGAGAAGCTAATAAGCAAGGTCATTAGTAAAAAATATTTGATGCTACCAGTTGTTGACCTGGGTTGGAATGCTTGAACCTTGGCAAAGAACATTGGAAAAGCTGCAGAGTTGACTTCTTCAGTCTCTGGGCTTGGCTACACTTGAGAGTTACAGCGCTGGTGGTGGCTTTACAGTGCTGTAACTTACTCCCCGTCCACACTGGCAAGGCACATACAGCGCTGTATCTCCCTGGCTACAGCACTGCATGTACTCCATCCACCTCGATGAGAGGAATAAAGAGAACAGCGCTGCTGTTGCAGCGCTGGGGTGCCAGTGTAAACAGTGATTAATCTTACTACGCTGTAACTGACTTCCGGGCACCTTCCCAGAATGCTTTTAAGTAAAGATAACACTCTTTGCTTTGTTGTGATGCCTCTCTTTGTTTTGTTGTGAACTCTGGGCTCCCAGAGCTGCTTATCTAAAAAACAAACACAGCTACTGTTTGCAGTGAATGAGCAGAGGCAGGGGGATCCCTTTGGAATGTCCACAGCTAGTGTTTGCTTGAGGAGAGAAGCAGCATGGCGGGCGGGGGGGGGTGTCTGTTTCGGAGCAGCCGCTTATCTGGTCTGAGGGAAAAAAAACAAAGAAGGCTATTTGCATTTAGTGAATGAGAGAGGGGTGGGGGAAGGGGTCAGAACTTGCAAGGCAGGGAGCTGACACAGTGTCAGCTCCAAAAATCCACTCTCTCTCTCTCCCCCACGCTCCCTATCACACTCCACTCTTTTGAAAAGCATGTTGCAGCCACTTGAATGCTGGGATAGCTGCCCATAATGCGCCACTCCCAGCACCACTGCAAATGCTGCAAATGTGGCCACACTGCAGCACTGGTAGCTGTCAGTGTGGCCACACTGCAGCACTTTCCCTACAAAGCTGTACGAAGACAGCTTTAACTCCCAGTGCTGTACAGCTGCAAGTGTAGCCAAACCCTCTAAAAGATGGAGTCAGGGATTCTTCACACTAGGAGCATCTCCTCCCATCTGGAAGAATATGTTATGTGTAAACGCATCCAGACCAAGAGAAGAAAAGACATACCCCTGTCAAGGTTGAGGCACTTTGGTAGGCCAGCAAGAAGAGACTTATCCTATTCTATACCAGTTACTATCAACAGATACTAAGGCTAGAAAAGAACTCTGTAACCACAGGCCATAGAGGACTTCCCTTTCTTCGTCGGGTAGATATTAAACAGATGCCTTAGACACTCTGATAAGATATATATTTTGATCCACCGAAACATCAGACTATACTATCCTGCCTGAACTCCTGTAACGTAAATTCACCATGATTGGTAAAAATTAATTTGAGAACATTAAGATTCAGAATAAAAGCAACAATATACAACTATTATGGTCCAACTGAAATTCCAATAATACTGGAATCATTGCATAGGGACTTATACGAGTTAAACTGAAAACTTTCTAATGCAAAAAACGAAAGTTACTTGCCCTTTCATTTTGTTTCTCTTAAGATACTGTCACATAGGATTCTCATTCCGAAGTCTTAGCCTTTTTAAGATGAAAATGCCATAACACTCAGCTTTTGTATTTAACCCATGGAGGGTACAGTAAATGGCGAGCTACATGTACTACTGGTTATTATTAAGGCAAAGATTTTTGTCAAAGATATTTTTTAGTAAAAGTCACAGACAGGTCACGGGCAATAAAGAAAAATTCACGGAAGTCTGTGACCTGAAAATATCTTTCTTTTTACTAAAAACATCACTGACAAAATGAGGAGCCGCTGGGCAACTAGCTGGGAGTTCCGGGGACCCCCCAACCAGGTATTGGGCTTGGAGGTCCAGGGGCCCCCTCCGCCCGCTCAGAGCTGGGGTCCCCCTCTGCCCAAGGCAGCTAGGAGCTGCGGGATACTCCCTGTGGTGGCCAGGAGCTGTGGGGTACCCCCTGCAGCAGCTGGGATATTTGGTATATCCTCCGCCGCCCATGACGACTCAGTCACTGATTCCGTGACTTCCGCGACCTCCATGACAAAATCTTAGCTTTAGCCATCAAGCATCACCCCTGCCAAGTACGAGTCTCCTCGTAACATTCCAGTCTGCTCCTCCTTGCAGGAGGCAAATCTCCCAAAACAATGCAAATATAAGATAGAAATGTGCCTCAAAAATAAGTGCAAAGCATTTTCCAAGACAAAACCCTCCACTCCAACAAATACCCTCCAAACTGAGGGAAGGTGGGCAGGTGAGTGGGAATCCTACAAGATGTTAGTTTAAGAGAAGCAAAAAATACAAGCAAGCAATTTTCCTTCTCCAAAGGTATCTATGCAGAATTCTCCCTCCCAGAAAGTAAGAAGCCTCAGGGATAGCTGAAGAGAAAATGAGAACAAATAAGCAATGAGGGCAAGGTTCACAGTTAACAGGTAGGTTTATATATATTTTAAAATATACATCACAAGGAGGACTAAGATTCTTCTCAAAACTCTGAATCAGGCACAACATACAAGACTGTAGAATGAGCAAATGGGGGAGAGGGGCATGTAAAAATTTAGTCAACTGAAAATAATGGACATCCTAAAGCAAAGCAAAACCTCTTTTGGTAAACGAGAAGAACTTTTAGCTGCTTTGCAGATGTCTATGATAATGGAAACATCACTGAAGCAGGCTGGTGCAATAACTTTGGCTCAGGCAGAGTGACATAGCTGTCTAGTTCAGACCAAATAGGTCAAAGCAATGTGAAATGCAGTAAGGTAGACATGGTCCTCTTGGTAACAGTATTCCCCGAGGAACTAGTGTGAACTGAAAAAAAGTACTTGGGTGGACTTTATGAGGACTCTAGTCAGCGCCAAATAGGGCCCCAAGGATCTTTAACATTGAGTATATAGAGAAGGGCTCATCAAGATGGCCAGGCACATGGATGCAGGGGGAAAATTTTGGCAGGATAATAGGCTTACGGTGGAACTCTGACAGCACCTTGGAAAGGAATCGAACTAGTTTACACCACCACTTTATCTTTGTAAAATCTGATATACCGCGGATAAGAGACGGGGAGCCAAAGTGAACCTATTTTGAGAGCCAGAGGTACACCTCTACCCCGATATAACACGAGCTGATATAACACAAATTCGGATATAACACGGTAAAGCAGTGCTCCGGGGGGTGGGGGGGGAGGGGGGACTGTGCATTCCAGCGGATCAAAGCAAGTTCAATATAATGCGGTTTCACCTATAACACAGTAAGATTTTTTGGCTCCCAAGGACAGCATTATATCAGGGTAGAAGTGTATTGCCATCCAGAAAATGACCTTCTGTATCAAACCCCCAAAATCATAGGAATGGAGAGGACATTTAAAAGGTACTTTCATCAGTGTTGTCAGGACCACATCAATAATCCATTACAGAAGACTTCTTGATGGGAATTTTCAAGTTTATGAAGAGCTTGACAAAGGCACTGGTCTACTTTTGACTAATTCATGACATGACAAAACTCAAAATATCTCCAACAGGAGTTTGGTATCACACCACCATACCTTCTCACAAGGAACATTCTATTCCCAAGCCTTCCCATGGGCCAAACCCTCTCCATGGGCTGGAAAAGCACCTCTTTCCTTCACAAATGCAGCCTTCTCATGATCTGAATAGTAACTACCAACTGTATGCCAGTTCTATCCTCATCCAGACTGCCCAAAATACATGCTGCCATTTCCCAACTGTCATTTCCCAACCTGAGGAAAGAATTGAGAACTGGCAGCAGTAGAAGGGAAAACAAGGACTCAATAGACAAATATAGACTGAAGAACTTTATACTCAAAGTAAATAAAGCACAATCTCCCTCAAAATGTAAGAAGTTAAAACAGACTTTTTTAAAGGACAAAGATGCAGTATACCGTAGGTAAATCAGTAACATGTAGATACTCACATGAAAAATATAAAGCACCAAGTAGAAAAGGAGAAACCCATTTCTAAGAATGTAAACACAACCTTATCTATGGCTCACTCTATGCTCCCATTACATATAAATTGCTCTGTCATTTCCAAAATGCCAAGCTACTATCTTCTCATCACTTGAATCCATCTTAAACATATACTTATTTCAAAAGTCCCAGAAGTGAATCAATACGACAATACAAGCTTCAGAAAAATCAGTTATTTCCTCTTGTGGCCTCCCCAGAACATCCTGTCTATGCTAACTTGCTTATATTATAACGGAAGGAACTATTTTTAATTTTGGGAACTTGTACAATATTGAGCATGTTGCTAGAGCCAGATATAAGTGAAGTTCTTTTAGTTTTTATATCAAGATAAATAAACATTAAGCAAAGACAGTTTATTGTATTTTTTTCTAAATAAAAGTGTTTTTATTCTTAAAATCCATTATGAACTATTGGCTCTTATATACCTGAATTTAAATATTAGTTAATCAAAACTAATGTTAAAATATATGCTTTGTATTTCTTCTGCATAGGAAAACATTTTATAAAGATACCTAAACATACTATTTACTCAACAACCTTTTGGGTACATCAGTATACATCCTAAATATAACATTCCATTTTACTATATAAAATTTGTAATATCATAATCAAGCTAAATCCGTAGAGTTGTGGTGATTTAACATTAATGCAGTTTCATCAATACCACAAAGGCACAATGATGCTATAAATCTTATGACATAATACAGTTGTCAGGAATGCAGTAGAATTTGAGACTGATATAACACTAGTAAAGCTTGAATGGAAATAATTCAGCTATTAGTAAACAGTTCAATTAAAATCATACCTACTCTGTTTTCTATTCTAAAGTTTATTGTTATGTAAAGTTATGCTCAAATCCATAAAGCAGTAGATGAACAGTCTCAAAGTTTGATTTCTTCTTCAAGCCTGTTTTCAAAAGCCATTTTTAGCAAAACAGTTCTAATATCACATATAATAAATATCAATTATTTGGAATCTTAAGAGTTAAATCAGAACCACCAACACAATAAACTACACTCATTTTTTTTTAATTTTTATGATAAAAGCTTTATCTATTTCTTCTAAAGATGACAGAATACAGGACTTGGAAACATCAGGAATTCAAGTGTAAGTCTGCATACAGTTGTAGCTTGATGGCAAAAACTGTTACATTTTCCTTATATTATTTTCCTCTTATAAATGGTCATTTAAACTAAATGTAGCTAAACTGAAGACCACAAATAATAATGCATAATTATATTTTTGGAGGCTTACATAATATATTCATTCTAGAGCCTAAATAGATTATCTAATTACAATATTCTGTATTAAGCAAATCCATTTATCAAAAACTGTTTATTCAGCAAGTGTTTTCTGTGCCTCAGTGACATAGAACACTGGACAAACATACACAAATAGTTCAAAACAGTAGAATAGACCAAACACAGTACCTGTCTAGATCTGAATCTCTAAGATTAGTTTGGAATACAGTACACTATTTTGTGGAATTGTTTTCTTAGCTGAAGTCATAGCAATAAAGTATGCACTGACGTCTCCTAACATTGATTTATAATACTTATAAATTACAGTTGATCTTTTTATCATTGTACACATTACGTGAAACTACACAGAAATGCCACTATTCCACTCTCCTTTATTGAACACTACTGTAAATTTGATTTAAAGATATAAACCACTTAGATCTTTTTTTAAAGGTACATCGCTTACTAAATCTAAGCATAAGTTGAAAATAAGCAGATGTAATGACTAATAAGACATTGTGAATTAGTAAACAAAGTCCTCTGACATCACTTAAGCTATCACAGATGCTACACGCCACCCATATTTGAAATATGTTGCACAGTTTTTAAAGTCTCTGGCCAAAATTTTCAACCACAGGTGCCTAAAATGCTCTTAAACGGATATGCAGAATTTAGGAACTGTGGATTGACCAGACCACGTTCACTTAGTAGCCTAAAACCAAATGTAAGAGGCTGACTGTAGGCACCCACGTTTGGACACTTTTGGCCGCAGACTTTGAACAGAGTGCTTGCTGAGTGAATCAGTGAGACACTTTTACTATCGCAGCACTCACATGACCACCGCTCTGACAGCCCGGAACCAAACTCCCTCTCTGAAAGGCCCTGCTTCGGCGCCCGCTGCTCTCGGGGTCCCGGGCTGTCTGGAAGGCTCCCCGAGTCCAGCCAGCTGGAAGGGACAGCTCCGCTCCCGGCCTCCCTGGGGACTCCCCTACCCAGCACCCCAGCCAGCCTCTCCCCTCGCTAACTTCAACCCCACCCTTCCCGGCGCCTCACCCCGAGCCCCAGCCGGGCCCCTGCCCCTCACCTGAGACGCTTCTCTTCTTTTTCCGCTCCCGGTCGCTCTCGTAGAAGCCCAGGGTTTCGGTTCGCTGCGGCGGCTGCCCGGAGCTGCCGGCAGGCGGCCAGGACTCACCGCTCGAACAGCCGCTTTTCTGCTCCCCCCTTCCCGCGTCCTGCGGCTGCTGCAGCTGCTCCGGGGCGCCGCCTCGCCTCCCGTCCCCGCTGCTGCCGGGAGCGGCGGCATCAGCGACGCCCGCCATGTCCGCCTCCAGCAGCGCAACAAACTCCACTACCCCGCACCCCCAATGTGCGTCATCGCCATGCGACGCACACGCACGATCCTGACCGCCTCTCACGTCCCAGGGAGGGAGGAGAGAACTCCGGCCGCCATCTTGCTATAGGCAAAGCCATTGTTAACCATTTACTTTCCACGGGCCTCCTACTGAACTAGAGCTAACGTGTCAGCTCTCTCAGGCCTCACACAAACCTGCCCAGGGGCACAGCCAGGCCTGAGGGGATCTGGCGCTCAGTCTACTCTCGATCCAGCTCTTTAGATGCTGTTAAGTCTGGGGAGACCTAATGGGCCAGTCTAGCCTGGTATCCTCTGCCCCCACATAATCATCTGACTGTAATTATAATAAAGGAAATCATGTCATTAGGTACCACTCTGCTCTTCACCACAAAGGCATTTGGGGTGCTGTACCATAATATAAAACCAATGTACATTAATAAAACCAATTTGAATGATTAAACAACACCAGGTTCAAACAAATACAATGAAACACAAATGATTCAAATATAATTTTTCAGGTATCTAAAAGGGTGTCATAAGGAGGAGGGAAAAAACTTGTTCACCTTAGCCTCTAAGGATAGAACAAGAAGCAATGGGCTTAAACTGCAGCCAGGGAGGTTTAGGTTGGACATTAGGAAAAAGTTCCTAACTGTCAGGGTGGCTAAACACTGGAATAAATTGCCTAGGAAGGTTGTGGAATCTCCATCTCTGGAGATATTTAAGAGTAGATTAGATAAATGTCTATCAGGGATGGTCTAGACAGTATTTGGTCCTGCCATGAGGGCAGGGGACTGGACTCGATGACCTCTCAAGGTCCCTTCCAGTCCAAAAGACAGAAAGGGGCAGGGTAAATGATTAACTATAAAGCCAACAGTGTTTCTACTAAAATGCAGTATGTTTCAGACTAGATTGTAAACTCTTCAGGACAGGGCTTATGTCTTACTCTTTTACAGTGCCCAATACAATGGAGAGCCAGTCTCAGCTGAGTCCTGTAGCAAGAGCTTCTGCAGTGAGAACTAAAAATTGCCCTATCTGTAGGGCCCTACCAAATTCACAGCCATGAAAGAGTTGTGCTGGTAGGGTGACCAGATGTCCCGATTTTATAGAGACAGTCCCAATTTTTGGATCTTTTTGTTATATAGGCTCCTATTACCCCCCCCCCCCACCCCGTGTCCCGATTTTTCTCATTTGCTGTCTGGTCATCCTATGTGCTGGGCTCCCAGTCAGCAGCTGCCACTCTCCAGCTGCCCATCTCTGAAGGCAGTGCCACAGCCAGCGGCAGCGGAGAAGTAAGTAGCAGTACCACAACCCCCTTCCTCTACAATAACTTTGCGACACTCCCCCCAAAACTCCTTTGGGCTCAGGACCCCTACAATTACAACACCATGAAATTTCAGATTTAAATAGCTGAAATCATGAAATTTACTATTTTTAAAATCCTGTGACTGTGAAATTGACCAAAAAATGGACCATTAATATGGTAGGGCCCTACCTATCTGGTATACATTTGTGAAAGTTGGTAACACTGTCATTGTTGCATGCATATATACTGGGGCATGGGGAGATCAAATCACAGGTGAGACCTAAGAACACAATTCAATTTTATTTAAAATCTCATAATTCTTAAAATGTTGGGGTTGGCAATACTGTTATTTATTTGTATCAAGGGAGCATCCAAGGGTCCCCCATCAGGGATCAGTACCTCATTGTGTGAGGCATTGTGCACACACATAATGAAGAAATGGTCCAGGCCCCAATGTGCCTACAATTTAAGTATAAGACAAGAGACAACAGGTAACTGCAACAGTTGCGTGGAGCACAATGTAACAGCAAAACAATTACTTAGTGTGATAAGCAACCTAACTGGTATAAAGGGATGACTGGGCAACAACAAATAGGAACAAGAAGTAACCAAGGAATCGCTAAGCTCTTGCAGTTCAGAAATAGTAGTTATTGCCAAATGTCCAATAAATGAATGGGGAGCAGGTTGTGTATCCTGATCTCCATTTTAAATGTCTCCTTTTGTATGTTTTATTAATTGACTATGTTGGTTCATGCTGATTGGTTTTGGCTGATATGTTTTATTTGAATTTGATTATAAAAAGTAAGATGGTTGTTGCATTCAGTGCATAGTAATCTCTCTCCCCCCACACTTTATGACAAGGTACATAACCTTTTGTAACTCTGGCCTATATCAATGATTTTATAAGGCTGTTATTGGGAGATTTTTAGGTTTGAATTTAATTCAGTACACTGGATTTAGCATTTACAAACCATGCCATGGGATCTTTACTGACAATGACCTTGATCTTATCTGAAAGAAGGCAACTGCAGCAGCAGAGTACTACCTGGCACTCTGTTTTCCAATTCAGTACTGGCTCACATGCTATCTAGTGAATCACTAGCACCAGTACCTGCCACATATGAATTTCCTTAGGACTGACCCAGTCTAGCCCTGCCTAATTTATGAGATGAAACACTCTCACTGCTTAAAGTGGTATGACTCCAAGCATAACATTATAATACATACTAATATCTCATTCACATTTTTGACTGCTAGACACATAGTGAGCAGATATCCTAATTTTGCCCTCCATAATGACATATCTTTTCCCTAGAGATTACAGCTAATAATCAGTTTATAATAGCTTAACTTGTCCATTCCACATGCAAATATTTTTGTGTTTTAATTATTATATTTGAGATTTTGAAGACTAGTGGTCACTACCAGAATCTCACCTCAACCCTAGCAAACTAAACTGAAGCCAACATTAGGGTATTCAGAGCTCTGGCATGAAAACGTTTAGATTTTAATATTTATCAAAGATTCCATAGGAAGAAGGTTTAGAACTGTAGTAATGCCTCATTACTATGGTTCCAGTCAGGAGTTAACTAAGAGTACCTGCTGTTTTCAGAACAGCAGCTCCTTCATGCTGCATCATGCAATTTATTTGGATTGAAATGTGCTGTTGAGTGCCACTGCCCAGAGAAAGAATCCAATTTCAAGCAGTCATCCAGTGTCATATTCATGTTCAGATGTTTTTGTTGCAGTTGTGGCATCAGGGCACATCACTGCCATGAATGCATTCCAACAGTTGTGCTAAGACTAAAGAGCATGACAGCAGAACACCCTGTTACACATGCTAACATGTGGACCGAATCACCTCTCCTTCACCCCCACCCCCCGACTCCAGTGGTGTTCACAGTAGCAAGCAGAGTGTTTTGAATGATGCCCCTTCAACAGAAGGATTGAATATTGGAATCAGAAGGTTCTGTGGCAGCTGGGAGTGACAGTTGCCTCCTCAGAGTCACGGTGGATGTGAAGAGCTGCTCTTCGGGGACTCTTCTGGAGGAACAGAAAATGTGTGGTTACATTATCGGAGAAAATGGTTGTTTCCAATGTTTTTAACTACAGGCGTTTCACTTTATTTCTTTTCTGTGAGACAGTTGGCAGCATTGGAAAGAGGGATGAGACATGGATTATTTCAAAGTAGTCACTCTCCCAACCAAAGAAAGATTTATTTATATATTAGCGAGTGTAGTGTGAGCCCCAAACTGGGAATCTCCTGATTTTTAATATCTGTTCTCACACTGCATCTCTATGGTTTTACACAACTTATTTCACCTCTCTGCCAGTTTTCCCATCTGTATAATAGCAAAGGTGATACCAATTTATCTATGGCAGAGAGGATGCATTAGTTGATGTTTGTTAATGGGGCGGCAGGTTTGTAGAAAATTTGGTGGTGCCCAGAACGCCCAGAGCCTGTCCCCCCAAACTCCACCCCCCACCTGCCTAAGGCTCTGGGAGGGAGTTTGGGTGGGGGGTGGGGTCTGGGATGGAGTTTGGGTGCTGGGTGTAGGCTCTGGGCTGGGGCAGAGGGAGGGGGTGCAGAAGGGGGTGAGGGGTGCAGACTCTGGGATGCAGTTTGGTTGCAGGCTCTGGGCTGGGGTGGGGGTGCAGGCTCTGGGATGGGAGTTTGGGGATGGGAGGGGTGCAGGGGGAGTGCAAGCTCTGGGAGGGAATTTGGGGGCAGGAGGGAGTGTGTGGGAAGGGAGTGAGGGTGCAAGCTCTGGGAGGGGATGAGAGAATGCAGCGCTTACCTGGGGCTCCTAGGCAGGGCGAGCTGGGGGGCCCTGCCCTGGCAGCTTCCTATTGGTCACAGAGGCAGGAGCAGCATGCGTGGATACAGACCCGACCCACCCTGCCCATGGGCCACAGGGAGGGGCTGGTAGCCATGTGGAGCGAGCAGGCAGAAGCCTCTCAGCTCCGCTGTGATGCCGGTGGTGGGTGGGGCCCCCGGAGCAGTTTTAAATCCCCCAGAGGACGCGCGGTGGGGAATTCCCGGGGGTGGAGGGCGGGGCCGAGGGAGACCTGGCCTCAAACAGTGCTGGAGCTGGGCCCCAGGCCAGGAATATTCCTGGTGCCCAGGCACCATGGGCCCATAGAACTTGCCGCCTATGTTTCTAAAGCATTGTATAAATCATTACTGCTAGAAGGAATTCTGGTGGTTGGATCCCAGGACAGTTTCCCTCAGCACTTTCATTATTTAGACTTTTACCATGGTATCCAGATGTCCACCTCATTCGCATTTCAGTCACGAAATGTCCAGTGCTGCAATGACTCCATCTCCCGCCTAGGATGACTTGTTTGTAAACACCATCTCTAGCACCCAATGTTGTTTCCCAGAGATATAAAATGTCACAAAATTTGTCTCTGATCCCTCACAGAGCATTACTAATTTCCTGTAAGAAAAGGAGCTAGAAAAAGGGCCATTACCCTTTGCAATCCATCTTGATGGCAGATCCTCATGGTCCTTTTTAGGTCTCTGTTTATATCACTCACCCCTGTCAGATCAACTACTTACTCTCATTATCCAAAAACATTATTACAAAAAGCAAGGAAATGCTTTGTCCCTCAAAGAAGCATGATAGATGGTCTATCAAGGAAAATGAGCTAACCATAAGTTAAGTAACAGATTCTGCTCAGAGATCCAGAAAAATAAATAGGAATAGGCAACTTATCAACAATGATAACTAAGCAATAAGAAAAACAGTTATGAACACTGATGCGAAGACATGGGCATGTCTATACTACAAACTTTTGCCGATGTGTTACGTTGACATAAAGCTGACGTCAGCTGAATAGCTCTGTACTATTGTCATGAGTGTGGCAAGCACACCATGCACGATCCTCCAGTATTTGTAGAGCTGCAAGAAGAGCCACTGGTTTCCTGGAGAGCAGATTGCTGTGGGACATAGCTAGAACCAATTCAAGGTTGTTGGTGGCATTTATGAAGCAGCTGCAAACAGTGAAGTGCTGCTTCTGGGCCTGAGAAATGAACACAGACTGGTGGGATTGCATCGTAATGCAGGCTTGGGATGATGAGCAGTGGCTATGGCATTTTCAGATGCGTAGTGCCACATTCCTGGATCTGTGTGCCTAGCTCACCCCAGCCCTCCAGCACAAGGACACCAAAATGAGAGCTACACTGACAGTGGAGAAGCAAGTGGTGATGACACTATGGGAACTGCCAGCATGGGATTGCTACTCATACAGTCATAGACTTTAAGGTCAGAAGGGATCATCATGATCATCTAGTCTGACGTCCTGCACAATGCAGGCCACAGAATCTCACCCACCCCTG
Source organism: Mauremys reevesii (assembly GCF_016161935.1). Taxonomy (NCBI): domain Eukaryota; kingdom Metazoa; phylum Chordata; order Testudines; family Geoemydidae; genus Mauremys; species Mauremys reevesii. The sequence continues at coordinate 109,431,092 of NC_052627.1, read as the reverse complement.
TGACAGGTTAGATCACAGAACGCCCCGTGGGATCTGCCACCCGATGTGCCAAGACTACTTCTGTCCTTGCTTTCCCTGCCAGCTCGGGACCCCAGCACCCTGTCTTGCTGAGCCAGACATGCCCGTCTGCTCTAACAAAGACCCAGGGTCTGAATTACTTTCCCCAAAGCTGCAGGTTTACCTGAAAGCAGCAAACAGAAGTGTTCCTGTCTTTAACACTCAGATGCCCAATTCCCAATGGGGTCTAAACCCAAATAAATCCATTTTGCCCTGCTTATACAGGGTAAACTTATAAATTGCTCACCCTCTATAACACTGATAGAGAGATATGCACAGTTCTTTGCTCCCTCAGGTATTAATACATACTCTGAGTTAATTAATTAAGTAAAACTTGATTTTATTAAATACAGACAGTAGGATTTAAGTGGTTCCAAGTAGTAACAGACAGAACAAAGTAAGTCACAAAGCAAATTAAAATAAAACGTGCCATCATTAATGGCCCACACTTTGCATAATTACAATAGGCCCCCAAATTTCTAGTTTAAAGCTCTCTTAATCAGTTGTGCCAGCCTCCATCCTAGAAGTCTATTTCCCTCCCTACTCAGGTGAAGTCCATCCCAAATCCCATTCTGTCCATAAATGCCTCCCAGTGGCCATACATCCCAAAGCCCTCCTTATAGCACCACTGCCTGAACCATCTGTTGATCATCATAATATTGTCACACCATTGTTGCCCTTCTCTAGGAACATGTAGAATCCCACTGAAGATCACCTGAGCCTCGATTTCCTTAAGCATCTTCCCCAGCCTGGCATAGTCTCCCTTGATAGGTTCCAGCGAGAATCTAGCCGTATCATTTGTTCCCACATGAATGACAGTCACCCGTATCCTCCTGGGGCTCATATTTGGTGCTATTTCCACTGACTCTTCTCCTCTTCCTATAGAACTAACTGCTCTTCTCTTCTTCCTTGTCCTCGCACCTTCAGTGACCACCTGCTGTGCCCCTTCTTCATTTTCCAACTCCACAAACCTGTTCCTGAGCTCTATTTCTCCTTCACTAGCCCATCTTTTCCTCTGCCTGGTTCTCTTAGGCCTGGTCTACACTAAGAAGGGGGGTCGAACTAGGGTACGCAAATTCAGCTACGTGAATAGCGTAGCTGAATTCGAAGTACCCTAGTTCGACCTACTCACCCGTCCAGACGCGGCGGGGTCGAACTCCGCGGCTCCCCCGTTGACTCCGCCACCGCCGTTTGCAGTGGTGGAGTACCGGAGTCGACCGCAGCGCTTCCGGAGTTCGAACTATCGCGTCTAGATGAGACGCGATAGTTCGAACTCCGAGAAGTCGAACTCACCGCGTCGACCCGGAAGGTAAGTGTAAACCTACCCTTAGTCACATGCTTCCACTGTCTACTTTCCTCACCCAGCAGCCACCCCTCAGAGTTCTTTGGTCCTGCTTTGATCTGCTAGTCTGAGCTTTTCCCTTCAGCCTCCTCATGTCTTTGCTCCATCATCTGCTCGAACCCCCTTCTAAATTCAACCAGAGTTTCCACCTGCATCTCCAGTCCTCGGATCTTTTCTTCCATCAGCTCTATCAGGTGGCATTTCATGCAGATGAAACTCTTTTCAGGTACCCCCCTCCAGGATCATGTACATGCTGCAGCTTCTACATCCAGTCATCTTCATTGTGTCTTCCACTGCTTGGGTCACTGCCACTGCTGCCTCTGTATCTGTCACAGCCTTCCCACCTAAGTCCTGTTAGTCTGGGAAATACAAACCAAACCAAAACACCACCACCCACAGCAAAACAAACCCCCAACAAGCACCACAACACTGCCAGAACACCACACACTCCCTTCACTAGCCTGTCTGTTCCTCTAGCTCGTTCTCCTAGTCTTCCTCTCAAAGTCCTCCAACAGAACTTCCACTCAAACTAATCTGTTTACAGCTCTGTTTGTTGGCTCCTGTGCCACTGCAGCTGTCTGCTATTGGTGAGTAGAAAATAATTTTGTAGCCGGAAAATCCATTGTGGGGACCTGTAACCTGGCCCTCACCGGCCTAGGCCCCCAAAACATCCAGAGACCAACCAAGGTGAAGCACCTGTGTCCTTTTATTGTTTGTGTCCGTTCCCACCACCTACTATTTACAAGTATTTACAGAGACCAACACTCTTGGAGACTACTAGCTTCCCACCTAGCAGGGCTCTAGAGCCCACACTCCTCCCTTTCCTGTCTCTCCCCTGCTTCCTGTCTCTGAGCCAGCTTTACAGGGTAGGCTGGCTACCCAGGCCTGCAGGTGGATCCCCTCTGGTAATTAGGGCATGGCCCCTCAGCCAGCCCAACTAACTCTTTTTCCTCTGGAACAGGGCAAACAGGGGCCTGGCTTGTTTCTCCTAGTCAGCACCTTGTTACAGGACCATTGTCATGCAAGTGTGCAGGGCCAGTTATTCTCTCCTGCTACACAGGATTGTGACTGTTAGCAATATGCAGGACATAATGCATGAATTTGCAGCACTGGGGTTTCCAAACCATGGTGGAGTGATAGACAGCACACAGCCTGCTTTGCCACAGACTATATCAACAGAAAAGGCTATTTTTCTGTGGTTATGCAAGCTCTGGTGGATCACTGGGGGTGCTTCTATGACATCAATATTGGCTGGTCAGGGAAGGTGCATGACATGTGCATCTTTAAGAACACAGGACTGTTTAGAAAGTTACAAGCAGGGACACTTTCTCGACCAACAGATTGCCATTGGTGATGTTGAAATGCCAGTAGTGACCCTGGGGGACCCAGCCTACCCCTTACTCCTGTGGCTCATGAAGTCATACACAGGACACCTCAATAGCACTAAACAACTACAGTTCAGCAGGTGCATAATGATGGTTGAATGTGCTTCTGGTAGATTGAAGGGGTGCTGGCATTGTTTACTCACAAGATTGGATCTCACTGAGGAAAATATCCCAATGGTGATAGCTGCCTATTGTGTCCTGCTATCTGTGCAACAAAAGGGGAAAAGTTGCCACTGTGGTGGATGGTAGAGGTGGAGTGGCTGACTGCTGAGTTTAAACAGACAAATACATGGCTATTAGGATAGCTCAACCTGGAGCTATATCGCTCAGAGAGGCTGTGAAAGAGCACTTTGACAGCAAGCTCCAGTAATGTGTTGTGGTGTACTATGCGCTACCTGACCCTGCAGTTTGGGGATCTGTTAGGAACTGTGTGGTGCTTGGTGTACATATAGGAATAGAACACTGACAATGCATATATTAATTTTGTGGTGTTTGCTGTACACTTATGGCTATTACACTGTGTTTGTCACTGATTCTATAAGTTGTGTTACACTATACAACAACAAGTAAGTGGGAGCTTTCACTACCACCAGACATTCTGCAGCATATGTTGGGCACTAATAAAGATAAATTATTTCCCAAATAATACAGTTTTATTGACTAATGAAAACACTTCAAAAATTCTCAGCAAGTTAAAAGAAAATATGTTAAAACCTTAATACATTTATGGAACAGAGCTTAAAGAAAGGGAAGGAACATTCATACCCATTTTAGCTACACATATCAATTGTAGTTCTCACATGTCAGTGTATGTGAAGCTGTGGTTGTCCATAGTGTCCATGAGTGTGGAGTGATAGGGGTAGGGATGCAGTCCTGACACCATGTGGAATGTTGGGGGAGGCATGTAGGGAGGTGCTATACTGAAGTTCTCCATGGACTGCAAAAGGAGGCAAACCTTAACCCACGATTGTTGAACCTCTGTGCCCACAAGAATCTGCAGTATCTGTGTTTGCTGCCTTTACATCCTGGTGCATCTCCCTCTTCTTTTCCTGCTGGGATTCCTGAGCCTGTGTGCTGTTGGCTCTTTCTTTCTCCAGGCAATATTCATCCTCCAGGCCTCTGTTCATGATATGATGCAGCATTGGTTTACATGATCTCACTTAACATGTCATCCATAGGTGTCGACTTCCCCTCTGCCCGGTGGGTGCTTGCTTGGGAGGGGTGGAGGAGGCGAGGCGGGAGGAGCTTGGCTGCGAGCACCTACTAATTTTTCCCCATGGGTGCTCCAGCCCCAGAGCACCCAAGGAGTCGGCGCCTATGATGTCATCCCAAGTCCTCTTGTTTCTCCTCCTTATTTGGCTCAGGCATTCTGTGGCAGCAGCTACAGACAAAATACACGAAGGTACCATTGTCAGTGTAGTCACAACAGAAAGCAAAAGTTACGATTCCTCTCCCTTGCTCCCCATAAGTTTTAAAGGCATGCTTATTGATACTTCTGCTTTGGAGTGCTTGTGCCCTACACAGCACCAGACATGGTGAGCATGGCATGCCAGGGGCAAGGGAAATGAGGAGGGAATTGCTTGGCTGCACAAAACTAGGAGTATAGGGCAATGGCACTGAATAGTAGCTCCATTTTCCACAGACAGTGGTGATTTTAGTTGATATATCACTCTTAAGGGTAACAAAGGCAGAGAGAGCACAGTTGCCACTGGTGTCCCAAAACTACCCAGGCCCATATACTGCTAGTCCATTTCATCAAGATCTCTCAGGCTCCAATTTTTATGGTTACTTGCCTTTTCAAAAGCTTAGGCATTTAGAATATATGTAGTAAAATAGTTTAGTTTCTTGGCTCTTCTATAAGAATTTGTATCAAGTATTAGAAGACAAAACTGGAGCGTATCATCCTTCTTTCATTAAAAAAACTGGCATTATAACCCCACGCACTTCTGAAGGGTCAAAGACTGTAAAGTCAACAAACTCATGATAAGTGAATGCTGTAGGGCTGAATTTCTGCCAAAGGTAAAATTGATTCAGGCTTTGTCCTAATACAAACAGTACATTCTTTTACATTGGTAATGTAAGTTTTAGCTCATCTATCCATTTAGCTCATGTAGGCTCATTCTCATTCTGCCATTGAAAAGCAATGCATTACTTAGCAATAATCAAAGTGATATTAACAAATTTAGTTTGAAATCTTTCCCAATCATAGCCGTCATATATTTTGCAAAATACAAAGGGCTAGTATAGAAGCACAATCAAACTCAGTTTCAGTCACTGTTGTTGGTAGTTGGTTGTTAAAAATACTTCTATACGCCCCTGGGACAAAATCATGGAAAGATTCTTTCCTTCATCTTATGTCTCTGATATTTTGAGTGGTGTATCAGTTTTTATATGCAATCTTTGCATGTGAAGAACACTCTGTACAAGAAATTACCTATGACAGAAATTAACTAAGACAGTCTGCTAGTCTGGGGTTGTACATTGCTTAGAATGCCATTCTTGGCTAGCCATGAGGCACTACCATAATAAAAGTGATTAAAGCTGGGTGACATTTTTGGATGAATAATTTCCTCAATGACAAGTGCAGCCAAATGGGAAGTTCTTGCTAATATGACAAAAATTCACCAAACAGTTTTCAGCAACTTTTTGGGGCAGTGGGGTGATAGAGTCATCAGAGGATTTTGGTGTCATTCACACTCTTGCAGGAGCAGAAAGTGGTACCCTGCTTGTAACTTTAGCCCTGTGGTTAGGATGCTCACCTGGGATGTGGGAGACCTGATTCAGTTCCCCCCTCTGCCTGATATGGAGCAGAGATGTGAACTTAGGTCTCCCTTCTCACAGGAGAGTGCCTTAACCACTGGGGTTTGACTCTCTCAATCTTGCTTTCTGAAGCTATTCTACTTTGTATAAATAATTAAATATTGCTTGGAGCAGGGATTTGGGGCTCTCACATCCCAGGTGAATGCACCAACCACTGGGCTATAGAGTCATTCTCACTCTCTATTTGGCCCAATAACTATTCAAGTAGTTTATGCAAAGTGGAACAGCTTCAACAGGAGAGATTTGATAAAGACCTGCCTCAGAATACCCCATAAGCTAAGGTATCCATTGTGAAATCGAAGAGACAACTTCAACTTCAGATCCCTGCTCCACATCAAGCAGAGAAGGAAACTGAACCTGGGTTTGCTACATCCTCACTAAGTACCCTAATAACTGGGCTAAGAGTTTGCTTTTGACAAACAAAATATATTGTTCAATCCCAAATGGATGTTTTCAATTCACCAATTTTTTTTGAAATTTTCTGATTCAGTTCAACCCAAACCAAAATTTGGTTTTGATTTTTTGGAACTGTCAATGAACCTGAAATCAGTTATTCACCCCGCTTTAACATTAATTTAACACGATTAATAAGAATAAAGCCAATATGCATTATTAAATGTTCCTTTTACTATCTGTTCCAAAGAAGTAACATAAAATTTACAACAGGTTCAGTGGCAGATTAACACACAGGTCCATGTGGCCCATGCATAGGAGCCCTGACCAATTTGGGGGCCCCCGTAGGAGTTCTGGAACCAGTGTAGAAGTTGAGGGGGGCCACTGGTGCTGGAACTGTGGCCCCATCCCCTGCTCCTCCTCTTCTCCCCGAGGCCCTGCCCCCTGGCCAGGTCAGAAGCCAGATCCCAAGAGCAGCCCCCGGCCAGTGTCTCTGCTCCCTGAGGCATGCTGCCCAGAGCAGTTGGAGGGGCTGGGGCTCCCCACAGCAGCCCGGACTCCCTGGGCGGCTCTTACCACAGCAGCAGTAGGAACATTACCATCTGCTGGATGAGTCACTGTTGCTGCTCCTGCTGTTGCACCACCATTTCTTTAATCAGCTGCTGTTCCTGCTGCTAATGTTGGGCTGCCTAGTGCTGCTGTTGTGCAGCAAGCTGCTGGAGTAGTTGGTTCTGCTACTGCTGTTGCTGGTTCTCCAGTACCCACTTCAGCAGCTTCTCAAAATCCATCTCTACTCCCTCCTCCCCCAAATTGCTCACTCTCTTTCCTCCTCCCCCCATTCTCTGGCCTATGTTCAGGCCTGGGATACTATATCATCCACATTCTCCACCACATGATAGCTTGCTCAGAGGGCCAGGTGGCCTAATAGTTAGCACAACTGACCTTCATCCTCTGTCTCTTTCTTGGGGAGTGATAGTGCTGCCTGGTTCCTGACCCCAGGCCAGGAGTGTTTGGGTCTCCCCTCAGTATCTGTGCCTTTGTCCTTAAGTGAGGCATGGTAGGGAGATCCAGGCCATGCAGCCCCACCAGGTTCCAGCCCAGGGCCTTGTGGGAAGTAACACAGTCAAATTCCTCCCTGTAGAGAGTCTAAGTCTACCGCCTGGGGTTACTTCCTACCTATGTGCTCCTTCAGTTTCAGGTGTGGACCCTATAACCCACAGTCAATAGCTTCACATATATCCAAATTAGCAGGACCTGCTAATTCACAAAGTGCATGGTGGTTAGAGAAGGCACTGCCTTGGGACCTTACCTGCTCTGTGACCCCTACTCAGGCTCCACTTTCAGTCTAACTTCCTGGAAAAGGATTCTTCTCTTCAGCTTACTCTCCATCACACCTTGGATAAGAACATAAGAAAGGCCGTACCGGGTCAGACCAAAGGTCCATCTAGCCCAGTATCTGTCTACCGACAGTGGCCAATGCCAGGTGCCCCAGACGGAGTGAACCTAACAGGCAATGATCAAGTGATCTCTCTCCTGCCATCCATCTCCATCCTCTGACGAACAGAGGCTAGGGACACCATTCTTACCCATCCTGGCTAATAGCCATTTATGGACTTAGCCACCATGAATTTATCCAGTCCCCTTTTAAAAAGGATGGCCTTCTGAGCTCCTTTTAACCTGCTCCTCCAGCTACTGCATGCTCAGCAGGCCCAGAAGGTGGCTCTACCTGGACCCAGTATTGCCTTTTAACCCCTTCTGGCCCAATGTGGGGTTTATATACCCCATCACACTTCTGCTTTTGAAAATCTTGGCCTAATTGTGTAATTTTAAGAATATAAAAATGTCTATGCTGGGTCAGACCAATGGTCCAGTATCCTGTCTTCTGACCAATAGCCAATGCCAGATGCTTCAGAGCAGATGAACAGAACAGGATCACTGAGTGATCCATCCCCTGTCACCCACTCCCAGCTTCTAGCAATCAGAAGGTTGGGAAACCTGAAGCATGGGGTTGCATTCCTGACCATCTTGACTAACAGCTTTTGATGGACCTATACTGGTACATACATTTATCTAATTCTTTTTTGAATCCCATTATAGTTTTGGCAATGAGTTACACAGGTTGAGTGTGCATTGTGTGAAGAAGTACTTCCTTTTGTTTGTTTCAAACCTGCTGCCTATTAATTTCATTAAGTGACTCCTGATTCTTGTGTTACGTGAAGGAATAAATAACACTTCCTTATTCACTTTCTCCACACCATTCATGATTTTATAGACCTCTATCATCCCCCCTAGTTGGCTCTTTTCAAAGTTGAAAAGTCCTAGTGTTATTAATCTCTTCTCATACAGAAGCTGTTCTATATCCTTAATCATTTTAGTTGACCTTTTCTGTACCTTTTGCAATTTTAATATATCTTTTTTGAGATGGGATGACCAGAATTGCACACAGTATTCAAGATGTGAGTGTACCATAGATTTATATATAGTGGTATTACATTTTCTGTTTTATCGATCCTTTTCCTAATGATTCCTAATGTAAGCGGGGGAATGGTCCCACTATTGTGGGGAACTTTCCTGGCTTCTGCACTACCCCGGTGAAGTGGGCTAGCGAAAGGATCTGAGTCCTCGCTCCCACTTCCTTTACCCAGAGGCCTCCCTGCCCTTGAGGACTCCCCTTCCACTCTCCTGTCTGGCAGAGTCCTCGTAACCCCAACAAGGCTGGGCCCAGGATTCCTAGGGGGCTCGACCCCCAACCCTGCTGTGGTCACCTAGGACAGGGGCTAGGGTGTCCCCACTCCGGGGTACTCTCTCTGCACTGCGCACATCCCTGACCCACTGATCACATCATACAATTTAAAGCAAATACAAGTTATTTAATTAACACTTAATTTAAAAAAGAATAAGGAAAAATGGGAAAGGTTACAGGAAACACATCACCCTGCTCTGTGGCAGGGAACATCACAAACAGTGTCTCTGAAAGGTCAGGGCAGTTCACAGCCTGCTCCTTGTAGGTCCCAGGCCTCCTTCTCAGGTCCTGGCTGTGCTGCAGGGACACTGCAGGTCGGACACTCGTTCCGGCGGTGGCCACACACTCTCAGGCTCTGGGTGGCAGGACCCTTCTCTCCAGCGTCACCCCCGCCCTGTCAGGGTTACAATCCCCCTCCCAGTCTGGCCTGCGGGGCCTCTTGGCTGAGGTATCTCCCTGCGCTGGGCCCACTGCCCAGGGTCCCCCTCACTCTGCCCAGCTGCTCACCGCACTCAGCTCCAGACTGCCCCTGCTCCAACTCCAGCTCCACTCTGCCTCAGCACGGCGGCTGCTGCTGCTCTGACTTCAGCTCCCTGGACTGCTTCTCTGGCCTCTCTGGCTCCAGTTGCTACCACTCTGCTCCCAGGGCAGGGCTGCTCTGCAGGCTGCTTCTGTGACTCTGCTCTGAGCTCTCATCTGCTTCCTGGGCTGCTTGTCTGGCCCCTCTGGCTCTGGTTGCTACAGCTCTGCTCCCAGGGCAGGGCTGCTCTCTCTGGGCCGTGCTCTGGCTTTTTGGGCTGCAGCTCCGCTCCCATCAGCTTAGCTTGGGGCCCCGCTCTCTCCTTAGCTCGGCCCCACTCCATCTGACTCCAGGCACATTCCTGCTCACACGGAGGACGGGACCCACCCCGGCCTCCTGACTCCTTGATTAGCTGCCCGCCCTGTCAATCAGGCTGACCTGGAGCACTGGCCTCTCCACATTGTTCCTGGAGACTGTCAGTCTCAGGCTCCTGATTTCCCATCGACCGCTCCCTTTTTAGTGCTGGGAGCTAGCAACCAAACACCCCCACTGAATATTAGTAAGGGGGCAACAGTCCCCTTACACTAATGTTAGCTTTTTTGACTGCCATTGCACACTGTGGTTGTTTTCAGAGACCTATCCCTAATGACTACAAGATCTTTTTCTTGAGTGATAACAGCTAATTTAGATCCCATCATTTGTATGTATAGTTGGGATTATGTTTTCCAATGTGCATTACTTTGCAGTTATCAACAGTGAATTTCATCTGCCATTTTGTTGCCCAGTTTTGTGAGATCCCGTTGTAAGTCTTCGCAGTCTGCTTTGGACTTAACTATCCTGAGTAATTTTTGTATCATCTGCAAATTTTACTACTTCACTGTTTACCCTTTTTTCCAGATTGTTTATGAATATTTTGAACAGCACTGGTTCCAGTACAGATCCCCTGGGGACACCCCTATTTACCTCTTTCCATTCGGAAAACTGACCATTTATTCTTACCCTTTGTTTCCTATCTCTTAACTAGCTATTGATCCATGAGAGGACTTTCCCTCTTGTCCCAAGACTGCTTACTTTGGTTAAAAGCCTGTCAAAGGCTTTCTGAAAGTCCAAGTAAAATTATAATGACACACAAATTATATATACTAATACATACAGAAAATGTGGCAAAAATGATGTTGATATGTATCCAGGAACCCTACAATTAACAGACGTTGGTTCAGGCCATTAGATGGTATAAATCAGTATAACTTTATTGACTACAATAGACCTATGGCAATTTCCATCAGAGGAGGATCTGGCCCAATGGTTTCTGAGTCATTCAAAGCTTAGTACAACAGAAGCTGTATTATTTATTTGTATTTATATTCTGAATAATACTACAACACAAAACAGATTGTCTAATCCATTGTGCATGGTACTGAAAGCCTCAACCCACCCCTTGCACTACAGGATTAAAATCAGACGAGAAAGTAAGGGGGGAAATTCTGTTTCAGAATCACATGGCATATCTCTGCTCTGATATTCTGCTCTTCCTCCATGCATGGAGCTAGAGATTCCACATACATAAGGAGAGCAGAACATTGGAGTTGGGATCAACTCCTAGCACTGCGTATTGCTTTAAGACTGGATGAGTTATAGTTAAGGCTATGATTTAGTCATGGGCCTTTTTAGTAAAAAAGTCATGGACAGGTCACGGGCAATAAACAAAAAGTCACAGCCCATGACTTGTCCATGATTTGTACTATATAAATACCTGTAACTAAAGCTTAGGTGCTCCTGCGGCTACTGCTTGGGGAGGTGGGAAAGAGGGGCCTCCGGGGCGCCATCACTGCTGCCCCGGTGTGCGGGGTGGCCCAGAGCCCCATTGTTGCTGCTGGGGTGGGGTGGCCCAGGACCCTGCTGCTGCTGCTGCTGGGGTGGGGTAGCCTGGGGCCCTGCTGCCACTGCTGTGGGAGGGGGAGTGCCAGGGTCCCGCCGCCGCTGCTGTGAGAGAGGGAGGGGGCACCCTAGGGCCCCACCGCTGCTGCTGCTGCTGGGGGAGGGGACAGCCAGGGGCCCTGCTGCTGCTGCTCCCAGACCGCTGCTCTGGGGCAGTGGTCGGTATGGCTGGCCCTGGGGCCACCTGAGCAATAGCTGGTGCGGTTGACCCCCGGGACGCCTCATGTGGCCTGATCAGTCACACCGGCTGCTTCAGAAGTCCTGGAGGTCCTGGAAAGGCACAGAATCCATGACTTCGGTGACCTCCGTGAAAAACTCACAGCCTTAGTTATAGTGGATTTCTATTTTTTTCCAGACAAGAATTCTAGGCTACTTTTGTGAACATGCATCTTTCCCACAGGTCAGTGTTTCCTAGAGATATTTCCTTTTGATGGACGTGTACAATCTAATTGTAAAATTCATGTTGCCCACAACAGGATTTGGGCCAAATTAAACCCTGATTTTAACCCTACTGAGGTCAAAGTAGTCTACATGATGTTTTATATATTACTGTACAAACATAAAAAAGTGCTCCATGCCCAATAGTTCCAATTGTTCTCAGCTCCAAGCATTTTTGAAAATCTGGCCTCTTTTTGTAGGTCCTGTGGCAGAGCTCTGACCTTGCTCCTGTGGGTCCTGCGCTTCTAGGCGGTTTATGCTTAGCCTCAGTGGCTCACTGTGACCCTCCACGTAGCCCTTTTCTCTCTAGGGCCAGGGTTACAGTCTACTGAGCCCTTTTCATCATAGGCCTGCAAGGAGGTTGGTGAGAGAACTCCCACAGTTTCTGTTCAGCCTCCTGTCCTGACAGGGACCTGACTTCCCCTTCCAGGAGATGTTCCTGTAGTGGTGGGTTGGGGGGAACCCGGGCCCGCCCTCTACTCCGGGTTCCAGCCCAGGGACCCTAATGGTAGCAGTTGTTGGCAGCCAACCTTTCATTGCCAGAGTTGCTACATTTCCCTGGGCCACTTCCCCACAGCTCTCCTGCTTCTCCCTTCTTCACCCTTGCCTTAGGGCTCCTTTAACAATGTTTTAGGGTGTCTTCAGTAACCAGCCCTTCATCCGCACTTCCTCTCCTCTGGCTCCCTGACCCCCTGCCTGACTGGAGCAGCCCCTGCTCTGGTCAGTCAGGGAACAGAAAACTATTAATCCAGTGGCCAGTATATCTGCCTTCTGCTATTCTGCTGTACCCAACTGGCCTGTGTCTATCACAGTCCCTAAATGGAAATTGCTGGATGCTGAGCTCTATAAAAAAAAATCAGTTCCCAAAGCATATCTGTTTACAAAAGCATAGCTACAGGAATCAGGGTAGTGATTTATGCTTTATTCTAACCCTCTGAAGTAGTGGGGTGAGGTAAGGATGGACTATCAACTTTAACTCACAAATTCTGGTCCTTTGTCTGTTCAAGTCAGACCCTTATCATTATTTTAATGCAGGCAGTTTTACTTTGGCAGCCTCTGTATCATTCTAATTAGTATTTGGAACTCCATGTGGATTTTTGTAGGCTGATGAGACCCAAGATGCAGTGAAATGTATTTGTGTTTGCCCTTTCAGCTCTGGCAGACTATAAAGGAAGGCACTTAGGCCGAAATGTTTGATATTCCTGAGAAGTAATCCTTCATGCCCTGCCTTTGTATCAACTAGGATAGCATTACCTACACGCTTTCCATTTTGAAATTGTTACTGTTATTAATCTCTGTATCCTACAACAAATTACACAATACTAAAGTAACATCATGGATTGACAGACCCATAGAGGTATGCAGTATTGTTGTAGTCATCTTGGTACCAGGATATTAGAGAGAGACAAGGTGGGTGAGGTAATATCTTTTATTGGACCAATTTCTGTTGGTGACACAGACAAGCTTTTGAGCTATACAGAGCTCTTCTTCCGGTCTGGTAAAGGTACTAAGTGTGTGACAGCTAAATATAAAAATCAAACAAATAGAATATGTCTAATTACTTATGCTAAACTATCTGTTTGATTTTGTATTTAGTAGGGCTGTCAATTAATTGCAGTTAACTCAAGCGAGTAATGCAAAACAAATTAACTAGATTAAAAAAATTAGTTCTGATTAAATCACAGTTAAACAATAATAGAATACCAATTTAAATGTATTTAGCTGTGACACCCTTAGTATCTTTCCCAGACCTGAAGAAGAGCTCTGTGTAGCTTGAAAGCTCATTTCCCTCACCAACAGAAGTTGGTCCAATGAAAGATATTACCTCACCCACCTTGTCTGTCTAATTCCATAGAAGCACATTCAGAGTGAAAGCTGAGACTCCCTCCTTCCTTAACTCATGTCCTTGAGCTTGGGTATCACAGCACAGGTTCTGAGGAACCACCAATTGTTTAAAGAGCTCTGCAATTTAGTTAAAAAAAATGTTAAGAAAGATATCCCAGTCCAACTCATACACATTCAAACACTGGCAGCTGACTAAGGAAAAGCCTTATAAATGATGCCTGCTAAACAGGGCCGGCTCTAGGCACCAGCAAACCAAGCACATGCTTGGGGCAGCACATTTTCAGGGGTGGCATTCCGGCCATTTTTTTTGTTTTGTTTCATGCGGCAAAAGCCTAGAGCCGGCACTGGCAGCAGTAGCAGGTCGTGTGGCGGGGGCGCCCTGGGGCCGCTGTGGTGGGAGCAGCACCCGCACCTTGTGGCTGAGCCGGGCAGGCTCTGAGCAGGGAACACTCAGGCTGGGGGCCGCCCTGCTGGGCACATGGAGCCGCCTGCTGGTGCAGCAGGGTGGCTGCCCCCCAGCGCTGCAGCCAGGGCTGGGCGAAGCAACCCAAGCTGCCCAGGGACTGTGGCAGGGCATCCAGAAGCAGCAGCAGGGCCATAGAGGGCGGGGCGCTGCCGTGCGGGGCCCGTGTCCCGCTCTCCGGGACTCTGCTCCCGCTGGGGCTACCCTGCCTTGGCTCCTCAGTCCCCTGCCAGGGCGGTCCCCCAGCCCTGCCCTCCTGGGTCCTGGCTGGTCCAGGAGGCGGGAGCCCTGGCTGGAGGGACCCTGGTCTGAGGCGTGGCCTGGGAGCCCCGCTGCTTACCCTGACCTGGCCAGCGCCGGACCGGCTGGAGGCAAGGGGGGGAGTGGGTGGAGTCAGCACTAGTCAGGGGGAGCCCAGGACTGGGGTGGGGGGGGGTGGGGGAGGAGAGGAGGGGAGAGCCCAGCGCTGGGGTAGCAGGGGGTGTGGGGGGCAGGGGGAGAGAGAGCCCAGGGCTGGGGCGGCAGGGGGTGGGGGAGAGCACTTGTGTGGGGGGAGGGGTGAGAGCCCAGGGCTGGGGTGGGGGGGCAGCCAAATTTTTTTTCACTTGGGGCAGCAAAAAACCTAGAGCCGGCCCTGCTGCTAATACTATTTTGCTTAAGGTTCTGTCAGCATTTCTATTATAGGGATTTATAGTAGAGAGCTGGATTAACCAGTAATCCAGTCATAAAAATTGCTTCTGCCAAACCTAGTGGTGGACTTACTCTTGTAAAACATATACACAGCCACACTGACATTCATGTGTATATTTAGTGATTGTGTGTGCAAATGGTTATTTGCATGCATAACTACCTGTATGTGCCATACAAATGCCTACAAAATAAATCTGCACAAGCAATTACCCTACTTGCATGGATAAATGTCAGTTCCCCTGTACGTGCACTTTTTTGTGGGCACTAAACTGCTGGGTTATGAAAATTTGTTCCCAAGTGTCATTCTGGAACTATTTTTATGACTTAGTTATACATTATTTTAGTTCTCCATTATAAATTCCTATAATAGAATTGCTGACAGAACCTTTAGCAAAATGGTACTAGCAGGACCATTTATGATAAGTGTCTGTTCATTCAACCCAGGATTAGATGCTAGGTACATATTGTGACTATAAATTTCAAGGAGTTGCAGTCCTGAAGTCATGAAGACCCCTTTATTGATAGGGCTCATGAAGGTTATATGAGTCATCTCTCTTGTATGCTTGCCATTTGTACACCCAGTCCCTTCTTAACTCTACATTTTTCATGGTCTTAAGTAAAGATAGTTGAATTGAAGTTAAAAAAAAAGAAGAAGCTACAAATCAACATAAAAGCAACGAAGTATCTAAACACTGCACCTTGGGATGAACACATTATGGACCCAGAAGTGTCATCATAAACATATGCAACATTGCTTACATAGCCCACCTCACTAAATCAAACCCCATATAACAAGTCAAACTTTTGCTGTCTTTCTGGGCCCTGGTCTACGCTACAGAATTACTTCAGTACAACTATGCCGCTCAGGGCTGTGAATAATCCACAACCTGATAGATAGTTAAACAGACCTAAGCACCGGTGTAGACAGTGCTATGTCAGTGAGAGAAAGCTTCAACCGCTAACATAGCTACCGCCGCTCACAGAGGTGGATTAACTTAAATCAATGAGAGAAGCTCTCTCCTGTCACTTTAGAGAATCTTCATTAAAGCCCTACAGCTGTGCCAATGCAGCATTTTACATGAAGACCTGCCCTGGAATTGACACACATTATTGCATTCCCTGGTTTAATTGCATCACATAAGAATACATTAAAAATCATGGTCTTAATAAAGGCACTGGATTTATGGCTTATTACAACAATCTGTAACCCACCAACCCACCTCTTTTGTCCTATGACTTCAGGAATGTTAATGGGTCACTTCACCTTGAATGGTCCCTTTGAATGTGTGCTAACTACTTATGCTAAACAATCAGTTCCACTTTGTACAGTATTTAGCTGTGACAGTTTGAGTAGCTTTCAGACCTGAAGAAGAGCTCAAAAGCTTGTCTCTTTCACCAAAAAAAGTTGGTCCAACAAAAGGTATTAACTCACTTACCTAGTCTCTCCAAGGCTTTGGCTACACTTTGTAAAGCGGCAGCGCTTTGAAGTGCTAAGTGTAGTCAAAGCGCCAGCGCTGGGAGAGAGCTCTCCCAGCGCTGTCCGTACTCCACCTCCCTCTGGGGAATAACGTACAGTGCTGGGAGCCGCGCTCCCAGCGCTGGGGCTTTGACCACACTGGCGCTTTGCAGCGCCGCAATTTGCAGCGCTGGAGAGGGTGTGTTTTCACACCCTGCTGCAGCGCTGCAAATTTGCAAGTGTAGCCAAGGCCTAAGGGTATGTCTTCACTGGCAATGTTAAAGCGCTGCCACGGAAGCGCTTTCACGTGGCTTGCGTAGTCGTGGCACAGTGCTGGGAGAGAGCTCTCCCAGCGCTCTAAAACAACCACCTCCACGAGGAGAATAACTACCAGTGCTGGGAGGCCAGTTCCCAGTGCTGGTGCACAGTCTACACTGGCACTTTACAGCGCTGAAACTTGCAGCTCTCAGAGGGGTGTTTTTTCACACCCCTGAGCGAGAAAGTTACAGCGCTGTAAAGTGCCAGTGTAGATAAGCCCTAATATGCTGGGTCCAACACACCTACAACACCACTACAATCATATAAGGATAGACTAATTTCAGTTTGAACTAATAATGTGGTCAAATTGTATTGCAATTAACAAGACTAATGAGTTTTTTATGTAATTTAAAACCATGCCTATGAATTAGAAATAAAGGCTTTGAGAATTTCAGGCTTTTGTTCTGACTCTCCCCTTTTGCCAGCATTTTTCTGGCTTCTGATGTTGCTACTTGTGATTGCTGGTTCTACCAGTTCACCTTTCCTGGTTCCAAGGTACTTCTTGCACTTGTCTCCTTAGCCACATTTGACTCCTCTCCTCAGCTGGCAAGTTTCAGTCAGAGCTTGGAGGTAGATGTGAGGCCCTTAGCTCTTTCAAACAAACCCATACATGTCGCTCATATCACATTGCTGAAAAATGCAGTGACAGCAGGTTGGTATCAATGATGCAACATCCACATGTTGAACATTACACACTGGAAAATAGAAAGCAACAGTCATATATGTTTATAGTGGCAGTTCAGATACTTGAACCCCAAAGACTAGCAGCTGTGGAAAGTTAAGAAGGGACTAGGACAAGGTTGAGCCAAATCTTTCCGTGCATCAAATCCTGCCTTCAATGGAGTTGAATGTAATGGAGGATTTGGCACCAAGAAGTAATGAGTGCTTGCAAATCCCACTGAAATCAATGGTAGCTGCTGGCACAGGCGCCGGTTACCTCTGGGTCCCGGGGGTGCTCAACCCCTTGCTCCACCCCAGGCCCTGCCCCCACCTGCCCACTTCCTGCCCCCAAATCCCCACCCTGCCCCGCCTCTTCCTGCCCTTGCTCCGCCCCAGACCACATCCCCACATCACTCCTTCTCCCAAACCCACACACCTGCCTTGCCTCTTCCCACCCCCATCCTCCTCTTCCCACGCAGTTCCGCCCCCTCCCCTAAGTGTGCCCCGTCCCACTCCTTCCCCTCCCTCTAGCACATGCTGCAGAACAGCTGATCATGGTGGGGTGGAGGTTCTGGGAGGGAGGGTGGGAGTTGGCTGCCAGTGGGTGCTAAGCACCCACTAATTTTTTTCCATGGGTGCTCCAGCCCTGGAGCACCCACAGAGTCAGTGCCTAAGGCTGCAGGTAACCAGCACCTTTGAAATGCACCTAGGCTTATTTAGGAGCCTAGTTTTAGGCATCTAGGTTTGAAAATTTTGGCTCTGGTTATTACTCAAGGTGGGGCATAAGCCCCAAAATTCAAGAATAGAGTAAGAGCTGAACTTATGTTTGTGAGGAATTCAAACCTAGGTTTTCATTTCAGGCCCATCTCTAGCTCTTAAGCAGATTGACTTAGTATAGTCAATCATTTTAATTTGAAGATATGTGAGTATCCAATTACATTAAAAGCAACATATCGATTAATAAAGTGAAGTAATTAGTTGGATGAGGAAATGACATTAAAATTAGTGCAAATGTTTTGAGCCAACAAGCAAAGTACTAAAATCTGGATGCTAAATGCCTGGGGGAGTTAAATGTACAGAGCAAAAAGAAAAGTAGATCTTCTTAATAAAAAGTCATCTCAGCACGTTTGAACAAATCAAAAGCACATCTGCTTCTCCACCAGAGTGGGGTTAAGGGGATTCTGTTTCTTAGAAGGGCCATACATTATCGTGAAAAACATATGGGGAATAAATGATTTCATGACTAAAGCACTGGGAGTCAGCAAACCTGAGTTCTACTTCTGGTTCAGTCTTCTTATGTGACTGGAGGTTAGCCTCTCTGTGCCTCAGTTTCCTTGTAGGTAAAATGAGGATAATACCACTTACCTCCCTCACAGTGGAGTTGTGAGGCTTAATTAAATATCTATAAATGGCTTTGATAGTCTCAGATGGAAAGTGCTATAGAACTGCAATTATTATTATAACTATCACACATCTTGATATTCCTTTGCACTATTATTAGTATTATTTATAGAGCACGATAGACACACAGTTTTACATACAATAAAGGAGACAGAAACCTACTCCGATGATTTTCAATCTAAACGAGACATACAGTAATAAATCAATGGTTATCAACAAAAAGATGGGTGAGTGTGATGCTTCTCAGGGACCCATGGCTGTGCATCATTTTATTGCCACCAGCCTCAAGTGTGAGGGAGTCTTGCTTGTGACAGCTGGGTGTTAGCTCCTGTGATGAGGTTTACTCACCACTCTGGTGCCTCCTGACAGCTGTCATGGGAATTAGCTCTGGTGGTGCCTTGCCACCATCACTTTTGTTCCAGGACCCACCCCACTCCCTGGACTGTGGCATTCTCTTCAGTGACAGTGCCATCCAGCTGTGCCACGCTCTCCATTCCCCACCTTCTCCTGAGGGGGCAGTGCCTTTTGATATGGCCCTTTTCATGGCACGGGAAGCAAACCCTTTCCCCCTCCTTGGCCATGGGATTCTCACTGTCCTTTCCTTACTCAGTCCCTTCCCCTGGGCTAGCCTTAACTCTACAACTGATGTAAGGGCACTCCCTCTGCCGATGTTCCTGTTGCCCATAGGCCCAACATGCTCGTCCCCTACCTGTTCGCCTCACAGGGGGGACTCTCTTGGGCTCTTTTTTCTTTCTGTTTTCAGAACGAGGCTTCCGTTCCCCATTCCGGTAGGGCCATGCTCCCTTCCAATGTCCCTGTTGCCGGCAGGCATAACATTTACGCAGCCCCGCTACCGGCCTCCTGGCCCTGGCTTCCCCTCTCACTTTCTATGGACCCACTCCCGCAGCAGCTTAAGAACATAGAGCTGCTGCTCAGCTAGCAGAGACATACATGTCTGCAAGCACTCCTGTGCCTCCCTCTGTCTCTGTTGAGGCCTGAGTACCTGCAGAAGCAGGACCTGGAGCTGCCCTTGCTGCTTGTCAGCCCCTTTTCGCAGCGGCACTGACTTTGGCGTCTAGTCAAGGAGGGTATATAAGCCCTCAGCAAAACATGCTTTTCTGCATATTGCAGCTCCAACGTCTCTCCACCTCCACCGTCTCTCAGATAGTCTCTGCAATCTTTGTGACTGGCAATCGTCCCCACCATCCTCTATCTTCCCCTTCTATCAAGGGTGACTGTGTGCCCACATTCTCCACCATATGTGATGGGCATGGGTGGCAAGTTTGTAAAAATTTTGGTGGGGCCCAGAACCCGCCCCCAACTCCGCCCCCCCCAACTCCGCCCCCACCTGCCTAAGGCTCTGGGAGGGGGCTCAGCCGGGGAGGTCTGGGGTGCAGATCCTGGGCTGGGGATTAGGGTGCAGGAAGGGTGCTGGGTGCAGGCTCTGGGCTGGGGCAGGGGGTGGGTGTGCAGGAGGGGGTGAAGGGTGCAGGCTTTGGGATGGAGTTTGGAGTTGGGACGGGGTGTGTGGGAAGGGGGAGGGAGTTTGGGGATAGGAGGGAGTGCAGGGTGAGGACTGTGGGGCTGAGGATGAGGGGTACATGATGCAGGAGGGGGCTCAGGGCTAGGGAAGAGGGTTGGGCTGTGGGGTGAGGGCTGTGGATGAGGGGTTCATGATGCAGGAGGGGGCTCAGGGCGAGGGCAGAGGTTTGGAGGGTGGGGTGTGGGCTGTGGATGTGGGGTCACTGTTGTGGGGACGCTCTGGGGGGGGGCAGCGGTTTCGGGGGCGGGGGGAATGAGGGCTCTGGCTGGGGCTGAGGGTTTGGGGTTGGAGAGGCTCAGGGTAAGGGCAGCCTGCCTTGCCAGTACTGGCGGGGGCAGGCACTAGGACCCTGCGGCAGCAGACAGCAAATCCGCTGGGAGCCCTCCGGGCAGCAGGCAGGGGAGAGGCGCGCTGCGTTCTGTCAGGCAGGGACGCAACACAACGCGGCGGAGGGGGGGGAACACGCGGAGGGGGGGTGGCAGGCGGGGGCTGGGACCTGCTCCAGGCAGGGTCGCGGCGGCGGGGGGAGACCTGCGGTGGCCGGGGCCGATCCAGGCAGGACCGGGGGGCGGGAAGAGACCCAGCTCCAACTATTGCTGGAGCAGGGCGCCCAGCCCTGAATATTGCTGGGGCCCGGGCCCCACACAAATATATAACCTGCCGCCCATGGTGATGGGGTTCATTCACCACTGTCTAAGGGTATGCCCACACTTTGAGCTGGGGGTGTGATTCCCAAATCACCAAGAGCTAGTGGTTAGAGGTAGGATTCACAAAGGTATTTAGCATCTAATTCCCACTGATTTTGGTGATGAGTTAGGTGATGAATTACCTTTGTGAATGCTACCCTAAGCAATGCTTGGAGGTCTTTCACCTAGCTACTCACCTGGTCCAAGCTTGTAAGATCTGATACTATCACAGAAGGTTTCAGAGTAGCAGCCATGTTAGTCTGTATCCGCAAAAAGAACAGGAGTTCTTGTGGCACTTTAGAGAATAACAAATTTATTTGAGTGTAAGCTTTTGTGGGCTACAGCCCACTTCATCAGATGCATAGAATGGAACATATAGTAAGAAGATATATATACATACAGAGAACATGAAAAAGTCTAAGTAGCCATACCAACTGTAAGAGGCTAATTAATTAAGGTGAGCTATTATCAGCAGGAGAAAAAAAGCTCATCTTAATTAGCCTGTTCTCCTGTTCTTATCACAGAAGGAACCGTCACATTTTTGAAGAAACAAGAGAAAAAATTAATAGAGGGAGAAATAAAGAAGATATTGTAAATGAGTACAAATATAAATTAGCTTATCTGTTACTGATTTTATAAGCATATATGTATTTAACAGATACATTTGAAACAAACCTGTTGTGTATGAATTGATACATATCTGTATCATTTATTGCAAACTGGTCATTTAGATTGATTTTAAAAGGATGGTTTCCAGTGTAACCTCTTTTGAAATAATAAATTGTGAACAATCTAACAGTCAAGCATTCTGAAAAGAAGTCTTCAGTATCCTGTAGCTATATTGGCGCAAAGGGGATGCAAAGCAAAGACACAAGGAAGGGGGCAGGGAATGCCTCCTAGTGCAGAGAGCATCCCTGGTAGACTAGTCAGCCAGCATACCACCACTCTGCAAAAGCCCTGGGGGATGGGGAGGAACATTCTGAGACATGTCAGAGTGTGCTCTACAGCAGTATTTTTCAAAGTTCGGATCGCAACCCAGTACCGGGTTGCGGCATGTAAGGCATTGGATCGCCTTGCTCAGCACCCAGGGACTCTGGTGGCTCTGGTCAGCACCGCCGACCGGGATGTTATAAGTCCCGTCGGCGGTGCTGCCCAGCTAAGGCAGGCTAGTGCCTACTTGTTCTGACACCGTGCTGCTCCCCTGAAGTGGCCAGCAGTGGGTCCGGCTTCTAGGCAGGGGGCCAAAGGGCTCTGTGCGCTGCCCCCACCCCGAGCACTGGTTCCACAATCCCAATGGGAGCTTGGGGGAGGGTGCCTGAGGGTGAGAGCTGCATTCCTTCGCCTAGGAGTCGGACCTTCTGCTGGCCACTTCGGGCATGCAGCGCGGTCCGCGGTGCCAGGACAGGTGGGAAGCCTACCTCTGCACCCTGGCTGCACCGCTGACCAGGTAAGTCCACACCACAACCCCGTGCCCCAATCCCCTGCCCCAGCCCTGAGCCCCCCAAACCTAGAACCCCTTCCTGCACTCCACCCCAGAGCTTGCACCCCCACAGCCCAGAGCCCTGACCCCCTCCTGCACCCCAAACTCCTCATCCCTGGCCCCACCCCAGAGCCTGCACCCCAGCCCAGAGCCCCCTCCCACACCCCAAATTCCTCATCTCCAGTTCTGTTTGGTCGTGGGCATCAACAATTTTCTTCAACTGGGTCCCCAGAAAAAGAGTTTGAAAACCACTGCTCTACAGGGGGCTGTGAACATATGGGCAGGGTAGTCCTGCCCCCTGCTTATTTCCTGGCTGCTGCAAATCCTATATGGACTTTCCATTGCGGAAAGCCTTGAGTAAGTCGAATTTTGCGTAAGTCGGGAACGTATCTCTGACAATTATGAAAAAAAAAAAACCCTTATGGAACTTTTTCCGTAAGTCCAGATTTCTGTAAGTCGGGTTTGCGTAACCCGGGGAGCATCTGTATTTAGTTACATTGTTCATTTATGCCCAAGCATTTGGCTTTTTAAAATGTTCATTCCATTGTAATTTGTATTAATTTTATATGCACAGTCTGCTTAGTGGCTGGTCTATATAGCTGGCAATTACTAGAACTTCTCAGCAGCTGAATTGTCATACTGCACTATAGTTTTGATGTGATTGTTGATTGTCCACATTTAGTTGCCTCCAAAATAAACCCATCTGGAGTGGATGAAACTCAGCATCAATGATAGACTTGTTATAAAGAAAATCCAGCAAAAAATGCAAGAAAGGTCCAGAAATGTATAGGAAAATGTGTAGCACAGAAAGGGAGTAGCGTTGATAAAAATATTTAAGTAATTTACATACAAGCAAGAATGAGGAAAAATTGTACCCTTTACCTTAACTTCTTCCAGCAAGCTGGTGAATCAGAATGCAACATGCAATTTTAAAGCACCATTAACAATATAGATTAGTGCTATTATTTTCTATTCCATGCTGCCATCTTGTGTCTGCAAATATATACTGCACTTATAATGGCTAGAGTGCTATTCGGGTCGTTTGATGCAGTTGCTACGCAAATGGAGTGGCTGTTACATTGAAATGATCTTCCCTTTGTGCACAGCCCATTATGTGTGACTGCTACCTACTAACTACATGACAGGAAAAGAGTAGAAGCAAATGTTGCCAGGGCATATTGCTAATGTCATCACCAATGAGGCTGACATAAGCATAGTCAATCAACTGGATGGAATATACTTGCTGAAAGAACAATGAGGGAGTACTGGTGGCACCTTAGAGACTACCAATGTGATATGTGCCAGCAATGCCTTTCTGCCATGTACATTGGCCAAACTGGACAGTCTCTACACAAAAGAAAAAATGGATACAAATCTGACATTAGGAGTTGTAACATTAAAAAACCAGTAGGAGACCACTTCAATCTCCCTGGACTCTCAACAACAGACTTAAAAGTGGCAATTCTTCAACAAAAAAAACTTCAAAAACAGACTCCAATGAGAAACTGCAGAACTGGAATTAATTTGCAAACTGGATACCATCAGATTAGGCCTGAATAAAGACTGGAAGTGGTTGGATCATTACAAAACCCAAACCTAATTTCCCCAATACTAATTTCCCTCTACTGTTACTCACACCTTCTTGTCAACTATCTGAAATGGGCCACTCATTACCACTACAAAAAAGTTATTTTTCCTCCCTTGGTATCCTGCTGTTAATTGAATTGTATCATTAGACTGACCTCACACTTGGTAAGGCAACTCTCATCCTTTCATGTATTTATACCTGCTCCTGTATTTTCCACTACATGCATCTGATGAAGTGGGTTCTACGAAAGCTTATGCCCAAATAAATTTGTTAGTCTCTAAGGTGCCACAAGTACTCCTCATTGTTTTTACTGATACAGACTAACACGGCTACCACTCTGAAACTTGCTGAAAACTTCATGAAATAATGCACACAGTAAGAAATCATTGCTCAGACAGTTTCTGAAAAGCAGGCTTCTGCAGTGATTCATTAAATGAATTGGGAAAACACAGAACCACCAACAGCCAGCGCTGGCTCTAGGATTTTTGCCGCCACAAGCAAAAACATTTTTTGGCAGCCCCCTCTTTTTTTGTGTGCCCCCCTGCTCCTGGCCTTGCCCCAACTCCACCCCTTCTGAATCCCTTCCCCAAATCCCCAGCCCCGCCTCCTCCCCTGGGCGTGCCGCATTTCCCCCCCCCATTGCTTCCTGGGGGGCCCCCACGACCTCCCGCCCTAGCTCACCTCTGCTCCGCCTGCTCCCCTGAACACGCCACTGCTCCGTTTCTCCCCCTCTCTTGCCTGAGAGGGAGGGGGGACAAGCGGAGCAGCAGCGCACCTGGGGGAGCAGGCAGAGCAGAGGTGAGCTAGGGTGGTGGAGCGCAGGAAGTAACGGGGGGTAGAGGAACCACTCCCCGCTCCAGCTCACCTCCGCTCCACCACCGCCACCTCCCCCGAGCACCCCACCGCTAGGCTTCTCCCCCCTCCCTCCCAGGCTTGCTGTGCACGAAATAGCTGTTTCGTACACAGCAAGCCTGGGAGGGAGCGGGGAGAAGCGGAGCGCTGGGGGCGCACTCAGGGGAGCAGGAGGAGGTGGAGCAGAGGCGAGCTGGGGCGGCGAGGGCACTTTTTCCCCATGCCCTGGAGTCAGCACCTATGATGGAAACAGTCTCTGATGTGCCTATGCAACCACAAAGGCTTGACATGTAATAGAGGGTCTGCTTGTAGGCTGCCTCCACCCCTCGGTTGGTGGAATTTTATCCTGGATGTTACAAGCCACCTGGAGAATGGCTTGTGGTGTCCTTGAGACATGTCCGAAAAGCATAAGGCACCGCCTGTGGACAATGGCCCCAGTAGTCTGTAGATCTGAGCTACCAAAAACATCTGCATTACAGATGAAGTCATTCCACTTTATGCCCAATATAACATTGGCATTTTGTGTGGAAAGCCTACAGCTTTGTCCAATCTGCGCGGTATAGTGTCCATGTTTCGCAGCCCTACAACAGTATAGGAAGGATTCAGCTTGAATAAATCCTGAACTTGGTTGTCATACTAAGATGATGTTGATTCCATATCCATTGTAAACGGCCCATGACAGATGCTGCGATACCAATCATATGGAGAACCTCCATGTGAGAACTGGAGGAGCTGGTAAGTATAGAATCCAGATAGCAAAAGATGGAAAATGATTCAACAGTTTCATTGTTCAAAAAGATTGGCGACACGGGTGGACTTGGTTCTAGTTTTTGCAGTTTTGTCTTTGACCATGAAATATGGAGACCAATCTTAGCTGACTCCTCCTCCATATGCTGGAGTGCCTCACAAAACCTGTCGGGGCTCTGTACTAACAGAACAATATCATCAGCGTAGTTACGGTCTGTGAGCGAGAGCTCACCGATTTCAATGACTATGGACCTGACGGACAAGTGGGCAATGAAAGCTGGCATTACCTGCTAATCAGAGGGAGTCAAAATTTAGCTGTGTGAATGGATAGGAAAGGCCATATCTTAGAGACATTATGAAGAAACAATAGGCAAATAAGCATAGCCTGGATGTGAGGACTAAGAGAGAAGTCTGAGTTGAAGATGATGCCTGAAGGCCTAGCTTGACATGAGTAATTAAATATGTGGGAAGCCTCATTTCTTGGAAGACAGGATTAGGGAGGTAACTAGATTAGCAGGCTGAAAATGGAATGTTTGTGCTAAAATAAGTAAACAGGTCAGTAAGACAAAAGACAGTATGTTTGAGCTAGCTAAGATAAGAGGAGGAACACTGCGGGAACCATTTGCTAAGAAGATGACAACAATCGATAAGCGAAGTTGGCAGCATAAAGGTGAGGTAAAGAGTGAAGTTGAACATGGAAAGTTTATGCTGTACAGGGATTGATTCTTGAAAAATCCCCAAACCAGTCCCAAAACATGTGATGCAATGTATAGTGAATGTAATGAGATATGTAAATGTATATAGAGGAAGTAGGTTTCTGAGTAAGGGTTCATCTACGCTACCTGCCAGATCGGCGGATAGCGATCAATTTATCGGGGATCGATTTATTGCATCTAGTGTAGATGCAATAAATTGATCCCCGATCGCTCTGCCTGTACTCCACCGTGGTGAGAGGCGGAAGCAGAGTCGACGGGGGAGCGCCGGTAAGTCGACCTAAGATACGTCAACTTTAGCTACGCTATTCTTGTAGCTGAAGTTGCGTATCTTAGGTCGACCCCCCACAGTGTAGACCAGGCCTAACTTTGAATGTGTGGTATGCCCTGTACCCATCCCATTATGCTTGAGCCTGGTCAACTCAAGTGTAGTTTAATTCCATGCCAATAAAGAAACCTCAGTGACAAGTTCAGAGTTGAACTGAGATCTTGGGAACTGAGTGTAGAGGCTACTTAGTGGATAGGGTCTCAGGGGCTACCCCAAAAACACCCCAGTTACAGAACTGGGCACCAGGCACCATGATGGTGCTGCCCACAGTGATCAAGAAAGAAGGCTGGGGAAGGACTTGGAGGAAACATTAAGAGCTCTGTTTTAGCCATGTTGAGCTTGAGTTGATGGCTAGACACCCAAAAGCAGATGACAGAGATATCTAGAGATTTTAGTTTCGACAGAAGGAGACTGGTCTGGAGTAGACCTGTAGATCTGTGAGTCAACAGCACAGAGAGGGTAGTTTAATTGGTGTTTGCAGATGAAATTACCCAGAGAAAAGGTGTAGAGTGAGAAGACAAAGGGGGAAGAATAGAGCGACCTGAAACCCCCACAAGAATCTGGGGGGAATGAGTGGGATCCTCCAGAGGACAGAGTCATGGAAACCAAAGGAGATGATTTCAAGAGGAAGAGCATTGTCTGGAACAGCTCCCTGTGTGGACACTTTATTCTGAAATAAAAGTGACTTTATTCCAGAATAATTATTCTGCTTTCAAAGTGGAGTAACTTGCAGATTAAGAGAACTCCAAAGTTCCTGAAGGTTTAAGGTTTTTCCCTGTCCAACTATGTGTCAGCCTATTGGGGGTCTGGTAGGTTCAAAGGATGACTCTAATTTTGTCTAAATTCAACTCTAACACTGATCAGATCTGGCTGATTCTCATTCACTCAGGAAATTGCACCTGTAGCAAGAGGAAGGAAAGGACGGTTCAGTACAGTTTAATGTGTTTAACTGTATTTTGAAGATTTGTGTAGCCAGGCTTGAAAAGCAAATTCCAGTTACAACAAACCCATTATGTGATTAAGTTGCTATTAGTAAGTAACATTTTCTGTTCTAAAATATTGTGCACACACAGTATTACACAGCCAGTGATTGTATCTGTGAGTTAGGTAACACTACTTAGCAATTAGGTAGAACTATTTGTTTCAGTGTTAACTCCTTTTCTGTATTTTTCTGAGGAAGAGCCTGGGCAGTAGGAAAGCTTGTGTTTGTGTGTCTCTATCCAAAAGAGAAGAGTTTTTCCTTTGAATTCTTTGTCCCATGCCCTAGTTCATAGCTGCCAATGTTTGTGCAGATCCGTGTGTGGCACTTTATGCAAATTATTTGCAGATATGAGAACAACTGAATTAGATAATGCATACTTGCATACTTGTTCATTTGCATAAGACCATAAACTTTAGCTTAAAGTCAATATACCATTTCTCAGTCAGTGGCACAGGTAAGACATGGAGCTGCATAAAACACAGCAGCTATGGCAGGTGGGTGGGCACTGAAGGGTGTCTGGGGAGTAGTTTATTGTTGAGTAGTGATTATCTGAGAGGTGGGAGAAGCTGAGGGTATTGGGGTAGTCGGAGAAAGCTAGGTTTGTGGGGATGTTTAAGTGAAAGCTGGGAACTGGGGTCTAGAGGATAGCTAGGGAATCTGGGTTTATGGGGATGGATGGAGAGATGGGGCTGCTCAGTGGCTGGGGGATAGAAATGTGCCGAGAGAAGCTGGGTATATCTAGTTTGTAGAATTATCCAGGGAACAGGTGGGTGGCTGAGAGGTAGCTGGGGATAACTAGATTTGGGTATATTCAAGGGGGTAGCTACATGGATTTGGGGAGAAGCCAGGGATAGCTGAGTTTGTGGGGTGGAAGATGAGTACTGCTGGATTAGCTGTTGGGGAGGGACTTTGTGGAAGTTGTGTGGAAGCTGGAAGCTATTATATGAGATGTGTAACATTCACCAGGCCTGTTAATTATTTCTCCAGGCAGCACAGACAACAATGAAGCTGGTTCAGCTGCTCCCTGCGACTTCTAGAAGAGGAAATTGCAAGACAAACACAGGGCAGGATTAACCTTTTGTGGGTCTGGCACCAAACATATTTGTGTACCCCCATGGGGGCAATGGAGCATGGCTGACCAGGGGAAATGGGACATGGCATGGCATGGGAGGCCCTGCTCTGCCCATCCCAGTGTGCGGGCACTGTTTACAAACCGGCAGACACTGGCTCAATGCTGCCAGCGTGCCCCTTCTCTTTGGGGGCGGGCCCATGCCGCACCACACAGCCCCCCCTGCCCAACACCCTCCGACTCTCTATGCCTAGTGTCCCCGGACCCGCTATGCCCAGTGCCATCCCTCACAGACACCCCCACACACAAATGCACTGCGTCCTGCACACACACACCCCTTACCAGCAGCCGCCCACAACCCCACCACAACTGCCAGAAACCCCACACAGTATCCCCAATCCCTAGCACCCCAACACACAGATCTCTCCCACCCCACCCCTAATCATCACTGCCCAGTGTCCTTCCCCACTGCCCCACCAACACAACTACACAGTGCCCCACAGAGACCCCCCACTGCCCAGCACCCCAACACACACAGACCTCCCCCACTGCCCAGCTCACCTGCCCCCTCATAGCTCAGCACACCTCCACAGCCACGGCCTCATACCGAATCTCCCATGCCCTACCTACCAAGCGCACTCACTGACCCTGCTGAGCCAGTGCAGAGCAGGGACCCTCCCATCCCAGCACAGTGCTAGGGAGCAGGACAGCTGAAGCTCGAGAGCACAGAGTGGCCCCATCCCCCGGGGTCCCACCCAGCCCTGCCCACCTGGCATTGGGGCCTACAGTGGAGGAGGCGACTTCCCTACCCTGCCACTTCTGCAGAACAGCATGGAGAGGCCGACAGTTACCGTCCCAGAGAGGTAGCACCTGAGGGCTGCTCTCTGCCAGTGATGGGGGCAGAGAGGATCACTCAGGCCGGCCGAGAGGAGTGAGCAGTGGGTGGAGGGAGGAAGTGGGGGGTGGAGAGAAGCCCTGGACTGGCTGGCCAGCTGAGAGGAGAGAGCGGTGGAGAGGAGGGGCTGAGGGGAGAGAGGAGCCAGCAGCTTAGGGTGCAGCGCAAGGGGAGCGGGCCAGGCCACTGGCACCATTGTAAACCTGGTACTGGACAAACACAGAATGACTGGCTAACTGATAGGTCTCAAAATGTAATTGTAAAACAGGGAATCACCACCACACAGGTGTTTTTCTAGTGAGTTCCCACAGGTATCGGTTCTTCACCATATACTATTAATAGTTTTATCAATAACTTGGAAGAAAACAAAATCACTACTGATAAAGTTTGTAGATGACACAATGTTGGGGAAGTGTTAAATAAGAAAGAGGATTGATCACTGATACAGAGCAATCTGGATTGGTTGGTAAACCGAATGCAAGTAAACAATACATGTTGCAATGTGGCCAAATGTAAAGTAATACATGTAGGAACAAAGAATGTAGGCAGGCTTGGAAGGATTAGATTTTTTTAATCAGTAAATGGCTATTTCACAGTACACACACAAAACCAACAAAAAATATTTCAATTGAAAATGTCGAAATTTACCAATAGGAAAAGAAAGAAAAACGCTGCTTGAGATTTTGATTTAAAGATTATTTACTTTGTGTATTTTGGCATGTGAGGTTGACAATGTGTATTTTAACTCTTGAAATCTCAACATCTACTGTCATTAAAAAAAAGTCTGCCCCCATAATTTCCCATAACTGTGAAAATGTAAATTGATAAAAGTAAAAAATGTTTAAACCCATAATTTTGCACAACTGTGAAAAATCAATAAAAGTTATTTAAAAAAAAAATAAACAATGTTATGCATTGAAATTATATATATACAAAAACTGAATTCTGCCAAGCCTAAATGTAGGCCATACTTACAGGCTGGATGATTCTATCCTGGGAAATAACAGCTCTGAAAAAACACTCAGGATTCAGGGTGGAAAATCAGCTGAATGTGGGCTCCCAGTGCAGTGCTGTAGCTAAAAGGGTTCAAGTGATCACTGGGACTACAGTGTGCAATTCTTCAAGGATGTTGATAAATTGGACAGGGATTTGAGAAGAGCCACAAGAATGAGTTAAGAACTAGAAAACATGCATTATTGTGAAAGACTCCACGAGCTCAATATGTTTAGTTTAGCAGAGAGAAAGTTAAAGGGTAACTTGATCACAGTCTGTAAGTACTTAAGTGGGAACAGAAATTTGATAAAAGAAGGCTCTTCAGAGCTAACAAAGACACAACAAGCTCCAATGGCTGGAAGTTGAAATTAGACAAGTTCAGACTAGAAATGAGGTGCAAATCTTTAACAATGAGGGTAATTAACCATTGGAACAACTTACCAAGGGCTGTGTTGGATTCTCCATGACAAGATATTTTAAAATCAAGATTGGATGTTTTTCTAAAAGATATTCTGTACACCAACCACAGCTACTGGACTTGAAGCAGAAATTTGTCTATGGAGGTCTTATGACCTGTGTTATGCAGGAGGTCAGACTAAATGATCACAGTAGTCTCTTCTGGCCTTAAAAATCTATAAATGACCTCCATCTGGAACAAGATTAACACAACTCTTGGCTGGGCAGGGGACTGTAGGCCAGCTCCTCTAGCTTGTGCAGTCCTCTGTGTCATGCCTCTAGTACAAAGAGAATGGAATTTGCCCTTGATTTCCCTTCTGGGGATAACCCCCAGTGGGCATACATGATATTTCCTGTAGCCCATGACTCAGGGGATTGAGAGAGGCAGGAAGAAAGAGTGGCTGGAATGGCTCATGCTGCAGCTATGCTCAGCTGATGGACAGTCTCTTAGGGACCACTGCTAGCTGGTGCAAGTTGGAGCAGTTTCCAGCCTACTCTAACCCATGCCATGGATAGGGTTAAGGCAGAGAATCAGGGATCCAGTTACCTTTCCTGCTCTCCTAAGAAGCCGAGAGCAGTCAAGAATCTGTCCCTCTATGTGTCTTTTTCCATAAAACGTTGCCTTTTGTAGCCTTAGTTATGGGCTACTTTAACCAATTACCTACCCCAAGGTGAGGGTTTACATCTACTTTAATTTGTGAGTGTTCAGCCCTAAGATTGACTACAATAGAGAGGTTATCAATAGAAGAGGGACCCCATGGTGCACAATAGGGACAACACTATGCTCTTTTTATAAAAATTACTTTAGCCAAACAATATACACATTGCAATCTGGTAAAAGACAGTGATCCCAATATAGAACACATAACATTTGCATTGATCACACAAAGCCTTGCAGAAAAACCCAAAGTATTAGTCCTCATCATCCTCACCACCACCAGTGGTTGTTACCCTGGCGTGTTTCCCTCCACAACACCAATCATACACATACACCAGGATACAGCTTTTATCAGATGTTATGCTGGTGCCCACTAGGGCTCATACATACTTATGAAGGTTTTAACCTTTTTCCTTATTTGAGCTTCCACACCCCACTGCTTTTGGGGTACCCCATTTTCCATAGGTGAATTTGTTAGTTCCATTGGTATTTATTAATATTTACATCACTTTATAACCATAGTAAAAGGAAGTTACCTTATGTTACCAAGGATCATCTTGTGATGTGTCTACTGATCTCTCCCAGATATCATCCAAACTCAGCAGTTATTTTCAAAACATCAGTATATCATAAACAGACACAAATTCAGCAAGTTTATTATTAACTTATTTATGCTAATCTAATATTGCTAATTTATCCTAACTCCTAAGGCCTAATATGGTTAAGCTAAATATTTTATGAGTCTGAGGCCTGTAAGCCTCAAATTACAACATGAATTAATACTTATATTTCACCTCTAAATATACTTGATATCGCATCCTTGGTTACACTTTGGAAAAAAACCAAAACACTCCTAGCTGAATTTTAACAGCAGTGCTGTGTAGCTAGTTCAGCCACCAGATGGGGCTCCACTAACTGGTTAAACCAGCTGTTGTATCCCTCACTCAGATGGCAAATATAAGAGTATGCTACCTTGCCAAGGTGTTTGGATGCCACAATGCTGCAAATGGCAGGATTCTCTGACATCGTATATTACAATTTGTTGTTAGTCCTGACTGACTTGAATAGAGAAGGCCAAGTTTATCCCACATTTAAAAGACCACAAGTAAGATTTTATTTGTAGATAGATATCCTTAAATTGAAAAGGGGGATATGCTGGCAAGAGATCTAGGAACTGGATTGGAAATAAAGAGAACTATCTTGTTGGGCCAAATAGCCTTTTCTGTTCCTGCAGTTCCTTGTTCTTTTGATATTACTAATTGTTATAATCTGTAACAACTATCCATTTGCTAGTTTCCCCTAAATTTCCTGAAAGATTCTCTTTTGCAATACTGCCCAGTCCTTCACCTAATAAAAGTTTCTGCTCCCATCTTTGCATCCCTCTCAAGTTCTAAACATTCTTTAGTATGAAGTCCTCAGTTATTTCCTTCTGTTAACAAAAAATTAATTGTAGTTCTTTGCATCTGTTAATATAAAAATTAATTATGCTCACACTTTCCCTGTCATATGCCTTCTGTTTTCTTATTTTCTTTATTAACTTTAAATTTGTGTACAGTCGTTTATAACCTTTTATCTCCAGTCCCCTCTTCTTACCACTGCTCATAAATCAAGGATTTATTCTGCGCTCTCTTTTTTCAAATACGGTAGGACCATAAATGTTTTCCCTTCTATTTTAATTATGTGTTTATTCATCAGTCACTTATCTAACTTATTCTACTTTTATCTTTCTCTTTTATTGCCCTGAATGCAGCTTCATGTTATGTTCCCCTAGCTAAATCTGTTTGCAAGAGTTTGGGTTCCCTAATTTTGTGCTCCACAGTATATAGCCTATTTTATACTATCACCAAGGCTCAGATTTGGTTAGGTCAGCAATCCAGTACTTTTTGAGGCTGCCATCTTGTTCACCAGGGTCTCAGCTTCCATTTAAAACAATGTATGTCTCTAGCCATTAAAGCTGAAAAGAAAACTATGCAAACACAAACCAAATCTAAGGGCTTGTCTACACAGTGTAAGGCCCCACAGATCTAGGACCCAGGCCTGTTTTGCTACCAGGCAGTTAACATCTCCAGGCTGCCACCCAGTGGCGCTTCACTTCCCATGACCAACTGTGAACACAGACCATGGGAAGTTCCACCTCAAGGGTGTAACAGGCAGTAACCTCCATGTCTCCTGACCAGCTCCCTGCTCTATATAAATCCAAGGAGCATTCCAGGAAGTATCCAGGCAACAGCATGGATCTTCTGTAGCAGCCATGACTGTTCCTGTTTTTGATCTTTACCTCCTGGCTTGACCTTGGCTTATTTTGGACTTTGCCTCCTGATTTGGACCCTGAAAGTTGACTTGGACTCTGACCCTTGGTATTGACCCTGGTTTGTAACTAACTATGAACTCCTCAGCTACTCCTAGCCTCAGGTTTGCCCAATGCTTGGCCCTGACTGTCCTTGTTGGGATCCTGACACACCTGCTAGAAGATTACCAGCATAGCTATACTGCTGTTATAAGTGGTATAAGCTAAATTGGAAAAAAGCATTTTTATCCTAGCATAAGTGTGTCTATGTGGGGAGTTTTATCAGCACAACTATGCTGTATTATTATATCGGTATTGCTGTGCCGGCATTTATTTGCTGTGTAGGCAATCTGTAACTTATGAAGTGGTGTCTGTATGATTAGCCTGTAAAGGGGTGTTATTGAAAATGTCTAATGATGATAATTTAAACATCAACATTGTTAGTTATGTTAGGCCTGGTCTACACTAGGACTTTAATTCGAATTTAGCAGCGTTAATTCGAATTAACCGCGCACCCGTCCACACCAGGAAGCCATTTAATTTGACCTAGAGGGCTCTTTAGTTCGAATTCGGTACTCCACCCCGACGAGGGGAGTAGCGCTAAATTCGAAGTGGCTATGTCGAATTAGGCTAGGTGTGGATGCAAATCGAACTTAGTAGCTCCGGGAGCTATCCCACACTGCACCACTCTGTTGACGCTCTGGACAGCAGTCCGAGCTCGGATGCTCTGACCAGCCACACAGGAAAAGTCCCTGGAAAATTTGAATTCCTTTTCCTGTCTGGACAGTTAGAATCTCATTTCGTGGTTGCACATCGGGGCGAGCTCAGCAGCGCTGGCAGCAATGCAGAGCTCTCCAGCAGAGGAGTTCATG
Source organism: Mauremys reevesii (assembly GCF_016161935.1). Taxonomy (NCBI): domain Eukaryota; kingdom Metazoa; phylum Chordata; order Testudines; family Geoemydidae; genus Mauremys; species Mauremys reevesii. Next base: position 109,396,474 of record NC_052627.1, on the reverse strand, counting down.
TAATCTCTGAATAGAAAGAGGGACCCAGCATAGACTGACCGGGAACTCTTGGATCTGATCGGTGTGTGGGGCGAGGAGTCTGTGCTTTCGGAGCTGCGCTCCAAAAAACGGAATGCAAAGACCTACGAGAAGGTCTCCAAAGCCATGAGAGACAGAGGATACAGCCGGGATGCAACGCAGCGCCGCGTGAAAATCAAGGACCCCAGACAAGGCTACCAAAAAATCAAAGCGGCAAACGGCTATGGAGCCTGCCACCACTGCCCCACCAGTGACCATGGACTCTGACGATGGGACAGTGTCGACGGCCAGTTCCTCAGCGATGTTCGCGGACGGGGAAGATGAGGAAGGGTTTGTGGAGGACGAGGCAGGCGACAGCGCTTACAACGCTGGTTTCCCTGACAGCCAGGATCTCTTCATCACCCTCACGGAGAGCCCCTACCAACCCTCCCCGGCCGTTAACCCGGACCCTGAATCAGGGGAAGGATCACTCGGTAAGTGCTTTAAACATGTAAACTTTTATTCTTAATATAACAGGAATCTGAAGTATGTGAAAAGGAGGTCTCTATATATATGGGGATAAATCAGAAATCCTCCTGGGAGATCTCCACGAAGCTCTCCTAGAGGTAATCGAAAAGCCTCCGCAGGAGGTTCCTGGGGAGAGCTGCCTTATTGGGTGCTCCGTGGTAGCACACCTTTCCGTGCCAGGCTTCCATGAGGTACTCAGGGAGCATTGCCTCCCCGAGCACGGCTGCATAGGGTCCTGGTTTGTGCTGGCTTTCACGCAGCATGCGCTCTCTATCTCCTTCAGTGACCCTCCTCAGGGCGATCTCGCTTGGCGACTCCTGCATCTAATTAGGAAAATTACCGTAATGTTACGCCCGGTCCAAAGTATTTTAAAAAAATCTCCGGACAGACGGCGTAGCAGAGAGTCAGCACGCTGCTGCGTGACAAGCGTAACGGGAAGCCAAAGAATCAAATGGACGCTCATGGAGGGATGGGGGGGGCTGAGGACGCAAGCTATCCCACAGTTCCCACTGTGTCCGAAAATCATTTGCATTCTTGGCTGAGCTCCAAATGCTTCTAGGGTCAAACACAGGGTCCGCGGTGGTTCAGGGCATAGCTCGTCAATGTACAGCCACCCCCCGCCCCCAGAAGGAAAAGGGAAAGAAATCGTCTCTTGACTCTTGTAAGTGTCACCCTATATGTACTGAATGCTGCTGGTAGACGTGATGCTGTGGCACGCTACGGTAGCATCCTCGCCCCCCCTCCCCCGCCTCATGGGTGACTGATGGTGCAAAACGACTGGTACCCGTCCTCATCATCAGCCCATAAGTAGACGGCCTGCTAACCATCTTCATCATAGCAACAGGGAGCTGAGCTCCATCAGCCCCCGCCCTTCATGTGTAAAGAAAAGATTCTGTAATGCCTGGACTATCATAGCAGCTGGAGGCTGCCTTACCCTCATTTCATTTCCCTAACAAGTCACTGTTTCTTATTCCTGCATTCCTTATTACTTCAGCATACAAATGGGGGGCACTACAATGGTAGCCCAGGAAGGCTGGAGGAGGAGGGAAGCAACAGGTAGGGTTGTTGCAGGGGCACCCCCTGTGAATGGCACGCAGCTCGTCATTCCTGTGGGATCTGACACAGAGCGGCTGTGCTCTGTAGTTCTCTGATACACTAAAACCCTAGTACAGTTGCCCCATATTCTAGGCGGGACTGTTTCTATTTTTAGATACCATAAAGGAAGGATTGACTCGGGGAGTCATTCCCAGTTTTGTCTTTTGCACCCCCGGCCGATGTCGGCCAGGGGCACTTATGACAGCAGCAGAAGGTGTAGTGCAATAGGACAGCTACCCGTCATCACCTTGCCAATTTACATTGGCGTGGTTGATGGTGCAGTATGGCTGACAACCATCTCTGCTGTCATGCAAAAGCAAATGAATGCTGCTGTGTAGCGCTGCTGAATCGCCTCTGTCCGCGGCATCTAGTACACATACGGTGACAGTGACAAAAGGCAAAACAGGCTCCATGGTTGCCACGCTATGGCGTATGCCAGGGCAATCCAGGGAAAACGGGCTTGAAATGATTGTCTGGCATTGCTTTCCCGGAGGAAGGAATGACTGACTACATTTACCCAGAACCACCCGCGACAATGAAATTTGCACCATCAGGCACTGGGATCTCAACCCAGAAGTGCAAGGGTCGGGGGACACTGCGATGGGGTAGAACAGGGGCAGAGTTTATGCTTTCCGGATTGCCTGCTGCAGGAGTGCGGACGAGATAGGTGCTGTGCATGGTGTTGTTCACAGACACAGACTAGACTGTGTTCATTGTTCGCAGAAATGTATCTTTGCAAGGAATTCACTCCCTCTTTCCCATCACACAGCTTCGACTGTCTCCAGACCTGCAACAGCATCCCCCTCACAGAGGCTGGCAAAGATTAGGCGGCGAAAGATAAAGACACGGGACGAGATGATCGCTGAAGTTATGGGGTGCTCCCGAGCCAAGGTGGACCAGCAGAGCCAGTGGAGGGAGACCCTCTCTCAGCAGCAGCGCTCACACAGCGAACGGGAGGAGAGGTGGCGTGAGGAAGACAAGCAGGCGACTCAAATGCTGCTTGGACTAATGAGGGAGCAAACGGACATGCTCCGGCGCCTTGTGGATGTTCTGCAGGACTGCAGCCAGGAGGACAGAGCCCCCCCACAGTGTATCTGCAACTGCCCTCCCCCCGCCACAAAGTCCCATACCTCCCGTCACCCAAAGTAACCAGAAGGAGTGGCGCCAGGGGCCGTGAAAACTGTCACTGCACCCCAGCAGAGTGCTCAAGTACCCAAAAGCTCTCATACCCTAATTTTTGAGAATTCCTTCCCTTCCTGACTCACCGTAGCCCCAATCCCAGTTTCATCCCCTGACAGTCAGGTTAATTAATAACAATACTTTGCTGTTAAGTACTGTTTCCCACAGTCTATTTTACACAAAGCTGCGATTGAAGGGTGGGTGGGGAAGGGGTAGGGTATTGCATAGGACAATCACCTTTAGCAGGGTACAGAGACGGGGGCAGGATCAGCAGCAGGTCACACACACAGTGCAGTCAGTAGGCACCCTGGTCGGTATGGGAGGTGGTTTGCAGGTTCTGTGTGGGTGGGGGGGTACGTGACTTTGTAGCGGGGGAGGGGGTTACAGATCTCATGCAACGGTCCCTGTCCTGGACCACAGAGCCACGCAGCAGAGGAATCTGTATCCGTCCTCCCCCGCCGCAAGGCCACATAGCCCCCGCACACAGAGTCCCAAAAAGGAGGGATGGCAGGCTCGGTTGAAACAACCAGTCCGGCACTGCGGACCGCTCTGGGAGCAGGAGCCTGTCATTCCTTGAGTTTAGAGGCGGTCTTTACATCACTGCACACCCTACCCAGCACAGTCTGCGTGCCAGTTTCAACCCCTTAACGCAAAGTCATCAATAAAGAAACCTTTGTAAAGTCACAGTGGACCATCTGTTTTATTTTTAAACGTGTGTTGGAAGTGGGGGAAGCGGGGTGGATGGGGTATGTAACTGCAGATGCTAGTCAACAGTAACTTGGTAAAGAAACAGGGGCAGATTCAGCTTCTCTGTAAAGAAACTGAACAGTCACAGGTCACGCTGCTCGCTGGTACTTGAAGAGTTGCTTGTCGCTGTGCAAGGCGCCTGCACAGAGCTTCACGAGCCAGGGCATTAGCGGGTAGGCTGGGTCCCCGAGGATCACTATAGGCATCTGCACATCCCCAAGAGTTATTTTGTGGTCCGGGAAGAAACTACCTTCCTGCAGGCGTCTAAACAGACAAGAGTTCCAGAAAACACATGCGTCATGAACCTTGTCCGGCCACCCGACGTTGATGTTGGTAAAACGTCCCCCATGGTCCACCAGTGCTCGCAGCACCATTGAAAATTAGCCCGATTTCTCAGCAGCTGACTGTGGAAGAGGTGGACGATAAAGTGCGAGGAGTTGACAACGGCCATAACTGCCGTGGGCTCCGTGCTCGCAGTGCTGTGGCGCCCGCGCTGTCACTGAGCAGAAAAGTGCACGAACAGATTGCCCGCAGGCGCTTTCGGGGAGGGAGGGAGGGCGTGATTGATGGTTCAATGATGACAGTTACCCAAAACCACCCTCGACACATTTCCCCCCCCCCAGCATGCATTGGGGGGAAATCCCAGAATTCCAGTGGGCAGCAGGGAGTGCGGGAACTGTGGGATAGCTTCCCACAGTGCACCGCTTCCAAATTCGACACTGGCCCCGTTACTGTGGACTCACACAGTCGAATTAGTGTTTTTAGTGTGGATACACAAATTCGACTTCATAAGGTCAATTCCACAAATTCGACTTAAGTTGATTCGAAATAGTCTTGTACTGTAGACATACCCTTACTGACCTAAGCATACAAGAAAGGATGGGGCAAACATATTATGAAAATCTGAACAAATCTACTGTGAGTAGGATTGGGCATTTGACCAGTCCAAAAATAATTAGTTGGTTGACTAATATTGGTCAAATGTTGTCAAAAAATCAAATATTTTAAAGCACCAATTTATTTGAACAGTAACAAAAAAGAGAAAGACTTTATGGTCTCCAATAGGCTTAACCCTAAATAGATACTGACCATTAATTACAAAAAACCAAATTACTTAACTGAGTTATTTTAACTCAGAAAAACGAGAAACACAATCAAATGCAGCTCTAGAAAAAATGAAACAGCAGCACCATGATGCAATCAGAAAGGTAGGCTGCTGCCTGAGTCAGGGCATTCTTGTTGGAATATTTGAAAATATTTGACTCTGGTGAAATAATAGGCAGTCAACTGACTAGTCAATTGATGTTATTTGACTGGTCAATTGACTGGCTTGCCAAGCCCAGCTATGAGTGACATTTCACTTTGGTGCCATCATGTGTGAGAGAACACATGGAAGAGCACCACAACTTTTATTCCCTCATCTGAACTTTGTAGCTTCCCTTCACTCATACAATCATTATTCCCGCATTCAAATAGTAGAGTGAATTGTAATCTAAAACCAGGCACAACTGATCTCTCTGGAAAGCTGCTCCACCTGCTGCACATGTAGGCAGAGTAGGCATGTCAGTGCAAACACGATGTGCTCCTGAAGTCTTTTCCCCCACTCATCACTAGATGTCAGGGGAGAGCAGTTTAACTCTGGTAATGCTTTTTTTAAAATCCTGAAAAGACCAAGCACTGGTCTGTGCTTCAGCAGAGAAGCAGACTGAGGTGCAGGAAAAAGAGGAGTGTATTAGAGTTATACATAATATTACTCATACTCCCCATCCTGTTGCAGAAGCATATGTATTTACAGAACTGTGCCTACATCACTGCAGCAAGGTAGCATATACTCTGTGGTTGACGTACTGTCCAAACAGAAGTTGCTGTTTTTCATTAAAGTAACACAATCCACTAAATTGTATTTTGTATCTTTTTCCTATTCAGGTGCAAGTTTATAGCACAGTAATTAACCCTTTCATTTCCTTCTCCCACTCCGGAATCTGTATTTCCTTTCATGCTGCCACCCTCTATGGAGATGCTGGAACAAATTTTAGTGGGGGTGCTATAATGGAAACCACTTCAAGTCAGGGGTGCAGCAGCACCCCCAAAATACCTAGTTCCAGCACCTACAACCCCCTAATGCATTGAACACATTCTCAATCACCAAACAACCACCTCTTGCAGATTCAAAGCTTGCTTAAAATCTCAATTCTGCCACATTGTAGAAGAGTAGAGTTAATACACACACTACGTGCAAAACCATCACAATGAATCCTTGATCTTTTCATTGTACCCCCATCTTACTCCACTCCTTCCCCCATTTTATTATGCTCTCTTTTGCTGCACCTAAAATTTAGATTTTAAAGCTCTTTGATGTAGGCACTTCTGGTCATGATCCTTGTGTCTGGCTATGCTCCTGCAACAAGACTTGAAGTAGAAAGGAGAAGGTGGGTATACCTCATCTCTGTCCTCCCCAAAATTCCTGAGTTAGCTGGGATGCAGGAAGAGGAGTGGCAGTTCAGACTTGCTGCTCTAAGTTATATCAATGTCAAGCATGCTAGAAGGATTCTCACGTACCTTTTTAGGGCAGCCTTACAATCTCTTTGCAACTCCAGTGACAATAGAGATGAATAGTGTTGGCCAAGATCTAGCCTCTGGTGTCGTTCAAGTTATCTTTTGAGATAAAATGGCTGTGTTAGTGTCATGTCCCTAGTAACACAGCTGTTGTGGAAAAGCCATTTACTTGATCAGCTTAATGATTTCTCTTTTTCCTTTGAGGTCTGCTTTGTCACTTGGGCTTCTGTTTTATACCTGAGATACCTCAATGTCCGCTCATTCTCAATATATTCTCCTTGTTCTTTACTCCCCTTTCTGCTCCAATCCACAATTTTTAAACAGACAACATAAGGACCCTCATTTTTATTAATAGCCAGCCTTCTGACAATGTAGTAGCTTGTTCCTTTTGATATATTAGAGCAAAATATTGCTACATAATTTATACAGTACTTTTCATAATTGCCTGCAACAAGGCTTTTTTTGTTGGATAATGGTGTCTAGTAAGTAATGTTAGATTTAAAGAATCTCATATTATGAGTGTGTGGAAGACAAGATGAGCACTAGGAAATCTTATTTACTTAATGCTTACATCATCTTTCTTGGTAAGAGAAGAGAGGCTATATTAATATATATTGGAATGGTGATCATGCTCCAGAGGTCGTACTGCCTTACATGAACTGTTGAGGATGGAAGAGAGGGACTATAATTAGGAATAATGGGATGAAACTACGTAATAATACTAATCATGTAGATGGGGCACAGTGGGGCTGACTCCCATCACCTTTTAGGGAAGGTGTTAAGAGCCAGGTAATGTATGTGTGATTGGTGGATCGGGGGTGGAGATAGGGAAGGATTATTAGGCACCTGGGCCTTATGAGGAGGTGGAGGAAATGGGTTTTGACTTGGGAGAGAAATTCACAGACAGCAGGTCAGACTCTTGTGGAGGGCAGCCCAGACATAGGACTTAAACAGGCAAGAAGCCAGGGAGGAAAATCCATAGGGAGCAGGTTATGTTCTTGTGCAGGAGCCCCTGGGGTAGGGTGAGTTAGGCACTGCAGTGGAGTCCAAGATGGTAGAAAAGTGGTTAGTTCAGCAAAGAAAGGATCTAGGGGAAAGCCAGAGGCCTGAGAACCAAACAGAGGCTGTGTAAAGCACAGGCTGCAAGGAAGCAATGCAAGACGGTTTAGAGGTAAGGGTGTATAGGTGACTAGGGAGGGGTAGTACCTCTGTTGGAGGAACACATTGTGCTCTTTTGGGAGTAATGCATCTGCTCTGGTCCCCACCTACACCCAGCTCTCACCTATGGCTCCAAGTGGCTGTTTGCATGGGACAGCGGCCACGCCCCGGGAAACTGCTTTGATGAACGGGCCAAACTAGGTGAGGGTAGCCAATGGGTCTTTTGCCCTCGTTGAGATAGGGAAACTGCCTTTCTCTAGCATACAAAGACTGTTCTGGTAAACTGGGCGGAGAAAATCAATTTGTGATTCAATGGCCAGGAAGGCAGTTCCACAATGTACTGTGGGGCACAGGGAGCATGACAAGGTGTGGAAGATGTCCTGGTCCACCCACTGCAGCTAAGGAAATCCCCAGTTGTAATGATTCTTTGTGCCACTGGAATCTGGCTTCCACAGCCGAGAGAGTGGGACTGCCACTGTGCAATGGCTTTCTCACTCAAAAAATTCATGCACAGGTTTTATATTTTATTAATTATTATTATATATCATCATAATCATCAGCAATGAACTACCAATAGTAACACAGGAAAAGAGCAGAATGTCTGAAGAAGCAGACTTAGCTGCTTAATACAGGGTTCCTGGGCTGGAACCCAGAGTAGACAGTGGGGCTGGGTTTCACTACCAACCCCCTGAGGAAGGGGCATGGATGCTCAACAGAAGGAAATATTGAGCCCAGAGTAGGGCTGAAGATTGACCAAAGGATGTACTGAGGAATAGCCCAAAAGGGATGGGGGGAGTGAAGGTTCTTTTGTGCACTTTTAGTGGGACTTTCCTGTTACCTCAGAAGGGGACTGAACTTTGTGACTTGGCTGAAGGGCTGAGCCACAGAAGACCCGGGAGAGGCAGTAGGAAGTGCTGGAGACACGGAACCTTTGCAGTGGTGTGCCCTGACACAAGGGTTACATATGGCTTTTTCATCCATAATGTCCTTTACAAATATTAATTAAAGCAAAAGAAAATATAGTCCTGGGGGAAAAGATTCTTATCAGCAAGATCTGTTAGTAGACGATTTCCTAAGTAGAGCTGAGTGAATAACTGATTTTTATTTTTTTTGGTTTGCTAGGAATTCAAAAAAAATGAGGGGGTGGGATTTGGGGTCAACTCCAAACTTAAATGGTTCAGAATTTTTGGTGAATCTGGAAGTTGAAAAAAAGCTTAATTTTAGCTTAAGCAAAAACATTGTGTTATGTGGATTCATAAGAAGGAGGCACATTCTGGACTCTTAAGGCTTTATTAGAACTAAAACAGTTACAGAAAGGAGATGCATGAGCTCCTGGCTGTGTATCTGGTGAAGGTGACACTAGACTGCTTCCAGGTAGCTTTTTCTAGCAAGTGTTCTGCTCTTAAAGAGCGTACTACTCCTACCATCTCAAACAATAACATATATGCCCAGAGCCATAAGTAGGCATTTTAGCGCCCAGGGCAAGCAAGCATATTTGTGATCCCAATGGTTTTTATTATCATATTTTCCACCTGGAGGCAACACATGGGGGGGATCATGTGCCCCTCTAGGTGTTTTTGTTGCAGCCCTCCCCCAACCCCAACCCAGACAGGCTGGGTGGCCAGCTGAGGCAAGTTAGAGTGGAGGTGGCACAAGGCAGGCCTGACTGAGCCCTGCCACGTGGGGCTTTGTCTCACCTCTATTTCCATTCCATTTTCCTGCCTCCACAGCTTTGCGCCCTAGGTGGCTGCCCTGCTCGTCCCGCCCTGTATATACCAACTGTTTTTCTACAGATCCCATAATATACTCAACTTTATTGAGTACTGCTAATGAGTCTTTCAGGTGCTCTGCTCAGTCTATTAGATCTATGAGGCACCACTGCAATGCTTGCACTAGCAGACTGCTCTGCTTGCTGATCTGAAGGATCCTCAGTGATTCCTTCAGTGCTTTGTCCTGTAGCTATCTGTGAAGTATCTGCTCCCTTATCTCCACTCTTCTTTAGAAAGATATTGCAGATGTCTCCTATTCCTCCAAAGCATATGTACTTCAGGAGTCTGTACTTCATTAGGTCATGCAGCAACCTCATGAGTCACTATTGTCCTCTGTACTCAGCAAGTACCATTGTGAAGCTGCACAGCATCTTTGGGTTTTAAAGGCTCCACCACATTGGACCCTCAGTCATGATACATCTTTTGTTTACACTTTGTTGCTTATATACATCTAGGTCACTAGTGTCATTAGGGCTTACTATTAAGTTAGGAGTCTAGCTCTCAACTTCCTGCCAAACATTCTCTCTGCAGGCGCCAGTCCATGATTCACTGGTGCTGCTCTTTGGTTCAGCATAGCCAAATTAGGGTTGCCAATTTTGGTTGGATGTATTCCTGGAGGTTTCATCACATGACATAAGCTTTAATTAAAGATTAATCTTTAATTCCTGGAGACCCCAGGACAATCCTGGAGGGGTGGCAACCCTAAGCCAAATATGGATCAGTATGCAAGTCTGTAGCCTTTTAAAAAAAAAAGTCTTAATTTTTACACCATTCTCTACAGGACTGTTGGATTGAGGATACCTGGGACTCAAAGTCACATGCTTAAACCCATACTCTCTAGCAAATTTAAATTTATGTCCATCAAATGACAGACCATTATCAGACATACCACCTTCAGGGATTCCATACCTGGGAATATATATTTCACGCACACTACATGTTTTGATGCAATATTTTCTAATAATCTCTGGGTAATGAGAATACTACTGTAACATCAAAACAGTCTTTACTGGCATATGCAAATAAATACACCAACTTTAGATCATGTGCTAACTGTTCATTGTTTATCAACAGAGGCTCTTTTCTGTTTAGGTGGATTTTTGACATGTTTCATGCAGAGTACAATTTTACTAACAATTTTGTTTGACTTGAAATGAGTTGATTTTGGGCACTGAACCATTTTTTAAAATAAAAGCAAAGGGCTAGATTTACAAGGGGACTTAGACACCACCGGTATTCACACAACCAAGGAGGCAGTAATGGAGCCCCCATTGGTTAGGGTGCTCATCTGGGATGTAGGACATACAAATTTGAATCACTGCTCTGGAATGGTGATTCAAGGCTCCCCTACTCCCAGGTGAATGCCCTGGCCACCATGCTATTAGGTATTCTGGAGTGGGTCACACTCACTCTCTCCTAATCCACTTTGTATAAATAAATAGAGTGCTGACAAATGTTCTATAAGGAACAATTTTGTACTGGCACCAGCGCCTAAGTAAGGACAGAATTTAGCCCAGAGGTCTTAATGAAAGGCTTGGTGTAAAGCTCATTGAAGTCAATAGGAGTCTTTCCATTACTTCAATGGGCTTAGAGTCAGGCCCTAAGCCTAATAACTGTATTCAGGACAATGGAGTTCTATGTACTTAAACCGGTGTAACAGAATAAAACATGAGGTGTTGATGAGACTTGATTCATGAGCTGCAGATTCAAAGTGGATCACTAGCTACAATACACAAGTTGTCTAGGTTACAACTATCACTGAGGAGAATGTACTGTACTGTTTCTAATGGGAGAAAGCTGAAAGGGTATGCATGATAGTAACAGGGTTGGTCTAGGCAGGTTGAGCAAGTCAGACAAGAAAGTTATACAGATACTCTTGGTGGTTTTGCTCTGGTGTTACTAGTTTCATTCCGAAGCTTTTCACTGAACATGGCTTATACTCCGATACACGGTTGTTAAATATACTGCAAAATCAAAACATCGTGGCAGACAGAAAAATGAAACTACATATATATATAATCCTCCACAAGATGGAGCTCTGAGCTAGAGCCATACAGGATGTTCTTTGTGGAATCAAAAAACATCTTTACTTTCACCCATTTCTAATTTTTATCCTTTGCTAATATAATGCAGCTTGGTTTTATACATTATTCATGGAGCAGAGGGCTGGTGCTCATTTTAATGATTTAGATGTTTTTTATTATTATTGTGCTTGTAGACTTTGGAAGACATTCATTTGGATTCTATTTAGAATACAGGAAGTTGCCCAAAACTTGGATGTGAACCTTAATTTACTGAAATACTTGTAAGGCTGAAAATATTTATTGCTGGCATTTATTGCTCCAGAGAGAGTTGGAGAGAGAAAGAAAAAGAAGACAACCATAACTTGAGCCAAAAGAACAAGTAACATATGTTGTAGTCATGATCAGCTTGCTGTGAGAGTGCAACAGCAGGATAATCTGCCTATGATCAGTTCTGCCTGCATTAGACGGTGCCTCATTGTCTTGGAGATTTAGTAGAAAACAATTTACAAAGAAAGGGTTTGATTCTGTAAGGTGCTGAGCCCTTCCCATAAGAAGGACTTCAGTGGTAGTTGAGGTGACAGTACCATGAATAACATAGAAGATTAGTATCAGAGGGGTAGCCGTGTTAGTCTGGATCTGTAAAAAGTGACAGAGTCCTGCAGCATCTTATAGACTAACAGACATATTGGAGCATAAGCTTTCGTGGGTGAATAACCACTTCATCAGACGCATGAAGATTAGGCCCATCTTTTTGCAGCAAAATTAGAGCTGGATAAAAAAAAAAGATTCAGCAAATAGAAATACCAGTGAAAAATGCATTTTTTCAGGGCTCAAGCTATTCATGAACTTGGGTTGAGTTTGACATAGTTTTGGCTGGGGAAAAAACCGGAAAATATTTCAAGAGTTGAAATGTTTGGTTCTGAAATGGCATTTTGTTTTCACATGTGACCAGTTAAAAACCACATACAAAATAAGGTTGAAAAAGACATCCTACCCAAAACCCAGCCAAACTGAAATGAAAAACTCAAACTCATTTTGAGTCAAACCAAAATGTTTTTGTTAATTGAAAAAGAAATGAGAATTTTGATAAAAATGAAATTTCAGAATAATTGGTTTTGGTTCAAATTGAACTGGATTTTTCAGTTTATCCCCCTGGGGAAAAAAAAATCCATTATTTTGCTTAGTTCTAAACAAGACAGCTTCCCTTGAGGGCCTTCAGCTGTGCACTGCAAGCAAAGATCATATAAATATTAAAAACGTAGGTGTTGCCCCATCAGTTAGAATTCCAGTTTTGTTAAAAGGCAGTGTACAGTAACAAATCAGTCATGTCTTGGTTTGTTTAATTTGTATAGCAGAAGTGGAGGAAATAGTCACAGTGGTTCAGCCTACAAGTGGGGGTGTTTTGTAAGAATCAGGCCTTCCAAAGAAACTCAAGTCTGTACTTTAGAAAGGATGAGTTACTCCTGGGGGAATTCTGTGCCAAAATGTAAAACAATTCTGCATATATTTGTCAAAATAATATAATCATGCTGGTTTCAATTAGTTTGGTAATTTATTTAAACTACAATACAATGGATGGAGAATAGGAGTGGGGAGCATTGGAGGAAATCCCCAAACCCCTTCTGTCAAATAGGTTTGGCCCTTTATTTCTAGTTATTAGTCAACAAATATATGCAGCCATATGCTCAGTGTTATATCATAGGCAAATCAATGTATAAGAAAATCAATGTGAAGAGCAAGTGTGGGCTGGGAAATCAAACTCACAGTTTATATTGGCTACTGACTATCTCCAGAAATGTCAGTAGCAAACAGTTCCTGGAGCACATTTTGATAGGAAATATTTTCAGTCAAAAAATTCAGCCGAGTTCTAATCACTAAAGCATCATAAGCATTTATAAGGCCATACTGTCCTTTACCCCACTCTGGCAATGGAAAGGAGCCTTAAAACCTTTACACCTGTTTTGTATTCCTGGGGGAATTCACAAAGTCGATGGGAACAATTCACTAAGCAGGCAGGCTGCTAAATTCTGCTTTGCCTGGAGGGACAGAGCCTGCCCCATGCCTATCTCCTCAGAAACACCCCAAAGCCCTGCCCTTCCGTGCCGAGAATGCTGCAATAGTGAGTGAGCGGGACAGAGTGTCTCTCTCTCACATGCACAACTGCCCATTCTCTCCTCCTCACCCCCGGGAGCCTGCCTTAGCTCCGTTGCACACCACTGCCACCCCAGAGCCGCTTGAGGTAAGTGGGGCCGGAGTCTGCACCCCAAACCCCTCCTGCACCCCACACTCCTGCCTTGAGCCCCCTGCCGCACTCCTCCTTTACCCTAACCCCCTTCCCTGAGCCCCCTCTCGCAGTCCTTACCCCCTCCTGCACCCCAACCTCCTGCCTTGAGTCCCCTCCTGCACCCCAACCCCTTTCCCTGAGCCCCTTCCTATACACTGCACCTCCTCCCACACCCTGCACTCCCTCCTGCACCCCAACCCCCTGTCTCAGCCATACATTCATGGCCCTGCATACAATTTCCCCATCCAGATGTGGCCCTCGGGCCAAAAAGTTTGCCAACCCCTGTGCTGGACCTTCCTCTTAAAGGGACCAGTCAGCCTGTGAGAAGATGTTTATGAAATTATACCTTGATTTCTCCTTTGGGGGTGGACTTTCTCTGAAACTGTTTTCCCAACTCTCACCCTTTACTTCTCTTCAACTCAGTGCATTAAGGAGAGGCATCCTTAGGGATTGAGAGCTAGCTTTGGACATCATAGATCTAGGGGCCACATTCACAAAGGGGTTTTAGGCACTGCCACCCAGTGGAATTTTGGGTCCCTAGTTAAGTGACCAGATTCCCCAGGTATTGTATGGGGAGAGTTAAGTGCCTAAAAAAAGGATTTACAGAAGCTGGAAAGCTGAGCAGGTAACTGTCTAAACTAGCCAGTAGGAAATGCTGAGGAAGAGGGCAGGACTTAGGGCCCAGAGCCACAAAGGGACTTAGGTGCCTAATTCACAGGCTGGAGGTAGGTGCTTACCCAATCAGGATTCATAGCCATGAACCTTCCCTTGGCATGAGGGCTGACCTGGTTTAGGCACCTTTCTCATAAAAAGCCAGAGACAGAGTCTGATCCTCAGCCCACTATACCCAATAGCCCAGTTTGCTCACCTGGGATGTGGAAGACCCAAGTTCACATTGGTGCTGTACCTGATCTGGAGTAAGGACTTGAAACCAGGTCTCCCACCTCCCAGATGAATGCTCTACCCATTGGGCATAATGACACCTGCCCTCAGCTGTCTTTTGTGTAGGTTGGGGCATAGGCACTGGACTTGTAAAATTCTTGATGGGGCCCAGAGATTGGGGATAAAGCCCCAGCGGTGTAACTGGGGTCTGGAGTGAAGCACCCTCAGTAGGCATGTCATGATGGAGGATGGCCGGGCCAAATCTGAATGGCATGTTGCAACATCACTCAAATTTGGCGTAGCTGCCCTGCCGTCTGGTGTTCCTGTGCACCAGGTTGAAATGCCACTCAAAAATGGGGCAGCCGAGCAGGTAATCTGAGCACGCTCATTAGCAAAATTCTGGTTACGACCTGGTTCACATATTGGTAGGGATCGTCCGACTTTGTAGAATATTGGTGGGGCCTGGGGCCATATAACCCAGCCCCTATGGTTAGGGATGCTCAGGGCACACCTATCCGCTCAAGTGAGATAGATGCGGGGGGAACTCCTAATTTGAGAATCCCTCCAGGGCATAGGCATGAGCTCAGGTGCTGAGCAGCCCAGTTGCAGCAGGACTTAAGTGGTTTTGTTTACACCCACCAGCAGAAACTTTGGTGCCTATGGAATTTGGACACTTACAGGGTTAGGCAGCAGATGAGTGGCGGGTTTATGAAAGTCAGTGGTGCCTTGATGTTGGATGTAGGTGCCTAAAGTGTGAATCTTGTGAATCTAGCCCTAGATCATTTGTAGTGCACAGCATAATGCCCGCCCTGCAACTTGCTCTGAGTGACCAGGCACTGCTGTCTTTCCTCTGTAAGGGACAAGCCTTCTACCAAGAGGTCAACTCTCAGGGGGATTGGACAGCTGCCAAAGGGTGAACCCTGCTGTCTAGTTTCCAAACAGCAACTAATTCCAGTGAGAAGCCTCCATCTTATACTCTCGTGGGGACTGTGAAGAGGAGGTTTGCCCCATGGAACTCAGCCTTTACCTATTCTTCTGACACACAGTCTTTTGGGCATGAGAGAATATGGAGGAGGAGAAGGCAACCAGTGAGTTTATAGTTATTGATTCCATTAACAATGTTGTCTTCAGTTCATGCTAATTTCACTTGCACCATTGGAATTTTTAAGAGAGTGGTGTATCCAATATCTCCTGTGCTCTTGGATTGCACTAGGGTCCATCCCTCCACTACCCCAAAGTCTCTGATAGCTTTGTGGAAGTAGAATATAGCTCTTTTTAGGTTGGAAGGTGCCTAATTTAAAGGGGAATTGTCTAGCGTGCCTGTGTGGTTTAGTAGAACACTAGTAGACTCAATCAGCTCCCTAATAGACACTGCAGCATCACACCAGCCGCTTAATCCCTATTGGGATGCATTAATTCTCCCATCCTTCTGCATTAATCCATCTCAAACTCCTAGACTCAGATCTCCATTCTGGTGCAATCCCCCCACCAATCTATCCAAGATTTTAGAGCCCCTAGTCTCCCTCTGAACCAGAGCAGACAGAACACTTGTATTTTAATCCTTTGCTATATTATTATTCTGGCCTCCCACTTCAATACGAAAAAAGTTGCAGAACTCACATTCCTAGCACCAGAAAAATTCCAGGATCCATCATGTTCACCAGTCTCAGGCCTAGGACAAATCTTTATGACCTCCCATTATGAATTTCCCTGAACTTCCTCTTTTCACTCACTGACATATAGCCACACACAGTCTTCACACACAAAGAAGTTTGCTGTCTCAGGGACTTTTCAGAGTGCCTCTTCTTTTCTTCCCATGAAGCCTGTTAAATCTTATATTTTTCTCTGACTTTCCTCTGTCTCTGTGCTCATGAGACTTTTCTCCCGCTCCACTAAACTTTTGACTGCTTTCTGGAAAGGCTGGCCAGGCTTCAGCTCCCATTCAGGTGCAGTGCTGACTACAGCACTAACTTCACATTGCTGAGTGTTAGGCTAATACAATGCAGAACTTGGACTTTCCATGTGCTGTCCTCTCCTCACCTTTACCCCCCCCCCAAATATTAGAGTTCTGAGTCTCCCTTGCCTGCCTAGTTTGAGCAGGTATTCCCAACTATAGGGATAGGAATCCCACTAGTATTGGTAATATATTACTGGTAAATAGGTTTAAACGCTCACTCTAACTACATACACTGTACAATTTGCCAACCAGATACTCTGTTATTCAATTTCTGTCATCAAAAGGTTAATTTAAGCAGTTGGCTTCAGATGCTCTTGCTAGAAATACACAGATTTGACTGGATTCATCTTTCCAGTGGTTAACCTACTGAGGAAGGCTTTAAACTAGGTTCGATGGGGGCAACAGACAACTGCTCACAGGTAAGTCAAAAACATGGAAACCTGGGAGAAGGGTTGGAAACTGCGGGGAGCAGGAGCCGTTATAGCAGGGATAAGGGAGAGACAAGAGAGAACATGGGGAGAGGGAAATCAAATCAATATCTTAGATGTCTATATATGAATGCAATAAATATGGGGAATAAACATGAAGAACTAGAAATGCTAATTAATTAACTTCAGTACCTGGAAAGATAATGGAGCAAATAATTAAGTAATCGATTTGCAAACACCTAGAAGATAACAAGGTGATAAGTAACAGCCTGCATGGATTGGTCAAGAACAAATCATGTCAAACCAACCTAATAGCTTTCTTTGACAAGATAAAAAACCTTGTGGATAGGCGGGAAGCAGTAGACGTGGTTTATCTTGACTGTAGTGAGGCTTTTGATACTGTCTCACATGACCTTTTCATAAACAAACTAGGGAAATACAACCTAGATGGAACTAGTATAAGGTGGATGCATAACTGATTGGAAAACTATTCCTAGAGAGTAGTTATCAGTAAGGCTAAGATTTTGTCACGGGCAATAAAGAAAAATTAGTGGAAGCCAGTGATCTGTCCCTGATTTTACTAAAAATATCCCTGACAAAATGCGGATCCCAGCTGCAGGGTCCCACACCACCTGCAGAAGTTGGGCAGCTGCGGGAGCTGCTCCAAGCTCTGGGAACCCAGGGGTTTGGAGCACCAGGGTTCCCTGGCTCAGAGCTCTGGGGTACCCCCACCACCTGTGGTGGCTGGGAGCTTTGAAGGTCCCCTGGCACCAGCAGCGGCTCAGAACTTCAGGGGCCCCACCGTCCCCAGCAGCTTGGAGCTCCCAGCTCCCCCGTCCCTCGCAGTGGCTGGGAGCTGCAGGGGGCCACCGCTGCCCTCATCGGTCGAGAGCTGCCAAGAGCCTCAACTGTTGCCAGGAGCTGTGGCCCTGCAGCCCGTGGTGGCTGGGAGCTTTGGGGGACCCCTCCGCCTGTGTTGGCCAGGATCTGCGGGGGGCCCCCCACCGCCCACAGCAGCTCAGAGCTCTGGGGGGGGGGAGCCTCCGCTGCCCATGTTCACTGAGAACTGACAGGGGGCCCCGCTGCCCACGGCAGCCAGGAACTGAAGGGAGCCCCTACTGCCTGTGGCCATGGGGAGCTGCAGGGGCCCCCTGCCGTCTGCTGTGGCCCTGCTGCCCATGGCATCTGGGAACTCCGAGGAACCTTGGCACCTGCAGCCAATGAGGCTGAATTCACTGAGTTCACTGGAAGTCACGGTTATCAGTGGTCACAGTCAAGCTGGAAGGGCATATCAAGTGGGGTCCTGTAAACGTGTGGGTCCGGGGCTCAACCCTCTCAGGGGAGGAGGGGAGCCACACCGGCCCGTCGTTCTTACGTGCGTTCTGCGCGGTCCCTTTAAGGCTGAGCAGCAAACAGTACAAAGTCTAGGAAGGCCCAGGCCCTTAGGTGCAGGGGCTGGGCAGCAAGCAGTACAAACTGGCTCAGGCCCTTTGGTGCAGGGACTGAGCAGCAAACAGTACAAAGTGGCTCAGGCCCTTTGGTGCAGGGACTGAGCAGCAAACAGTACAAAGTGGCTCAGGCCCTTTGGTGCAGGGACCGAGCAGCAAACAGTACAAAGTGGCTCAGGCCCTTTTGTGCAGGGACCGAGCAGCAAACAGTCAGAGTTCAGGCCCTCTGGTGCAGGGCTGAACACTGGGGTGAGGGGGAAGACTGCCACCCGTGAGTGGGGTGGCAGGGGGGACACAGGCCCACCCACTCCACTGCGTCCCGGCCCGGGGCCCTAGGCAGCGGCTATGAGCGCTGACGGTCAGTGGGGATCCTGACCGCAACACACTGACATGGGCACTGTTTCATCAGCAGCCTGACTGAGGTCAGCTGCCCCCGGGCCACTTCCAATTTCCCCCTCGGGGCCTACCTGGTCCACGGCGTCTGCTCCCGGGAAGTCCCACTGCATGGGCTCCTCGCAGCCCGGGCTGGGGGGTAGATCTGGCAGTTCCTCGGGGAAGTCCAGCCAAATCTGCTCTGGGAGTTCCTCGGGGTAACAACAAGGGAGCGGGGAAGTCTCTGGCGGCTCCTCCTTGTATGTGGTGCAGGGAAGCGCCGGCGGGTCTTCCCAGTAGCGAGCGAGGGGAAGCTCTGGCCAGTCCGGACAACTGCTCGGGGCCCCAGCGGCTTCCCAGTCATGAGCTCCCTCGGGCAGGTCTGCTCTCGGCGGTGGCTGGGCTCTGACTGAGCTGGGATGGCCGGCTTTTATACTTCTGGGTCGCCGCCTGACCCTCTGAGGGGCGGGCTCACTGCTCTGTAGCCCCGCCCCTTCCAGTTTCCGGGGCTCAACCCTCCCAGGGGAGGAGGGGAGCCACACCGGCCCGTTACAGGTCCCATAGGGATCAGTTCTGGGTCTGGTTCTGTTCACTATCTTAATCAGTGATTTAGATAGTGGCATAGAGAGTACACTTATAAAGTTTGCGGATGATACCAAGTTGAGAGCGGGTGCAAGAGACAAGAAGTAATTCTCCTGCTCTACTTGGCGCTGATTAGGCCTGAACTAGATTGTGTCCAGTTCTGGGCACCACATTTCAGGAAAGATAAGGGATAGGATAGGAGAAATAAGATAGGAGCAATTCCAGAGAAGAGCAACAAAAATGATTAAAGGTCTAGAAAACATGACCTATGAGGGAAGACTGAAAAAATTGGGTTTGTTTAGTCTGAAAAAGAAAAGACAGAGGGGACATGATAGCAGTTTAAGTACATAAAAGAAGGGAGAAAAATTGTTCTCTTTAACTTCTGAGGATAGGACAAGAAGCAATAGCTTACATTGCAGCAAGGATGGCTTAGGTTGGACATTAGGAAAATTTTTCTAACTATCAGGATAGTTAAACTCTGGAATAAAATTGCTTAGGGAGGTTGTGGAGCAGGTTAGACAAGCACTTGTCAGAGATGGTCTAGATAATACTTAGTCTTGCCCTGAGCGCAGGGGACTGGACAAGAAGACCTCTCAAGGTCTTACATTACGTTCCAATCTTACATTTTTATTATGCCTCTATATTAGTGTAAATTATAACTATGGAAGTACATTTGATTACATTAATGTAAAATTGTTGTTAAGGAAGAATCAGGCTCATAATGTTTACATTTAAATCAAACATTCTGTACAAGCTGAGTTGTTACAAAGCAGACGTAATACAAGGGTGTTATTCTTGCCCTTTTTGTATGTATTTTGCTTCTGCCAAACTATGTCCCACAAACTTTGATAAAATGAGCCGTATGATTGCAGACAGACCTTAAATATTTCAAAAGGGCATGAGATACAGTGATAGCTATTGCCCTTAAGTGAAATGAGGGGGGCTAATTTCTAACCTGTCCACTTATGGGAATGAACCACCTTAGCTCTGCCCTGTAGTGTCACCATGAAGCGAACATGATTATGATTAAGGCATTTTAGTGTATTAGTTTCAGATTAGATTAAACTGATTTTTAATTATACAGATTTTTTTTCATATTTTTTTCTTTCATGGTGTCACTATAAGATAGAGTTAAAATTGTTTGAGTGCCTTCACTGTGAGTTTTCTTACCTTAACATGTTTGGATTTATTTTCAGTGTAACCTTAACTATGAGTTTCCATAATTTATAAACACACGGGTTGGGGATAATTACAACATCCATGTAATTTTTACCCACAAATCACTGATATTGCTCTCAACTGTCACACCATTTTAATAGATTTTTGTTCAGGAATTTTCTCAGTGTTTGAGAATAGTTAAAAATGTTATGCATAAACACTATACAAGAAACCCAAAGAGTATGCTACCATGAGGGATTTCTAAAGAATTTGATATGTAGTATAATCCTTAAAGCAATTTTTAAAATGTTACCTTGAGGGCAGATTCGCTGGTACCCAAGAATAGTGCAAACCAGCCAGAAAGCACTGACCAATTATGCTGGGTTTTCAGCTGATTTGCATTGCCAGAGCAGCACAAAGCAGCCTAAAAGTACTGGTGAATCTGTCCCTTAATTTGCAATTAATGTATTGGTTTAGAGGGCTGGCTTAATAGGACTGGTGCTATGTGAAGAGGGGCAGGTATAATCCAGTCATTGAGTCTGAATGCCTGTGCTTTAAGGGATTCCTCTGTGCTCTTGCCTCAGTTGCCCTGGTAGTGCTTCCTAAATGTGCAGTGGAGTAGAGACAACAGTGCCATACAGATAGGGTGACCAGATGTCCCTTTTTTAAAGGGACAGTCCCGTTTTTGGGGATTTTTTCTTACATAGGCGCCTATTACCCCCCCACCTCCGTCCCATTTTTTCACAGTTGCTATCTTGTAACCCTACATAAAGAACCTTTCAAGCATTGATGCCCAAACTAGCGTGCAGCCCCAGAACCTTTTAAAGAGCAGTGACACCACCACCAAGTGATCTACTAATGAAAACTCTTGACATGTGTCTAGTCTCCTTCACAGCACCGAATCGTTTCAACCAACAGAATTCTTACAAGCAAATTAACTATAGAGGCTAGACAGTGATTGGTTGAATTACTTCTGGTGTCACAATAGCACCACTTAAGAATGACCTGAGCTCTTCACCTGACTCTCTGTGGATCCAATATTATCATAACAATTAGATAAAATGATAATTAGTAACTTAGCTTAATTACAACCTAATTTCTTTAAGAATAGCTTGTGCCTAAGATTCCAGTTAATTTCAATATATGGAGAGTTTGAAAAATGTGTTATTTTGTTAGGATCATTCAATACAAAAGAGACTGACATAGATGCCAATTTTTTTTAAAAGACTAAGTTTAATTTTAACTCAAACAAACTAATGGACTTGTTCATTTCACAGAAAACTCACTCTATTCAGGATCGTCTTAACAATGGAGTCATGACCAGGGCCTCTGTAATAACAACCACATCAAGGATAATAATCCTCAAAAATAACAGGAGTACTTGTGGCACCGTAGAGACCAATTCATTTATTTGAGCACAAGCTTTCGTGGGCTACAGCCCACTTCATCGGATGCATAGAATGGAACATATAGTGAGGATATATATATATATATATATATATATATATACACACACACACACACAGAGAGAGAACATGAAAAGTTGGGAGTTACCCTGATAATAATCCTGAGACAGATTGCACTAGATCCTGTATGAATGCTCAAGGAGGTTGAGGTTGGTGGCGCACAAGGAGGCTTCCTCAGTTTATCCTCCTGCTCATGGCTGGGCATAATCATAGTCCCGGTATTGGCAGTTTTCATGACGTTGTTGCAATTTTTGAGCTATTCTGTGGTTTTTCTAAGGGTTCTCAAAGTTTTTTCTGATTTTTGGCCTTCCAATTTGAATAGTTTAGCCCTCATCCAAAACAGCCATCATCTCCCATTACTGTCAATGGCACTGAAGTCATGAGCAGTTCTCAGCAAGATGGCCACAATTATCCTGCTAGCCTCTGTGGGTGAAAATGAGGCTGCCTCCAGCAAAGATGGCCAACTTCTTCCATTACTGCCAATAGGACTGAAGTGACAGTTTGTTCTTAGCAAAATCACTGATATGCCTCTTTAGTCTTTGTAGATTAAAGTGAGTCTGTTCCTAGCAAAAGGGACATCCAATAGATTCATGGACTTTAAGGTCAGACAGGACCATCATGACCACATTGCAGGCCACTGAACCTCAGACACTCCTGAAATAGACCTCTAGCCTCTGGCTGAATTACGGAAGTCCTCAAGTCATGGTTAAAAGACTTTAAGTTACAGATAATTCACCATTTACACTAGTTTAAACCTGCAAGCGACCCACGTCCCATGCTGCAGAGGAAGGTGCAAAACCACAGGGTCTCTGCCAATCTGACCTGGGGAAAATTCCTTCCTGACCCCAAATATGGCAATCAGTTAGACCCTATCACTGTTCTTATGTGGCTGTGGCACACCTCAGCCCACCAGAGACCAGCAGAATTGGCCTCCCAGGTGTGGTTGGGAACATGCTTCACCCTTTCAAGGGTGTCACTTCAGCAGGCATTGTGTTTGCCTGAGGCACAGTGACTCTAGGAACTCCAGCTGGGATGCTGGGGCAGGTGTGACTCCATTTAATGCCAAAATGCACCTCTGTTTCCTTGTACAGCTTGTTCTGTCTTGATGTTAGGTCTCCTTCAACTACTCTGGCCACCACTATGAAATTATATCTTATTATAGAATCTTGCCCAAGCCTCGGCTCCCCATTGCCCCTGTTTGCCCCCCTCCCCGCCCGAGACACGGCCCTGCTCCTGGCCCCAGCTCTGGGGGTGGGGCGCGGACAAGGGTAACGGGACTGGCTTTCAGCACCCCTACTATTAAAAAGTGTTCCTGCACCACTGCTCCTGAATGTGCGTAAAATGTGAACATCAGATGTTCTGATTATATCAACACTTATCAGAAACACTGATCTCTGGTACTCAGTGGGCATACGTTCACGAGATTTAATTGGCTGAGTGAAATTTGAGATTTATACTGGTGCTCTGCTAGAACCCATGCATAATTAGTGCCAAAGGTTTGCTTTAACCACTATAAAAGCCCCATGGGTTAGGCCTTTCAGAATAAGGAAAACCCACTTCTGAACCTTTTGCCACAGTTGGATACTCACTCATAGAATAGTCTTCATACTGCCAGTACAGTCACAATGTGAACGTTTTCTTTTCAAGGTCAGCGTTTTAAAGCACTAGGCTGCTATTGAAACTGTAGGGGCAGAGCTTGAACAATTCTACTGGTTTTCTAAAAATAAGAGCTTTAGATCTAAACTGAAGGATGTATTTTAAAAGAAAGAGTCTGATCATTTTTCTTTTTATTGCTACTCTTATCCCATCTCTACCAATTTTTTCCTGCTACCTACAAAGGCACATCTATTGCCAAGAACTTTGTAAAATCAGCACTCTTGAGTCTAGCAGTTAAGCTCAGTTTTGCTGTGTTTGTGATATGCATTGTGTTCATGATAGTCGATTCTCAAACGCATTAGCGCACAATCAGAAATACCAGAGGGAATAAAGCTCTAAAAATAAACTCACCATAGTTGAGAATGTCAGCTTGGTTAAATTCAGACCTTATAGCTACAGCTACTGGTACTATTTCAGATTTTAAAATTTAATATTCTAGTTTCAAAGACTCAGCCATGGTGCCACATTGCAGATTGTCATGAATAAAGATGCCTAAATCACCTGCCTAGTAACAGGAGATCCTGGGTTCAACCTCCAGTGGTACCTCCGTTAGCTGACCTTGTGTCTCTTTGTCGCTTTTTATGAGGATAGGTAGTCTAGTGGTTAGAGCACTGGACTGTGGAAGACCAAGCTTCACTTCCTCTGCCAAAAACATCCCGTGTAACCCTGGACAAGTCATTGATGCCTCTTTGTGCGTCAGTTTCCCATCTATAGAATGGGTATAATCTCACAGGGATGTTGGGAGGATAAGAACACTAAACACTGCGAAGTGCTTAGATAATACAGTGATGGGGGACAATAGAAGTAATGACAACCCAAAATACATATACCATGAAGAGAACTAAATATTCCTCTTCTTTACAATAATCCTTGAAGAGAAAACTCAGTTAAAACCTATCCATTTTAAAGACCCACGTGAGAGATACACTATGTAGGAAGGAATTAAGAAATTGCCTACAGCACCTCTGAGAACTGGATGAAGAAGTTAGATACCATGCTCAGTAACTGACTTGCTTAGGTAACATGCTCTCATATGTGAGTATAGGTTTGAACCTTGCTATTGGTTTACCTTGATTAAAAAAGAAAATGCTGCCTGCTTTGGAACCAGAAATGCACACCGCAGAGTGTTTGGATACATGTCTAGACAGAAAGAACCTTCCTGTCTCCTTTTATGGGAAGGTGGGGAAAGGAGTATTTTATGTGTTTTAATTTCTGCTGGCTAGTGAGGACATTCTACAGTGGAAATTATGTCAGCAACCTCTTTATGTTCAGCTGCACTGCACTGAGCTATGTGCGTGGTTAGTGTGGTGCCTAAATAAGTAGCACTGAATGCCATTGCCATCTGGTAAATCTGAGTAGAATGGTATTAGCAGGAGGAGGACTAAAACCTTGACTTTTCCATGTGAGTCACTTAATCGATGTGTGTCACAGTCGCTCTTTTCTACTCTGACCTCATGGGTAAAAGGTGATTCCACTAATGGAGCAGTGGGATATCTATTGTACATCTCTTTGCATTCTGCTTTGTACGTGCATCTATGCACTAAATTGGTTACAGCCCAGTTTTTCATCCCACCTCTCTTATATTCCAATAGGAGTGTGTGTGTGTGTGGGGGGGGGGAGGGAACGACAATCTAACTAGCTCTTTCAGTGCTTGAAAATTCATATTGACTGAGAGTGAGATTATTTGATTTCCTCTGACTGGAAGTTATACTATTTGCCACAAATAGTATCCTCTCCAAAAGTGCTGAGGGTGAGATTCTGGCCAGCCTACAGATAGGTATACAGTAGTGAAGTGGAAGTAAGGAGCTTCCCCCACTTGTCTAGCCTGCCTATAAGTTAGCCACAATGGCAGCCCCTATACATCTCAGCAGGGGCGGCTCCAGGCCCCAGCACGCCAAGCGCGTGCTTGGGGCAGCATGCCGCGGGGGCGCTCTGCCGGTCGCCGGGAGGGTGGCAGGCAGCTCCGCCGGTCCCGCGGCTTTACTGGAGCTGGAGCCGCCTGCCGCCCTCCCGGCGACTGGCAGAGTGCCCCCCGTGGCATGCCGCCCTGCTTGGGGCGGTGAAATGTCTAGAGCCACCCCTGCATCTCAGTAGCAGCCCTGTGTTCCCTAGGGTGCATGTAGAGCTGAAGAGGTGGGGGGTGGGGTGAGGTAAGGGTTTAGCCCTTAAAGAGTGCCTTACCATTTGTCTTGGTATCTCTGGTGACTTGTTCTTTCAAGATAGCCATTTTAATCACAATCTAGCTGTACATCTTACCTGCCACAGTTCCTGAAAGAGTTTGTGTTCTTTGAAGCCTCAAAACTACAGTATTGTGCAAGGGTAGAAGAAGCAGAGTAAGGGAAATGCAGACAGTAAGGCAGCCTGATGAGTGAAAGGTAGATTAGGGTGAAATCCTGGCCTCAGTGAAATCAATGGCTAATCTCACATTGATTGGGGCCAGGATTTCATCCTAGGTTTTTAGGGCTAGATCCTCTGAGGAGCTGAATACCTCAATTCTTATCAACTTCAGTTTTATACACACGACATGATCAAGTCCTTCAAGCCCATTCCATTTTAACAGATGGTGGTGTTAGTAGTATAAGCAAGGACAGTTATAAAAAAATTCAGGTTAATGTATATTGTATATGTATTTAAGATGGCCTGTTTTATCCATCATTTTACCATTTGGATAAAGGAATGCTGAAAGGGACTTCGAGAGGTCATCTAGTCCAGTCCTCTGCACTTATGGCAGGATTAAGTTTTATCTAGACCATTCCTGACCGGTATTTTGTCTAACCTGCTCTTAAAAATTCCCAATGATGGAGATTCCACAACCTCCCTAAGCAATTTATTCCAGTGCTTAACCATCCTGATAGTTAAGAAGTTTTTCCTAATGTCCAACCTAAACCTTCCTTGCTGCAATTTAAGCCCATTGCTTCTTGTCCTATCCTCAGCGGTTAAGAAAAACAATTCTTCTCCCTCCTCCTTGTAACGTTTTACATTCTTGAAAACTGTTATGTCCCCTCTCATTCTTCTCTTTTCCAGACTAAACAAACCCAATTTTGTCAATCTTCTCTCATAGGCCATGTTTTCTAGACCTTTAATCATTTTTGTTGCTCTTCTCTGGACTCTCTCCAATTTGTCCACATCCTTCCTGAAATGTGGTGCCCAGAACTGGACACGATACTCTAGTTGAGGCTTAATCAGAGCAGAGTAGAGCTGAAGAATTACTTCTCATCTCTTACTTACAACACTCCTGCTAATACATTCCAGAAGAATGTTTGGTTTTTTTGCAACAGTTGGTACACTGTTGACGCATATTTAGCTTGTGGTCCACTATGACCCTCAGATCCCTTTCCACAGTACTCCTTGTAGTAAGTGCAGGCCCTGATAAAGGCCCAGTATGAGGCCTGAGGCCTGAACTAAAGTAATGGTCAAGACTTTGCTAACATAAAGCAAAGTTAAGCTGTGAGCCAGAGGTAGGCCCTGCTCACAGAAGCTGGCACGGAAAGGGCTGATGCTGCATTCACCTAGCATAAACACAGCACTAGAACACACTATACTGAAACATCCCATAGATAACAGGAGGACAGACCGACCCATCCCAATGACAGGGGCAAAAGGGTAAAATGATGAATAGAGTTGTTTTGTTCGAACCAACATGTACAAGGTAGAAGGCGGTGCCTTAATACGTAGAAGGGTTGTAACTTGCTACGTAGAGAGGTTGTACCTCAATATGTCAGGTGTGATGTGTAACTTGTTTGTATCGGTGTATAAGAATGCATCCTTGGGGCGGTGTCTTTGTCCGGCCGTAGGGGGAGTGGAAAGTCCCGCCACTAAGCCGGGTCCTTGCCAAGAGGCACTTTCTCGTAGTATGCCCTGAATTAGGCTAAGAAACCTACAGGGAACTGCAATTGTGTCCGAGGTCGCAATAAACCTAGCCCGATGTGGCTTTGCATCTTACTGGACTCTGTGGTCATTGGGGATTCTCGTCGGGTCTGCTGTGTCAGCTTCTGCAGAGCTGGGGCAGCACACAGAGGGACTCACACACGCAGCCGAGTGATATCAACAAGGAGACAGCAGAGCACCACACCGGTACCGCTCTGACAACACTGGTGACCCCGACCGCTGATCTGGTGAGTAAGCAAGCCTGCCGTGGTAAGAATCGCAATCCAACATGGCAGTAAACCTCGAGCTAGGGAACCCCCTTATCCCCTCCCTTTTAATCCCCACGGAGTTTGATAACTCCTGGACCCGCTGGATTGCCAGTAAAGGGGGTCCTTATGAATTTAAAAAAGAGAGTGGGGAAACATGAACTGGCATATGTAGAGCAACGGTACAGACCGAGACTCTGAAAAATAGTAATAAAAGTAAAAAAGCAGTGAAATGGCTTAAACAGCATGCTGGCATGCTGGCCAAACAAGTAACAGTAACAAAGAAAGAGTTAAAAGAATCCAAAGAAGCTACACAGCCCTAGAATGCTCCCACCCCCCTTGCAGGGTGGCAAGCAGCCCAGAGACAACCAGTACAGAAACAGAGTGAAACACTGGAAACAGCTGTAAGGAACCTACAAAAAATACCTGTGCCGTCCCCTGTTATAAATATAAATATTGGTGGTAAACAGCAGGCTTCAGGTAGCTACTCTCTGCCTGAAGAATGGGGACAGAAATGGAAAAAGGTGACCCTAGTAAAATTAAAACATGAAACAGGGTCCACTGTATTGCAACCATCACCTTATGATAAAAGCCAGGTTCCAGTTAAACTTAAACCGGAACCTAGACGGGTGCCTGTCAGAATGGGACAAGTAAGTGTACAGAAGGAAAGAGTAGGAAACAATACTCTCACTGAATTGGTAAATCAAATAAAGGAAAAATTGGAACAGTTCACAAAGCACATTAGAAGACAGGAGCTGCAACTCGATCGCAGGGGAGTAAATAAAAAAGAATTTCAAAGTAAAAAACTAAAATTAAGCGGGTTAACACCTAGAATTGATGCATTAACACATGGAGTTGCCCAAAACCAGTTAACTGCAGCAAAAAAGGGCACTCCCACTATCCATTTGGCATGCACACAAAAGCAACAAACACTGGGGGAACAAATTCAGGTTTTACAAGAGCAGGTAACTACCCCCAATCTCCTCTCACAGCCAGGATAAAAACCAGGGGCGCAATTCCCAACTGTGCAGGTTCCCAATTGCTTTGACCCATGGAACCACACTCGTGCTCATATCTAAAAATATAACCTTGTTTCTTAAATATTTGTACATACCAATTAAGTTTTGTCCTTTATATGTTAGGACAGTTTGCTAAATTTGTCTCAGTTTGCTAAATTTGCTGCTGCTGCCTGTACTTTCAAATACCTTGATAGAGTTAATCTTTCTTGGCTCAGGTCTCGCTACCTTCCTAGGTTGCTCTTCACAAACTCCCTTTCCCCCCTCCCCCCCCCCCCGCCTCGCCTCACTTCGGCTCTCTCTTTTTGTTTTAAAAGTTAAAAGTTATAGTTTTTACAGAAATCTCCAAAAAATAAAGCAATTGAAAACAGAACCAAACAAGAAACAAAAAGAAAACAAGGTAAAAACTTTAAATCCAGTAAATTAATTATTTTAACCCTTCAGGAATGCAACAGCTGGAATTATTCCTAACTTTCTTGAAGATATGGTTGCCAAGCAACAGAAATGCACTCTCTGCTTACAATCCTAAGCACTAACTAATATTTGAAACATGGGCTTTTTTTATTTCCATATAGCAGAGTTTTAAAATAATGTTAAATATAAAGTAATGTAAAATTCCTTGTTACCAAATACAATACAATACATTTGGCAAACATTAATATTTTTTTAATCAAATTTATGCTACAAGTTTTAAATAAGGTAATAACTTTTTTCTTTTTTTTTTGGTTATGTTATTTTGTATAGTTATGAATAGAATTCTGGCGCCATTTGTTTTTAATTGTAAGTTTGTCCTGTATGTCATGTGTGTGTTTTCTGTCTATGTTGTGTGTGTCACGTGACTATTTTTTTTTTAATTATTTTTATTTTGTTGCAACAAAAGTCAATTTTATACCCTTTTAAAAATATATATAAAATGTGGTACCACGCTATTTTAAAATCATGGTTGGGGTGTAATCATAGTAGTATTAGCACCAATTTTTTGTGCAAAGTTCAAAAAGGTTTCAGTTACAAATATATGTACATATATTTCTGCCTCAACAAATAATGCAATTGCAAACAAAAAGAATTATCTTTATCAATCACAGTTTTGTTTTTTAAGTTTTTTTTTTAAATTGTTATTCAAAGAAAAAATGTAAGGGGAAACCTCAACATTAAGGTAAAGATAATATTAACAAAATGTCAATTTCTTGTTTGGGCTTTTTATAAACTTGTTTGCACTTGTAAATATCGTTATAAGAATGTCATAACCAAAATGTCTTAAAATAACAATTTATGCATAAAGCTAACCAAACAATTTCAACAGGTTTTAACATTTTCAACAGGTTTCCACCTTTGGCTCCCAAACATAACAGAGCATCATGAAAGTATACCCTCAAATACTCTCAAAGTATTTGCATGTATCTGTATTTAAAATTTATTTTGGTTTAATTTTATAGTTGGTTTAGTTTTATATGCTTTTCTTTTATGTTATGTTATGTTAATGGGAAGCAATGGTTGTTAAGGTTTGTGCTCCTAAACAGTTAACAAGAATGAAGTTGGTATCACAAGCAAATTAACTCTAAAAAGCTAGTTAAAATTATGTTACTAACTCTTTTGCTGTAACAAAGTGTTCAGCAAGGGAAAGCAATACACCTTCTCATGGAAGATTATGAACATTTATTTTAGCCATTAAGCATTACATTTAGTATTAAATATTAGTAATGCACCCCAAATGAAAATGAATGTCTATACAACAATTGCAAAAGTATAGCTTGTGTTATAAAAGACTCGGTCCCTATAACTGTGTATTAAGTTTGGGTTACTAAAAAGCAAACAAAAAAAAAAACTTTACTATGTTAACTAACAAAAGTTGTTTAAGTTGCATCCCACAGACCAAAGACACCAGAAAATATCACACCCTGAAGACACCAGTTCATATCTGTATACAGTGAAGAAACCCCCAAGCATCAAAAAAAGAAAAATGAAGTGTTTTATAAATAAGAGACTGGTCAATTACACCTCTATCTACAATATATGAACAATTAATTTAACAATCAGCTAAAAACCACTAGCTGGACCAGGAAAACTGTCATTTAATTTCAAGTTGGTTATTGTGTAAAAACAACTGTATGATGGCTGTATTACTGTATTATCACTGTACTGCTGTATTATTGCTGTACTACTGTATTATTATTGTACTACTGTATTGTTGCTGTACAACATGTACAATGTGTATAACCTTGCTAAACTGTTTAACCAACACACAGGTACAAATCAACAAACGAATGGCAGCAAACAACATGAAGACAAGAAAAGAACAAATTGGTAAAGAAACTAAGTTACATAGTAACTACAAATTGGGTAAACAAATTGCCTGTTAGTACCAGTCATAATTTGGGTCAGTAACACTGCATCCTAACTAAGGCACATGTTATTCAAAACAATCTTGTTCAGTGTCTGGGTACCAATATTAAATCCAGACACAGCAATATTTGATAAATTGGTTACTGTCCATTCAGTAGGTTATCTGGAAGACAGCATCCATAAGAAACAACTGGATCTACATCAACCAATGGAACAGAAAAAATACCCACTTCTGTTTCCTGCCCAGTAAAGCTGACCAGAGGGTGACAACCAGTTTAAGGATAACCTATAATATGAATGGACAGTACTGTGTAGTAACTAATTACAATATATTTATATATAAAGGCCTCAGTGGTAGTGTCACTACTCCAAATTTCTGTTTTACTTCTCATATACACTGTGGGACACACTATCATAATCCCTATCCCAGTATTTTAAAACATTCAGCCTACTACTAATAATGAGAGAGATAGTCACTGAAATTGCCCTAATAGGGGTGTGTGTCTATCTGTATCACCAAAGTAAAAGGGCCAAAGTACACCAGCAAATTGGAAAAACATGGTTATGCTTGGATATAAGGTGGTGTCATATGTACACATACATACTATACATATATGCCCATACACGCTACAAATATATATGCTATAACTATATAATTTATATATATTAATTATTTGGGAGTGCCTCTAAGGCTCAATCATAATACTACCTTTATATTTTACATTTACATTTACATTTGTATGGTCTCATAAGGCCCTCAATAAAACACTAGAAAGGCTACTTACCCCCTATGAATCTATGGTCCCGGGCCTAACATTCCCAGGCCCAACATAAGGGACTAAAATAATTGAATAATAAAATCTGCCTAATAGTCGTACGAGGGAATGTGCAGACTAAACAGACAGATGGGGCATAAGTGTATGGATGGTAAAATAAGGTAACCACATAACAGTGTTTAGCCCACTGGGTTATCTTTAGTCCATACATTATGCTTTTCCGGGACGATGGGTAAACATCCTCCCCATAAAAAGACAAAAAGCGGGGGAATGTAGTAAGTGCAGGCCCTGATAAAGGCCCAGTATGAGGCCTGAGGCCTGAACTAAAGTAATGGTCAAGACTTTGCTAACATAAAGCAAAGTTAAGCTGTGAGCCAGAGGTAGGCCCTGCTCACAGAAGCTGGCACGGAAAGGGCTGATGCTGCATTCACCTAGCATAAACACAGCACTAGAACACACTATACTGAAACATCCCATAGATAACAGGAGGACAGACCGACCCATCCCAATGACAGGGGCAAAAGGGTAAAATGATGAATAGAGTTGTTTTGTTCGAACCAACATGTACAAGGTAGAAGGCGGTGCCTTAATACGTAGAAGGGTTGTAACTTGCTACGTAGAGAGGTTGTACCTCAATATGTCAGGTGTGATGTGTAACTTGTTTGTATCGGTGTATAAGAATGCATCCTTGGGGCGGTGTCTTTGTCCGGCCGTAGGGGGAGTGGAAAGTCCCGCCACTAAGCCGGGTCCTTGCCAAGAGGCACTTTCTCGTAGTATGCCCTGAATTAGGCTAAGAAACCTACAGGGAACTGCAATTGTGTCCGAGGTCGCAATAAACCTAGCCCGATGTGGCTTTGCATCTTACTGGACTCTGTGGTCATTGGGGATTCTCGTCGGGTCTGCTGTGTCAGCTTCTGCAGAGCTGGGGCAGCACACAGAGGGACTCACACACGCAGCCGAGTGATATCAACAAGGAGACAGCAGAGCACCACACCGGTACCGCTCTGACAACACTAGGCAGTCAGTCATTTCCCAATTTGTATGTGTGCAACTGATTACTCCACAAGGGAAGGAACACTTTTAATTTGTCCTTATTGAATTTCAACCTATTTACTTCAGACCATTTCTCCAGTTTGTCCAGATCATTTTGAATTTTAATCCTATCCTCCAAAGCACTTGCGACCCCTTCCAACTTGGTATCATCTGCAAACTTTATAAGTGTAGTCTCTATGCCATTATCTAAATCACTGATGAAGATATTGAAGAGAACTGATCCCAGTGGGATCCCACTCATTATGCCTTTCCAGCATGACTATGAACCACTGATAACTACTCTATGGGAATGGTTTTCCAACCAGTTTTGCACCCATCTTATAGGAGCTCCATCTTGGTTACATTTCCCTAGTTTGTTTATGAGAAGGTCATGTGAGACAGTAACAAAAGCTTTACTAAAGACAAGATATACCATGTCTACCACTTCCCCTCTATCCACAAGGCTTGTTATCCTGTGAAAGAAAGCTATCAGGTTGGTTTGACACGATTTGTTGTTGACAAATCCATGCTGACTTACTTACCACCTTATTATCTTTTAGAGGTTTACAAATATGCTCTTCAGTTGGAACAGTTTTGTGCTTGAGTTTAACCTGATGATATATCTGAAATCATTTGAAAGCTCAGACTTAAAAATGTTTCCACCAAAAGCCCTATCTATGTGAGCATATAAACCATGCTCATCACCATGGTAACTCAGCTTCTAATCAACAGGAGTTTGTGTATGAAAGGAATATGGGCTTGAGCCTCAAATGCATTATTTTTAAGTTGTGTTTTTGATGCCTGTAGATCTTACACAGCTCTGCAACAATACATACTGTACCAAAATATGGAATCTCTTTGAGTAGCATGGGGCAGAATGAACAAAAGGACAGGGTGTGTCTCAGATTTTTAGAAAGTAAATAAGAGTTCTCTGTTCAAACTGAAAAACACACCCATCAATAATACTAGTGATAATGTATTGCATTTCAATAGTTACAGAA
Source organism: Mauremys reevesii (assembly GCF_016161935.1). NCBI lineage: Eukaryota > Metazoa > Chordata > Testudines > Geoemydidae > Mauremys > Mauremys reevesii. Next base: position 109,362,887 of record NC_052627.1, on the reverse strand, counting down.
AACTGGCACTTCATACCTACTGAATTTTGCTATTATAGTAACTGTTTATATACTGCTTTACTGTAAATATTCAAGTTTGATAATTACCACTAAGGCTTATTTGACACCTTTCTAATTTTAAGAAATGAAACTGCAATTGACTGTGTTAGTGAGTTTGTTTATAAGATACCTAAACATTATCCCCTTGATGAATTTGACCCATAGTTGTGATTATAAGTACACATCCCTGCAGAAGCTATCTGATGGAGACTAGGAAAGAGGAAGAGATGAGGAGTAAAACGTAGGATGGTAACAAGCTCTATGGGGAGGAGAACAAAAAAGGCTGTTAATAGCACAAATTTTCCTCTTGGGAAATGGACTACTCCTGTGAGAAAGTACTGCCCAAGATGCCTAAAGGGGTCAGAATATGGCCAGTAGAGAGAAATTATCCACCCCACCAGGCCTGAATAAAAGGCTTTGTGTAAAGAGCTTCACAGGGGTTGGTGTGGTGGCATGACTTATTCAATTTCTCCCCAAATCAGGAGCAGATCATGGGGCTCAATTCAATCCCTCTGGACCTGCTAGTCCAGCCACACCTCTCAGCTGGACCACATTTCACAGTACATCATATATTACAGCACCACACCCTTTTTGACAGCAACTGGCTGCCTGTGGAAAAGGGTGAAGAAGTGTGCGTGCATAGAGTTGTCTCCAAGCAGTTAGGCCTAGGGTTACCACCTCTGAGGTAGCAAAAAGCCAGGACATCTGCTCACCCCCCCACTTAGGCCACTGTCTCCCCATCCCACCCACAGGAGAGGGCACCAGCTCCAAGGGCTGCCTTAGGCACTGACCTTGTCAAGCAGGATGCAGTGCCAGCTCCTGTCCAGCTGATACCTGTGAGGTGGTAACTGGGTGCTGCCAGCCCCAAGCTCCCTGTTGTGCTTGCTGCTCATGAGCCATTCTCTCTGTGGCTCCCAGATGCAGAGTTCCCATTGCACAGGTACTTCTGCCCCATGGTTCCCCCCAGCCATTAAGGGCTGGGAGAGTCAGCAGGGCCTGACTGCCAAGAAACAGGATTTTTTAGCATCCCAGGAAGATGTACAGATTTCCTGGGCCACCTACCTTAAAAAAAAAAAGGGGGACAATCTTGAGAAAACCAAGAGAGGTAGCAACCCTAGGCTACACAGAGAACAGGCACACAGGGAGGAGCTCTGAGACCAAACCACCTCCTCCTGCAGGATCTGCAGCTCAACACGAAGGCCTCAGCATAGTATCAGATCAGCATCTGATGCCATCTATTTCACCTTGGCCACTGGAAAAGTTCCACTCACACCTAAAGGGAAAGAGGCAGGCACTGCTCCCTCATTCCAGATCCATCTCATCCAGAGCATTCATGGGCTGAAGGCTGCTCTCAGCCATGTGATGTTGCCACCACAGCCATCTGCCTCCATGTTTGATCTGAACGCACTAGCTGCCAGAAGTTCAGAGGTGCCACCTGCTCCTGCCTCACCTATGGAACTGGCAGGTGCTTCTGAACATCTCACTCTGTGAGAGGTGTGATAAACTCAGGACAGACAGTTGCAAGAGGGGGGGAGGAGTCAGTCCCAGAGGGTTAAAAGGCCCTCCTCCTTATCAACTGAGAGGCAACTACAGGTCAACCAGGTTCAGCTGAGAAAGGGTTACCAAGGTAGCAAATTAGAATCAGCTGAGGGGAGCTACCTGAGGGTAATTAGGACCAGCTGATTCCAACTTGGAGCTGCCTGAGACCTTTTTAAACCCCTTCCTGGGAGGAAGGAAGGGGGGGGGAAGCAGAGAGAGGAGCCCGGCTGCCAGGAGTGTTGAAGCAGCAAGCCTCCCCAGGAGGAGCAGCAGGACGCTCTCCTACAAGGCAGGGTAAAAAAATACTTTAACTAAGACTGATGGGAAGACAGGGGACAGACTTCCCCTGAGTTCTAAGGGGGACTGCATTACCCAAGCCGGTCTCACCAGAGCTAAAAACAGCAGAGGCTGGGGAGACTGAGACGGGACTTTGCCACACGTGGTGTCAGAGGTGGGATTGAGACATTGCGGCAAACCGTCTCGGGGCCGGGTAAAACACCCCCCCCAAAAAAAAATGGAAGATGTAGTGAAGGCATTGGTGCAGGCTACTGCGGCCCAACAAGAAGCTACCAGGGTGCAGATGGCTGCCCAGCAGGAGGCGGTGCGAATGCAGCAGGAGACAAATCAACTCCTGATGAGCCAGGCAGCTCAGGATCGAGCCACCTTGCATGAGGTTGTGAACCAGCTAAAGGCCCTGACCACCCTAACGCACGGCCCCCATGGGACTCGGCCCCTGCACGCAAGCCGCTACTTACAGAAGATGACGATGGATGATGACGTGGAGGCATATCTCCTTGCGTTTGAGAGGACGGCCCGGCGGGAGGCCTGGCCCCAAGACCAGTGGGCCAGTATCCTGGCACCTTTTCTGTGTGGGGAGGCACAGAAAGCATATTTTGATATGACAACAGAAGCAGCTTCAGATTACTCCCAGCTAAAGGCGGAGATCCTGGCGAGGTCTGGCGTGACGACAGCTATAAGCGCGCAGAGGTTCCATGAGTGGAAATACCGAGCCAACAAAGCCCTGAGGTCCCAGCTGTTCGACCTGATCCATCTGGCCCGGAAGTGGCTATGCCCGAGACCCGCCGGCCGGAGGAAGTCGTGGAGACCATAGTTGTGGACAGGTACATGAGAGGGCTACCGCCCGACATACGAGGATGGGTCAGTCAGAACGATCCCTCCTCCTATGATGAGCTAGTTGCCCTCGTAGAGAGACGCCTAGCAGCACAGGAACTCTCTCGGACCACTGGGGAAGGGAAGCGCCAGGATAGGAGACAAGTCTATCTACCAAGGGCCCGAGTTGCCATAGCTCCAGGCCGAACTATGGCAGGGAAGAAGGAGGACGAAGAGCGGCCAAAGTACTCGGAGGGACCTGGGGACTGGGAGAGAGAGACTCGGGGGGTAAAGCCTCACAGCCCAAAAATTAAGGGGCTGCCCCGAGGAGGGTACCGATGCTATGCATGTGGAGAGATAGGGCATATAGCTGCCCAATGCCCAAACCTAGAGGAGCCCATGCAATGCGACCTGGGAAACCTAGAAGAGCCATGTGACCTGATAAGTCTAGTAGGAGTAGCGATGGTCCCTCATAGATATACTAGGCAAGTTAAAATGAATGGTATAAGGACCACCGCGTTAGTAGACTCAGGAAGTGCGGTCACGCTGGTCTCGGGAAAGCTGGTCGGGTATGATCAACTATCCCGGGCCAAGCGCACAGGAATATCCTGTGTCCACGGGGATGTCAATTACTACCCGACCATCCGAGTGAAAATAGAGGTCCAGGAAACCCCACTAGGGTGATGGCGGGGGTGGTCCCGAAACTCCCCTACCCAGTCCTCATAGGACGAGACTTCCCAGGATTTGGCAGTCTACTTCCTGGAGAGGAGCCAGACAAAGATAACACCCCAGAGAGCAATGGGGTGGCCTCAATAGTTAGCAACCCCCCAGCCTTCCAAGAATTTGCCCAGGATTTATTCTCGCCCCCTGGGAAAACCAGGAAGACTCGGCGAGAAAGGAGGGCAGATAAGAGGAGGGGAACGAGCATCTTGGCCCAGAACCAGAAGCCTATACTCGTAGGGGAGAGGGTTGGCCCAACTGACAAGGGGACTAGGCAGGAGGTTGGGGAGCCAATAGCCGGGCCCAGTTCCCCAGGGACCTCCCTTGAAGGGGGGGGAAATAGAACCCCCTGAGTTTGGGCAAATTGGACCTTCACTAGAAAATTTTGGACAGGATCAGGCCAATGATCCAGTATACCAGAACATTCGTAAAGAAGTAGTGGAGGTGAATGGGGTCCCTGTGGAAGGGAGAGCCAAGGGCCCAGGGCCGTATTATATGATCAAGAAGGATCTGCTGTACCGAGTCGTCCGTATCCAAGAGCAAGTCGTGGAACAGCTCCTAGTACCACAGAAACATCCGAGGCGTGATGGAGCTAGCCCACAGCCATCTGTTCGGGGGACATCTAGGGGTAGATAAAACCCTGGACCGAATTCTGCAGAGGTTTTTTTGGCCTGGAATATATGCGGCGGTCCGACGATATTGTGCCTCCTGTCCAGAATGCCAGTTACACGGGCCCCAACCACGCTTAAGGGCACCTTTGGTACCTCTCCCGATTATTGAAGTCCCCTTTGAGCGGATAGCTATGGACCTAGTAGGGCCGTTAGAAAGATCAGCCCGAGGCCATCAGCACATACTGGTGGTGCTAGATTATGCCACCCGATACCCCGAGGCCATTCCCCTACGGAACACTACGTCCAAGACCATAGCTAAAGAATTAATCCAAATTTTCGCTAGAGTGGGAATACCCAAAGAGATCCTGACAGATCAAGGAACTCCTTTTGTGTCTAAATTAATGAAGGATCTATGTGCAATGCTCCACATACGGACCCTAAGGACATCAGTCTATCATCCGCAGACCAATGGCCTCGTCGAGCATTTTAATAGGATGTTGAAGAACATGATACGAAAGGTGGTAAGCCGGGATGGGAGGAACTGGGACACCCTGCTACCGTACCTAATGTTTGCGATCAGGGAGGTGCCTCAGACTTCGACTGGGTTTTCCCCGTTCGAACTATTATATGGTCGCCACCCCCGTGGCATAATGGACATTGCCAAAGAAAGTTGGGAGGAACAGCCGAACCCAGGGAGAAACGTCATCGAGCATGTGTTGCAGATGAAAGACAGGATAGCCCAAGTCACTCCCATAGTGTGGGAACACATGGAGAGGGCACAAGGGGCCCAACAAACATATTACAATCGCCAGGCGACGATCCGAAAATTCCAGGTGGGAGATCGGGTGATGGTACTCGTACCCACAGCAGAGAGCAAGCTCCTGGCCAGATGGCAGGGGCCGTACGAGATAATAGAAGCCGTTGGAGAGGTCGATTACAAAGTCCGACAGCCCGGACGCCGGAAGCTGGAACAAATCTATCATGTGAACCTGTTGAAACCTTGGCAAGACAGAGAAGCGCATGTGGTCACTATAGGGTCACCTCCTCCCGAGAGCAACCTGTCTGGCCAAGTGGGAATATCCCCAGAATTGACCTCTGACCAACAAGCGGAGGTGATCAACATGATCGAACGCAACCAGGACGTGTTCTCAGAAAAGCCAGGCCGGACTACTGAGGTTCACCATCACATCCTCACAGAGCCTGGAGTGAAGGTGAATGTAAAGCCATACCGGATCCCGGAGGCAAAAAGGGAAGAGATCAAGTCAGAAGTCAGGAAAATGTTGAAGTTAGGGGTCATTGAAGAGTCTCATAGCCAATGGTCAAGCCCCGTGGTCCTAGTACCTAAACCGGATGGCAGTATGAGATTTTGCAATGACTTCCGGAAACTGAATGAGGTGTCCCAATTTGATGCGTATCCTATACCCCGGATAGATGAGCTAATTGACCGACTGGGGAAAGCACGATTTTTGTCCACCCTTGACCTGACTAAGGGTTATTGGCAAATTCCCTTGGCCAGGGCTGACAAAGAGAAGACGGCCTTTTCAACTCCAGAGGGACTGTATCAATACACTGTCCTCCCTTTCGGTTTACATGGGGCTCCTGCAACCTTCCAACGGCTCATGGACAAACTGTTGCGCCCACATGGACAGGTATGCAGCCGCCTATCTTGATGACGTCATTATACATAGTCCGGATTGGGAGACGCACTTGGGGAAGGTGGAAGCAGTCCTGGACACCTTGAGGAAGGCGGGGCTGACTGCAAATCCCTCCAAATGCGCAATTGGGCTAGCAGAAGCCAAATACCTTGGATATATAGTGGGGAGAGGTGTGGTGAAGCCCCAACTCAACAAGTTAGAGGCAATACAGAATTGGCCCTGACCTGTCCGGAAGAAACAGGTCAGAGCATTCCTGGGGCTGGTGGGGTACTACAGGCGGTTCATCCCCCCACTTCGCCACCAGGGCATGCCCGCTAACTGACCTAACGAAAGCCCGTGGCCCGGATATAGTGAGATGGTCTAGTGCGGCTGAGGAGGCGTTTGCAGATTTGCGGACCGCGCTCTGCACCGACCCAGTGTTGGTAGCTCCAGACTGGGAGAAGGAGTTTATCTTGCAAACGGATGCCTCAGAGGTTGGGTTGGGAGCGGTGCTTTCACAACTGGTTGGAGCGGAAGAACACCCCGTCCTGTTCCTCAGTAGGAAACTCCTGCCCAGGGAACGTAAATATGCCATAGTAGAGAAGGAATGCCTGGCCATAAAGTGGGCCATTGAAAGTCTTCGCTATTACCTACTCGGACGGAAGTTTACCCTTGTCACGGACCATGCTCCTCTGAAGTGGATGCACCAAAACAAAGAGAAAAATGCGAGAGTGACCAGGTGGTTCCTGTCGCTACAACCCTTCCACTTCAGAGTACAACATAGGTCTGGAATCAAGCATGGCAACGCGGATGGCCTTTCGAGGGTACACTGTTTGCCGACCCAAGTAGCCCAACCCTGTAGTGTTGAGCGGGGGGGGGGGGGGAGGGATGTGTGATAAACTCAGGACAGACAGTTGCAAGGGGGGGGGAGGAGTCAGTCCCAGAGGGTTAAAAGGCCCTCCTCCTTATCAACTGAGAGGCCAACTACAGGTCAACCAGGTTCAGCTGAGAAAGGGTTACCAAGGTAGCAAATTAGAATCAGCTGAGGGGAGCTACCTGAAGGTAATTAGGACCAGCTGATTCCAACTTGGAGCTGCCTGAGACCTTTTTAAACCCCTTCCTGGGAGGAAGGAAGGGGGGGAAAAAAGCAGAGAGAGAAGGAGCCTGGCTGCCAGGAGTGTTGAAGCAGCAAGCCTCCACAGGAGGAGCAGCAGGACGCTCTCCTACAAGGCAGGGTAAAAAAATACTTTAAATAAGACTGATGGGAAGACAGGGGACAGACTTCCCCTGAGTTCTAAGGGGGACTGCATTACCCAAGCCGGTCTCACCAGAGCTAAAAACAGCAGAGGCTGGGGAGACTGAGACGGGACTTTGCCACAGAGGATACTGAGGGCAGGGCAAGTAAAGGGGTGGGGGCAGGAACAATTTAAAAAGCATAGAATAAGAATGGGGGAAAAAGTGTTTTGTCACATGATACTCCATCTGACACATTAGTGTCTTTAGAGTTTTAACTAGGACACCTATTTTAAGGCTGTTTTCTCACTGTGTGAGCCAAACTAGACGAGCTTTATAATTTGATTCATAGAGAAAATATCCTTAGAAGCAGATTTATAGTGAGAAATCATGATCTGTTAATTATGGCACAATGCACAACAAAGCCCAGATGTTCCACATTCTGATCATTTGTCCCACCTTACTGTTGGTGTGTTTGGAAGCTGAGGGATCTGATTATTCTAGCCCAATGGTTCTCAACCAGGGTACATGTACCCCTGGAGGTACACAGAGGTCTTCTGAGGGTACATCAACTCATCTAGGCTACATAAAAAACCTACTTGCTTACAAATAAGACAAAAATACAGAAGTCTCACAGCACACTATTACTGAAATTGCTTATATGGTAAAAATGAGAAGGTAAGCAATTTCAGTAATAGTGTGCTGTGAGACTGTATTCTGTATTTTTGTCTTACTTTGTAAGTAGTTTAAGTGAGGTGAAGCTTGGGGATACACAAGACATACCAGACTCCTGAAAGGGGTACAGTAGTCTGGAAAGGTTGAGAGCCACTGATTCTAGCTTACAGGCTGAGAGAGTCATGGCTGCTCCATGCTTTCCTCTTTCCACTCCTGTGTAGACCTGGTCAATGGCTTCTGTGGACAAACGGACATGCCTGCTATGCTGGAGTTAGCAATAGTGAAACTAAGTTGTTTGACAGTAGCTCTTTGCAACTTCCTTTCCTATCAGAAAAGGGGACTCCATTACACACACACACACGCATCTCCTGATGATATTGCATTCATCCCAGTGCAGTACAGCCTTCCTCTGTTAAACAGGGATTAATACTTCTATAGAATGCTTATGGAACTCTGTATAAATTGTGCAGGTTGGTTTGTTTACAGGTTTCCCCCCACCGCCCTGTTCAGCAACTATTTCCTTTCTCAGTTTTCTAATGATTTTGTGACCTAAGCATGAACATTGTGCAATGCATCTGGGAGTTGTAGTTCACTATGCATGCTTTTACTCAGAGGCACTTTAATGAAAATATTTGGTTCACCTTATAAATGCCTAAAGTATTTTACTGGCATCAATGTTACTAAAATCATTTAAATCCAGGGGGAACCAATTATGTATGTGAAAACTAAGGAACACTTGTGGAACTATTTGATACTGGGAAAGAATACATGAGCCCATTGGTTGATATATTGTACTTTCAGAGTGTGTTGTAACTGCAGTAAGTCTTTTAGATTCACTGGCAAGACTCCCAAAATAGAAGGTTTAATAACTTACACAATTCTCAGCAGTGTATTTACCACCCACACTCTAAATGCCAATGAGAGGTGTGAGTGCTGAGCAACTCTGAAAATGTTTCTGTAGTTAAGGCCCAATCCCCAACACACTTCACTCATGTTAAAATTCCCCATTGATATCAGTTTTTACCTCAGTAACAGGTATATGATTAGGCCCTTAGAATAATGGGTAAGCTGTTACTTTTGCTGATGCTCAGTTAATACATTATTGCATGTTTTACCAAGATACCCATTTTAATTTAAAAACCCTCTGTGTGGCTTCACAGTTCATGCCAAAGGGCTATATAGGTGTACACACACACACACACACTAAGTGATACCAAACAATAAAAACTGGCATGGAAGAAATTACCTCACATACAAGCTAAAAGGATTATTAAAAAGTGCTTTGTACAGTACATACACCATGTTTATAATTGATAGAAAATGCTAGTATGGACCAGTATTGATGCTTTTGACCATTTTGTTTAGCTTGTTTATGTTGTTTCATAGCATACATCAAAGAAGTTAGATAACATACAATACTTTTGCTGGAAGTTTGCAGTGTAAACACTATTTTTTCTTAGAATACAGAACACACAAGAACTCCAGACCAGAGAGACAGACAGATCAGGCTCCTCCCTAAAACAGGCACAACTCAACCCTTTCTACTGCAAGGTTCAGTGTGGAACAGAATGGGAATGAGATTGGGTGTATGCTGTTTTAGGCCTTTGAAGTAGGCACATTTTGTAGACTGAAAGCAGGGAGACTAAATAGACCTTTTTTTAAGACCTATGACAGTGGCATACCTTGGGGGTTTGAACCTCAAAGCCATTGGACTCAGAATCTGCTGAGTTCTGTTTGTTTGTAGCAGCCTAAAATCCTAGATCTGAACATCCCTAAAGTTCGGATTCAAATTTCCCAAAGGCGAGCTTCAGTGTTTTGATTTGGTCTATTGATAAAGAAGATTTGAGCTTCAATTTGTATCTAAATTAGGATTTAGATCAGGGGTTGGGTTCTGGCCTAACTCTAGGTATAACTGATCTATTGAAGTGTATAGATCTATGCCAGTTTGCTTTAGGTGAAGATATAGCTCATGGTGTATAAACTGCAATGTATTGAAAATTAACGTATGATATCACTTTTAAATGTTATGATGTTTTTCCTGGTCCTGCTTGCAGACTAGGGGGCTCAGTAGGGAAGCATACAATCTGGGCCTACCTGAGTTAATTTTCAGACAGCCTAAGTCTTCTTAGCCTGGATCCAAGCAGTGTGTGTTCCTGCTTGGGTGCTATGGTCCACACCTCACCTTTTAAAGGCCTACTTCTCACTAACACACAGCTGTCAGACCTTGCTTCCTTCCAGGACTGACAACTTGCAGTCTTTGGACTGGGTGATGCTTCTCTTTTGGTGAAATGTAACTACTTCCACCCTTTGCTAGGGATGATGTATTAGTATTTTGTCACACTATTACAGAGATATGAAGCTCAAAATCTAGAACTGTGTTTGGATCGGAGATTCTGGTTTGAGACCATTGAGATAAATAACATGCTAGTTATGTAACTGGCAAAGAAGACAAAGAGGAACAATTGCCTAGCACTGGTGAGTAAACCTACTAAAAAGGTACTCGATCCACTCCCACAAATAAGTCAATACTTCGTCGTCCATGGTATCAAAGCCAGACCTAGTAGAATCAGTGTAAACACCATATCCTCATTCACCTACCCCAATTGTACTTATTTAATCATTTAACAACAAAAAAAGACAATGAAATATGCATGATATACATTAATGGACTGCCATGCCATATACTATTCAGTGTTGTTGTAGCTGTGTTTGTCCCAAGATATTAGAGAGGCAAAATTTTGTTGGACCAACTTCTGTTTGTGAGAGAGACAAGCTTTTGAGCTACACAGAGGTCTGGTTTCCCAGATTGGAGGAAGAGCTCTGTGTAGTTTATTATATGGAGATATACCTATCTCATAGAACTGGAGGGGACCTTGAAAGGTCATTGACTCCAGTCCCCTGCTTTCACAGCAGGACCAACTACTGTCCCTGACAGATTTTTGTCCCAGATCCCTAAATGGCCCCCTCAGGGATTGACCTCACAATGCTGGGATTAGCAGGCCAATGCTCAAACCACTGAGCAATACCTCCCCCCCCAAAAGAGCTTGGAGCTGCTGGGGAATGAACCCAGGGACTCATACATGCAAATCATGGGCTCGACCACTGAACTATGTCCCCAGATGAAAGCTCGTGCCTCAAACCAACAGAAGTTGGTCCAGTAAAGGATATTACTTCACCCACCTTGTTTCTCTCATGCCATATACTTTCATTTCCACTTTCACACAGATTTTGTAAAGTCATCTACTTCTCATACTTACATCTTCTATTTATGGGGAATATATTAACTTGTAACTATGGATTTTATGTGGACATAGTTTTGTGCAAGCCCATTTTTTGCTCTGCAAAATTCGTCACCTACTCACTGCCATTTTAAATACAAACACACACATAGAAGGCATGTAGTTCTTGTAGGCCTGACTTGACATGAGTAATTGGACATGCGTTAGGTCTTATTTCTTGGGAGACAGGATTAGGGAAGTAAATGGATCAGCAGGCTGGAAACAGAATGTCTCTACTAATTAAGATAAGGGGAAACATTCAGGTAACCATTTACAATGGACAAGATAACAATGGAATGGTGGTTGAAGCATGAAGGGACATATGAATCTGGCACATCTGGCAGGTAAATATCTTGTGATGTCGGCTACAACAGTGCCATGTGAACACCTGTTCTTACTTTCAGGTGACATTGTAAACAAAAAGCAGGCGGCATTCTCTCTGAAAATGTAAACAAAATTGTTTGAGCAATTGGCTGAACAAGAAGTAGGACTGAATGGACTTGCAGGCTCTAAAATTTTAGATTTCATTCAAAAATAAAGCAGTTTTTTTTGTACATAAGTCTATATTTGTACATTCAACTTTCGTGATAAAGAGATTGCACTACAGTATTTGTATTAGGTGAATTGAAAAATACTATTTCTTTTGTTTATCATTTTGCAGTGCAAATACTTGTAATAAAAATATAAAGTGAACACTGTTCTGTGTTATATTCTGTATTGTCATTGAAATCACAACATTTGAAAATGTAGAAAAGATCCAAAAATATTTAAATAAATGGTGTTCTATTGTTTAATTGCATGATTAATTGTGATTACTTTTTAAATATATATTCTTGGTATAATTTTTGGATTATTTTTATCAAGTCTTAACTCCAAATATAAATTTCTTTTCTCCGGTGGGTGTGTAGTTATTACAACCTAATTTCATATGGACTTTAAAAATTCATTTTTTAAAGCCCTTTAGAGTCAATTGTGCATGGTTGTTGGATTATAGCTTCTTAGTTTTAATGTCTATTTTTGAATGCTGTCTTGGGGTCAATGGTTAGAAACTGAGGATCATCTTTAGTGCTGAAATATACTTTTGATTTCTATGTCTGAAGCGACAAAACCTCTTATCATTTTTGAAAGATTGCCAAGCCAGCCAAATCTTTCACTGCCTGCTACAGGAAGCTAGTTCTTGCCTTTGTCTCATGTACTGTAGAATTCATTATTCTAATGCCTTGTTTACTTACATTTCTTTCTGGTTCTAATAGGCTTTTCAGCATTCAGCATTCAAGGCCCTTGTCCACAGAGAGAAGGAAAAGAAAAATAAAGTAAAAAACATCAGTCTCTTTCATCAAGCTTTTCGCAACGGATTGTAAAAGTTTGCTGTTAACCATATGGGTGTCACATCATATGAAGGAAATCTGTAATGTTTCCAGATTCAGCAACCCCACTACAATTGGGAGTTTATGGAAATAACTTTTATTCATGGAGTCATTTTCTGATGTTTTGTTTTGATGTGTGGCATTACTTCCACAAATTATGTCCCACATTTCATAGTTAGTAGTGTAAGGCTGCAAGATAGTAAAACTTCTGAAAACTTTCAGGCAAGCCAGAAGAACAACATTGTGGCATCAAAAAAATATTATGATATGGTAATTCAGTTACCATAGTTCCAAATCTAACTACTGGTCCACCTATGTCTACGTACAGAGTTTCTTATACCATGACCATTACAGTGGTATCCAGTGTTTCAGGTGGCCCAGAATTCATAAAGACTTGCTGAAATTTTTTGAATGCGCTTCTCAATATCAAAAGGGATATTTTTTTGAAGATATGACAGTTTTCTTTTTGTGAAAAATTGTGAGACTATTTTCATTGAAAATATTAAAAATTATTTCTGGAGAACCAAGTTTCAAACAATTTAATTTTTGTAAAACTAAGTCTATTTCAAATATCTGAAACAAAAACAACTTCAACATTTCTTCACAAAAATGGGATTTGAATGCTCAACTAATTCTAACTTACATATGTAATGGGCAGGGCTGATAGCCCCACCTATTAAGGTTGCCTGATACAAGACCTAGTTTTTAGTTATTTTGCCAAATTTTAACCATTAGGCCTGAAATTGTCCATGTTGGGCATCTGCTTCAGACGGAATCTTTTTGAACTATTGCAGACAGAATTGTTCGGCCTCTCTTTTTGTCTCTGTTAAATTCTAATGACTGTTTCTTTGACAAGCTCTAGTGAGGTCATGCTTTGCAGGAGGGACTTCAAAGTTGGCATGTGCCTTTTGACCATTTTATGCTAAGTCACCTCCAACCTGTTCCAGTCCTGTCTCTTTGCTACTCCTGGTTTCTCATAAAAGTCCCATTCTGGGCTATGTATTGCCCTCCCAATTAAAATCCATCCAAATGTGGCCAAATTATAAACTTTTAAAAAGTCGTATTTGGCACATGCTCAGTAGAGACCTGCTAGGATTTTGCAACTAAATTCCCTGAAGATGCCCTCTCTGAGCATGTAGGAAGCTGAGCAGGACTTTCCCTGCAATTGTAGCTCCCAGCTGCTCTGGGCTAGTCGAAGTCTGGGCATTAGGAATGAAAGTAGGGACTGTCTCCCCTGAGCTCTCAATGTCCTTCTATGCTGGGCCCAAACAGCCTGGAAGAGGAAGCCATGGGAACTAAATGCAGAGGGGACAAGAGCCAGACCTGGGGGGAGGAGTAGGAGAAAGATGGAAAGTCTGACTGGAAATTGGGGTCAGAGGAGATACTGGGACTGGCTAGGCAAAGAGACTGGGGTCAAGGAACTGAGAGTGGGGAACCTGGAGTTGCCTAGGCAAGGAAACTGGGAGGAGTGAAGGAAGGAGAATGAGCCTGGGCTGGGGAGAGTGTGTGCAGGGGTGAGACTAGTACTGGCTGAGCAAGGAGACAGGGACTGGGATGAGAAGCCTGAAGAGTGAAGACCGATACTGGCTACTTCAAAAGGAAGGGACTGGGAGGAGGAGACAGGGTTGGGGAAGAGACAGGTTGGTGAGGACAAGGCAGAAGGGGTCATGTTTGTGGGCAAATTATGCAGTTTCTGCCCACTAGAGTACACTCCCTTCAAGAGCCTGCGATGGAATTTAAGAATCCTGAATCCCACCATTGCTCTGCTTTCAGCAAATACCTATGAAATCCTCCGGCAAAGTGTCTTACCCCCTTCCAGTGGTGGTCCCTAAAGAAGATAGGACCATAGAACGTCCCCAAAATAATTCCTAGAGCACATCTTTTAGAAGAACCACCCAATCTTGATTTAAAAATGGTCAGTGAAAAAGAATTCACCATGACTCTTGGTAAATTGTTCCAATGGTTAATTACCCTCACTGTCAAAAAAAGTCTGCCTTATTACCAGTCTAAATTTCTCTAGCATCAACTTCAAGCCCCTGGATCGTGTTATAGACTGAAGAGAAACTATTAAATATTTGCTCCCCATGTAGATACCTTATAGATTTTAATCAAGTCACCCATTAACCTTCTCTTCGTTAAGCTAAATAGATAGCGTTCTTTCAGTCTATCACTATGATGTATGTTTAATTCATTAATCATTCTTGTGGCTATGTACAAAGCTTGTTCTATATGGGTATAGCCAAAGTCTATGAAGTAAATGGCGTTCCAGGCTCAATTGCTTCCTAATTGCTGGTCGACCGCTGGGCTGCTATTCCTTCTCCTGCACATGGGGGTGGGGAGTGAGTGGGCAGGGCGTGATCAGAATGACATTCACCAGTGTTTTTCCTATGAATCACTTTCAAGTTATGTTTCAAGCCACTTTTCAACCGACTCCCTAAAGATACAGCATATGCTTTTTCCTCATGGAAGACTTAATTATGAACATTCTGAAAGGCCCTTATAAGCAGCTTTCAGTCACACTCTCTCTATAAAAATAAATGATCAGCATTCACTAGCAGGCCTAAGTGGGAGTACCAGGGTAAACACTGTTAAAGAAAATATTTGATCATGCATGTTACATGGGTCCCTGATCCTGCAATGAGCTCTGAATAGGCAGACTAGAAGGGGGATCACAGATACAAAGAATAGACAGCATAAGGTCCTGATCCTGTAAATTATCTCAGAGAGAATGACAGACAGACATCGATCTATGAAGTTTAAGCCAAAATTTTCAAATATGAGTATTAATTATGAATGGCTATTTTTGAAAAATCTTGATTTTATTCTTTCCATGTTTTATTTTGTACTGACAAGAGCCCCAAGTTCAAAACACGTAAATGAGGGTATGTCAGTGGGTCTTATAAGCAGGCTTAAGGGCTTTTGCCATGGAGGATATTAGTACAAATCAACTAAATATTAAGGACAACTAGTAAATTATCACCACATATGATAAAACCTTAATCTAATTTTATCTGGATACCAAAAGCTAGAGAAAGGCATATGTGGGATTTTAAATGAGCACTGTCAAGTACTTTAATTGTTTTTAATTTTTCTTTCTGTGATATGCTGTCTCCTTGGTGCATGTTTGGTGTATCTGTGTGTTTGGGTTTTTTTTTTAAACTGTAGTGTGTTTAAATTATAACAATTTAAAAAATCTCTTGCTTTGAGGCTGTTCAAGATAAAACTAAATTAAAATACAACCAAACAATTAAAAGTAACTTTTAATTGGAGAAAAAGACAATTAAATCATGCACTAAAATAAAAACATTCATAGAATCATAGAATCATAGAATTCAAGATCAGAAGGGACCATTATGATCATCTAGTCTGACCTCCTGCAAGATGCAGGCCACATAAGCCGATCCACCCACTCCTTAGCAAGTGAACCCTGCCCCATGCTTCGGAGGAAGGCGAAAAACCTCCAGGGCCATAGCCAATCTTCCCTGGAGGAAAATTCCTTCCCGACCCCAAATATGGCGGTCAGCTGAACCCCGAGCATGCAGGCAAGACTCTCCAGCCAAACCCTCTGGAAAAGGTTACATCATACCAGGCACATAATTGACCTATTGACTAAGCCCGTTATCCTATCATACCATCCCCTCCATAAACTTATCTAGCTTAATCTTAAAGTCGTGGAGGTCCTTCGCCCCCACTGTTTCCCTCGGTAGACTGTTCCAGTATTGCACTCCCCTGATGGTTAGAAACCTTCGTCTAATTTCAAGCCTGAATTTCCTGACTGACAGTTTATATCCGTTCGTCCTCGTGTCCACATTAGCACTGAGCTGAAATAATTCTTCTCCTTCCCTGGTATTTATCCCTCTGATATATTTAAAGAGTGTAATCATATCTCCTCTCATCCTTCTTTTGGTTAAGGAAAACAAACCGAGCTCCTCAAGTCTCCTTTCATACGAAAGGCCTTCCATTCCTCGGATCATTCTAGTGGCCCTTCTTTGTACCTGTTCTAGTTTGAATTCATCCTTCTTAAACATGGGAGACCAAAACTGCACACAATACTCCAAATGAGGTCTCACCAGCGCCTTATATAACGGGACTAGCACCTCCTTATCCCTACTAGAAATACCTCGCCTAATGCAACCCAAGACCGCATTAGCTTTTTTAACGGCCACATCACATTGCCTACTCATAGTCATCTTGCGATCAACCAGGACTCCTAGGTCCTTCTCCTCCTCCGTTACTTCCAACTGGTGCGTCCCCAGCTTATAACTAAAGTTCTTGTTAGACATCCCTAAATGCATAACCTTACACTTCTCACTATTGAATTTCATCCTGTTACTAATACTCCAGTTTACAAGGTCATCCAAATCTCCCTGGAGAATATCCCGATCCTCTTCCGAATTGACAATACCCCCCAACTTGGTGTCATCCGCAAACTTTATCAGCCCACTCCTACTCTTGGTTCCCAGGTCAGCAATAAATAGATTGAATAAAATCGGACCCAAAACCGAGCCTTGAGGAACTCCACTGGTAACCCCCCTCCAACCGGACAGTTCCCCCTTCAATACTACCCTCTGCAGTCTCCCCTTTAACCAGCTCCTTATCCACCTCTGGATTTTCACTTCGATGTTCATCTTTTCCAATTTAACCAGTAATTCTTCATGTGGTACCGTATCAAACGCCTTACTGAAATCCAGATATATGAGATCCACCGCATTTCCCTTGTCTAAAAAATCTGTTACTCTCTCAAAGAAGGAGATCAAGTTGGTTTGGCATGATCTACCTTTCGTAAATCCATGCTGTAATCTATCCCAGTTGCCATCGGCCTCATGCTCCGGAACCATTCTCTCTTTTAAGATTTTTTCCATGACTTTGCATACTACAGATGTTAGACTAACAGGCCTATAATTCCCCGGGTCACTTTTTTTCCCCTTCTTGAATATAGGAACTACATTAGCTAATCTCCAGTCAGTCGGTACAATCCCCGAATTTAGGGATTTATTAAAGATTGTCGCTAACGGGCTAGCAATATCCCTCGCCAATTCCCTTAATATTCTAGGATGAAGATTATCCGGGCCCCCCGATTTACTTCCGTTAAGCTGTTCCAGTTTGGCTTCTACCTCAGCTACCGTAATGTCTACCCCCATATCTTCATTCCCATCGGTCCCTCTATCACTATTCCTTAGCCCTTCATTAGCCTCATTAAAGACAGAGGCAAAGTATTCGTTCAGATATTGTGCCATTCCAAGATTATCCCTAATCTCCACTCCATTTAAAGTTTTAAGCGGTCCCACTTCTTCTTTCTTGGTTTTCTTCCTATTTATATGGCTAAAAAACCGTTTGCTATTGGTTTTAATCCTTCGCTAGATCCATCTCCACTCGTCGCTTTGCCTTTCTCACAGCTTCCCTGCACCCTCTGACCTCAATAAGGTAGGTTTCCTTGCTGATCCCTCCCATTTTCCACTCCCGCACGCTTTCTGCTTTTTCTTAATGACCCCTCTAAGACGCTTGCTCATCCAGCTCGGTCTAAAACTGCTACCTACGAGCCGTTTCCCCCTTCTCGGGATACATGCCTCTGACAACTCCTGCAACTTCAACTTGAAGTAACCCCAGGCGTCATCTGCCCTTAGATCCCTAAATATGTTAGCCCAGTCCACTTCCTAACTAGTCGCCTTAATTTAGTAAAATTAGCCCTTTTGAAATCATACACCCTAGTCTCAGATGCACTATTGATTATCCTCCCATTTATTTGGAAACGAATTAGCTCATGATCACTCGAGCCAAGGTTGTCCCCTACAACAATGTCCTCAACAAGGTCCTCGTTACTCACCAAAATCAAATCTAAAATGGCTTCCCCCCTCGTCGGTTCAGCAACCACTTGATGAAGGAATTCATTAGCTATCACGTCTAGGAAAAGCTGAGCCCTATTATTATTACTAGCATTTGTTTCCCAATCTATATCCGGGAAGTTAAAGTCCCCCATGATCAAGCAGTTCCTATTAGTGTTTACCTCCTTAAAAACATTAAAGAGCTCCCTATCCATCTCTAAGCTAGATCCCGGCGGTCTATAGCACACCCCAATCACTATCCTGGATGAGGCTCTGGTAGTTTTCTTCCCCAATGTGACCATTGCCCAAACAGACTCCGTATTGTCCATTGCAGCGCTAGTTATCTCATTACATTTTACCTCATTATTGATATACAGTGCTACTCCCCCACCTTTACCTTTGCATCGGTCTTTCCTAAACAGCACATACCCTTCCATACCTGTACTCCAGTCATGGCTACCGTTCCACCATGTTTCTGTTATTCCTACGATATCCGGTTTCAATTCCCGGACCAGGAGCTCCAGTTCCTCCATTTTGTTACCTAAGCTTCTCGCATTGGTGAACAAACATCCTAATTTTTCCCGTTGGGCTCCTCTCACTCTTTTTACCCAACTCGGTAGGGACACAGTACTTCCAGTATGACTTGTAGATCTAGAATCTGTCCCCCCACTCTTCCTTACACTTAACTGCCCCCCTCTGGCTATATCTGTTATCTTGTTGTCCTCACTCCCAATGTGAAAATTTGGCGTGGAGAGCACCAGGACCTCTCCCGACCGTCTCCCCCCAGTGTCTAGTTTAAAGCTCTTTTAATCAGATGAGCCAGCCTCCCTCCTAGAAGTCTACTTCCTTCCCTACTTAGGTGGAGCCCATCCCTTGAGAACAGTTGTCTGTCCCCAAAAGCCTCCCAGTGCCCATACATCCCAAAGCCCTCCTTGTAACACCACTCCCTCAGCCAACTATTAACCATCACGATCCTCTCACCCCTTTGGCGCCCTTCCCTAGGGACAGGTAGAATCCCACTGAAGATCACCTGAGCCTCAATTTCCTTGAGCGTCTTACCCAACCTGGCATAGTCTCCCTTGATCCTCTCTAGCGAGAATCTAGCCGTGTCATTCGTTCCCACATGAAGGATGATCAAAGGGTTCTTACCCGCTCCTCTTAGGATCCTTTTCAACCTCAGGTCCACATCCCGTATTTTAGCACCCGGGAGACAGCACACCCTTCTGTTCTCCGGATCGGCCCTGGTCACAGGCCTGTCCAACCTTCGCAGTATGGAATCCCCAATCACGTAGACCTGCCTTCGCCTGGGGACAGCACGGTCCTCTAACCTATCCCCCGTTCTCCCTGGTTGCAAGCTCCTTCCATTCCTATCATCCCTTGTGGTTCCCCTTAAGCCTTCCTGTATCTCCCCTGGGCCCAAACTCGGTGCTACTTCCATCGACTCCTCCCCTTTATCTATGGGACTGGCCGCTCGCCTCTTTTTCTTTGGCCTCTCACTGTCAGTTACCACTTGCTGTACCCCTTCCTCATTCTCCAAACCTTCAAACCTGTTCCTTAGCTCAATTTCCCCCTCACTGGCTCTCCTTTTCCTTGGCCTGCTTCTCACGGTCACATGCTTCCACCGCCCATCTTCCTCCTCTGGTGGTCCCCCTTCCTTGGCCTCAGCCCCTGCTCCCCCCTGTGCCCCTGGGCGTTCCCCCTCAGTTACTGCTTGCCATTGCTCCATCAGCCTCTCAAACCCCCTTCTGTTCTCTATCAGGGTTTCCACCTGCAGCTCTAGGCCCTGGATCTTTTCCTCCAGCAGCTCTATTAGGCGGCACTTCATGCATATATAGTACTGTTCTGGGTCCCCTGCTAGGACCAGGTACATACCGCAGCTGCTGCATGCTCTCATCCTCGGTGTGTCCTCTGCTGCTTGGCTCATGGCTGCTGGCTGCTGCTGTCTCGGACTCGCTTGGTGTTCTTCCCTGGGGGGCGCGGGGCCTCCCCTTCCGCCTCCCCCTGCCAACTCCCACGCTAACTCCCCTGTTGGCAGCCCTGTTTGCTGCCTCCTGTGCCGCTGCCTGGCTGGGCGGCCGCTTTTATAGGCCCCTCCTGGCCTGGCTCCTCCCCCTACTCAGGGCTCAGCCAATCCTGGCTCAGCTGCCCCTTCAGCAGCCTGCCCCTCTGGGCCTCTACAGCGAGATACAAACACTACACAAACAGACGCAAAGACACTCACCTGCTCCTCCAATGGCAACTCCCACGCTAACTCCCCTGTTTGCTGCCTCCTGTGCCGCTGCTCGCAGCTGTGCCGCTGCCTGGCTGGGCGGCCGCTTTTATAGGCCCCTCCTGGCCTGGCTCCTCCCCCTACTCAGGGCTCAGCCAATCCTGGCTCAGCTGCCCCTTCAGCAGCCTGCCCCTCTGGGCCTCTACAGCGAGATACAAACACTACACAAACAGACGCAAAGACACTCACCTGCTCCTCCAATGGCAACTCCCACGCTGGCAGCCCTGTTTGCTGCCTCCTGTGCCGCTGCTCGCAGCTGTGCCGCTGCCTGGCTGGGCGGCCGCTTTTATAGGCCCCTCCTGGCCTGGCTCCTCCCCCTACTCAGGGCTCAGCCAATCCTGGCTCAGCTGCCCCTTCAGCAGCCTGCCCCTCTGGGCCTCTACAGCGAGATACAAACACTACACAAACAGACGCAAAGACACTCACCTGCTCCTCCAATGGCAACTCCCACGCTAACTCCCCTGTTTGCTGCCTCCTGTGCCGCTGCTCGCAGCTGTGCCGCTGCCTGGCTGGGCGGCCGCTTTTATAGGCCCCTCCTGGCCTGGCTCCTCCCCCTACTCAGGGCTCAGCCAATCCTGGCTCAGCTGCCCCTTCAGCAGCCTGCCCTCTGGGCCTCTACAGCGAGATACAAACACTACACAAACAGGCGCAAAGACACTCACCTGCTCCTCCAATGGCAACTCCCACGCTGGCAGCCCCGTTTGCTGCCTCCTGTGCCGCTGCTCGCAGCTGTGCCGCTGCCTGGCTGGGCGGCCGCTTTTATAGGCCCCTCCTGGCCTGGCTCCTCCCCCTACTCAGGGCTCAGCCAATCCTGGCTCAGCTGCCCCTTCAGCAGCCTGCCCCTCTGGGCCTCTACAGCGAGATACAAACACTACACAAACAGACGCAAAGACACTCACCTGCTCCTCCAATGGCAACTCCCACGCTGGCAGCCCTGTTTGCTGCCTCCTGTGCCGCTGCTCGCAGCTGTGCCGCTGCCTGGCTGGGCGGCCGCTTTTATAGGCCCCTCCTGGCCTGGCTCCTCCCCCTACTCAGGGCTCAGCCAATCCTGGCTCAGCTGCCCCTTCAGCAGCCTGCCCCTCTGGGCCTCTACAGCGAGATACAAACACTACACAAACAGACGCAAAGACACTCACCTGCTCCTCCAATGGCAACTCCCACGCTGGCAGCCCCGTTTGCTGCCTCCTGTGCCGCTGCTCGCAGCTGTGCCGCTGCCTGGCTGGGCGGCCGCTTTTATAGGCCCCTCCTGGCCTGGCTCCTCCCCCTACTCAGGGCTCAGCCAATCCTGGCTCAGCTGCCCCTTCAGCAGCCTGCCCCTCTGGGCCTCTACAGCGAGATACAAACACTACACAAACAGATGCAAAGACACTCACCTGCTCCTCCAATGGCAACTCCCACGCTGGCAGCCCTGTTTGCTGCCTCCTGTGCCGCTGCTCGCAGCTGTGCCGCTGCCTGGCTGGGCGGCCGCTTTTATAGGCCCCTCCTGGCCTGGCTCCTCCCCCTACTCAGGGCTCAGCCAATCCTGGCTCAGCTGCCCCTTCAGCAGCCTGCCCCTCTGGGCCTCTACAGCGAGATACAAACACTACACAAACAGACGCAAAGACACTCACCTGCTCCTCCAATGGCAACTCCCACGCTGGCAGCCCAGTTTGCTGCCTCCTGTGCCGCTGCTCGCAGCTGTGCCGCTGCCTGGCTGGGCGGCCGCTTTATAGGCCCCTCCTGGCCTGGCTCCTCCCCCTACTCAGGGCTCAGCCAATCCTGGCTCAGCTGCCCCTTCAGCAGCCTGCCCCTCTGGGCCTCTACAGCGAGATACAAACACTACACAAACAGACGCAAAGACACTCACCTGCTCCTCCAATGGCAACTCCCACGCTAACTCCCCTGTTGGCAGCCCCGTTTGCTGCCTCCTGTGCCGCTGCTCGCAGCTGTGCCGCTGCCTGGCTGGGCGGCCGCTTTTATAGGCCCCTCCTGGCCTGGCTCCTCCCCCTACTCAGGGCTCAGCCAATCCTGGCTCAGCTGCCCCTTCAGCAGCCTGCCCCTCTGGGCCTCTACAGCGAGATACAAACACTACACAAACAGACGCAAAGACACTCACCTGCTCCTCCAATGGCAACTCCCACGCTAACTCCCCTGTTGGCAGCCCTGTTTGCTGCCTCCTGTGCCGCTGCTCGCAGGATTATAGGATTCTGTTCTGCAAACACTTAGTCACAGGAAAAGCTTTCACATTTAGAGTCCCATTGACTCAAATAGGACTATTCTTAAGAGTAAGGACAGTTTGCTTGCAGAGGAGTATAAGAGGTAATGTAGAATCAAGCTCTGGTTGTTTTTCCATAATCTCATGTTTGCCCATTTGACTTAAAATAAGCAACATGGTGAAAATGTGAATTCCATTATATTTGTGCAATTAATATCTCTGCATTAGACATGAATTAGCTCTGATAATTGCCATTGGTGCTATGATTCATTAACTCAATGCCACTCAAGGTAATAAAAAAGGAATTATAATTTCTTGTTGTACAAAGTAATGATCAGCTTCAATCAGCAGCAATTTCAATCAAAACATACTGACAGTCATAAACATAAGCTTGTAAAATATAATAACTGTTCTTGTCTGACAAGTTATAAGTATTGCAAACAATTGTAAGTGGTGAGCATACGGAAGTATAGGCACTATATGCTTACCTATACAAGAGTGTCAGGAACCATTGCTTGAATATCGTATGATTTATAAGAACTATTTCGTTTTTTATCACTAACAAAATAATTTGGTATTAACTAGATCTGAGGCAGGGAAATACGGCCATCATCAACACGGTTTATTGCAGTTATTTTATTGTCATCTTTGGACATAGGTGAGAATAGAATGTTCTCTTTACTGATCTACTTGTCAATAAGGTATTAGGGGTTCAGTCCTGAGGTTTATTTGAAGGGTAACCTGAAATGGCTTTTATTAAAGAATTAAAAAGCTGTTTTTAGGATTCAGTTCTGCTCCCAATACATACAACAGCAGAACTCACACTGACTTCAGGGGCAGGATCAGGCCTTGAAACAATCAGTAGACATGTTCACCTTGTAGACTTAAATTTATAATTTTAAAATAAATTCTTTACAAATGGGCCAGGGCCAAAACCAAAACCCTGGCTCTGAACCAGCCTAAACTCTACCAGTTTAAAAAAACAAATACTACACATCAAAAGCTTGCTTCTCCCCACCCCCACACTCCCATTACACTAGTGTAGAATTGCATCAGTGTAAAACTAGCATACATTTCTCTCCTGACTTACTGTATCAGACTCAAAGCTGCTCCAGAGCTTTTGGTCCATTTTTTTAAAATCTAGAAACAGGAGCAAAGTGAATTTGAGGAGCCCACACAGGGCTGGCTCCAGACCTCAGCGCGCCAACCGCGTGCTTGGGGCGGCATTTTGCCGGCAGGGCAGCAGGCGGCTCCGGTGGACCTCCCACAGGCATGACTGCAGAGGGTCCGCTGGTCCTGCAGCCCCAGTGGACCTCCCGCAGAAATGCCTGCGGAGGGTCCGCTGGTCCTGCGGCTCCGGTGGAGCATCCGCAGGCGTGCCTGCGGGAGGTCCATCAGAGCCGCGGGACCAGTGGACCCTCCGCAGGCACGTCTGCAAGAGGTCCCCCGGAGCCGCGGGACCGGAGACCGCCAGAGCGCGCCCCGCGGCATGCCGCTCTGCTTGGGACGGCGGAATTCCTAGAGCCGCCCCTGGCAGCCCACACACTTGCCCTCTCGCCCTATGTTATTTGAAGGAGGAAAAGATGACTAGGCTCTTCTCACCACTGACTTTTTCTGGTCCCATCTAGATGGCTGATCACAGACCTTCACAGGGCTAGTTGATATGGACCATTCCTTCCCCCACCCCCACACTGCCGTTTCTGCTACAGCAAAGAGTCTGCTCATGTTGCAACTGCCTGCTCCACTGAACCATGGGGCAGAGAACCCAGTTACAGCTACAGTGGCTCTTACAGCAGCTCTCACATTGGGATTTGGTAAGTCTCATCCTAACCAAAGTTCAAGCAAGTGTGATGTAACATTTTGGTTTGGGCCAGCTCTGTCATGCATTGCTGCTCTCTTTAAGTGTTAGATGTCATCAACTCCGCTAGTGACAAAATCTACCTCTCAGCTCAGGGCTTGACCTTTAAGACATGTTTATTTGCCTTGTTTAAGTCTGCACTACTCATGTTCTCTGTAATGACTTGGAATCTCAAGATCCCATTTTTAAAGGGTACTTATTTCTTCTTAAAGATAATTAAGAGATGTATTTCTGTTCATGTCTGTTCAGGGTTAGTCACATTGTTGTATGCCATATAGTTGGAGTCCTGTTGGTCCCAGAATATTAGAGACACAAGGTATGTGAGAGATCCAGACTAACACGGCTACCCCTCTGATACAAGGTATGTGAGAGAACATCTTTTATTTGACCAACTTCTGTTGGTGAGAAAGACAAGATTTCTAGCCACACAGAGCTCTTCTTCAGGTCTGGGAAAGGTACTCCAAGCATCAGATAAATGCAAAGTGGAATAGTTGGTTTAGCATAAGCAGTTAGCACATATTCAAGGGTCCCTTAGAATAGGTTCTAACTCTTTGATCTTCCATTTAGTCATGACCTGGGATGGGGCTGTATCACCAAGGCTTCCTCCCTGGAGGCATTGCCTTCTTTAACAGCCCAACAGGGGCCCATCTCAGTACTGTCAGCTGGTGTCCTTTCAGCTGCCCTCACCTGGGCTCAGTCTTCAACCAGACCAGCAGAGCCCATCACAGTACCTTCCCCTGGTCTGGTTAGGTTCTGGGCTCACTTCCTCTGTCCTGCCTGCAGTGAGCTGTCCCTGTCTGTTACTAGCTATATAAGTATTCATACAAGTCTGTCAGATCTTCCTCCTAAAATTAGTCCATCTTTTTTTAGGACCTTGAGAAAAAAGTCTCTTTAAAAACATATTTATGCACATTTTTCATTGGTATATTAGATAGACTGGATATGGCCTTATAAATTACAGGCTTTCCTATACTTATGCAGTCATGAGGCCAAATCTCCAAGTTAACTTTAATAGGATTTTGGCTCGGCAAGGGTGGAGGAAAAATTTAGCCTATGATTTATACTGCTTTCAAATCTCTCAGTGAGGAAAAATACAGAACTAGTCCTTATGTAATACACTTGTGTGCAATTGATTTTCTGCATAACCCATATAAAATGTAATAGGGTATAATAAAGTCACATTTCACTGAAGTCTTACATATTCTAGCCTTAGTGAAAATAACTGCTGGCTTCTCCAATCAGTTTGACCGAGTCAGGTCAAAAAAAGATGTATTCATTGCATTGTGTGGTTTGATTTCTTTTTTAACTTTGAAAAAAAATGAAATTGCTTTGACAAAAGCACACCAACATATGACAAAAATTAGGAAATGTTATAGTTATGTTCCTGAAAAATGCAACTTTAAGCAAAATGATGTTAAGCGAATCCAATTTCCTGATAAGACTTAATGTAAATGGTGGTAGGTTCCAGGGAAATTTTCACCAGACCAAAAAACCTATATATTATATAGATATACACACAGTATTTTTAAACAATTTCACAGCTATGATGATTGTGAGGCTTGGTTGAGGTAGTGAAGTTAGAGGGTGGAAGAGAGAGGGATATTTCCCAGGGAATGCCTTGCTGCTAAAATGATGAACTAGCACTTGGCTGAGCCCTCAAGGTTAACACATTGTAAACTTGAGGGAGGGGAGACAGCATAGCAGACAGACACACACACACCTTGTGTGTGGGAGTGAGAGAGAGAGAGATGCACACTGCCCCTTTAAGTAAGTAAGCTGACCCACTCTTAAGTGCATTGTCTTTTTAAGTGGATCAGAAAGTTGAGACAGCAGCTGCTGCCCCAGGATCTCTGTCTGTCTGTCCGTGTTCCCTCCCTGCTCTATATGGAGAAGGGGTAAGCGGGGTGCAGGAGCAGGGAAGAGGGGGACACCCTGACATTAGGCCCCCCCTTTCTTCCCCTGCACAGCAAGCAGGAGTCTCTGGGAGCAGCTCCAAGGCAGAGGGCAGGAGCAGCACATGGCAGTGGTGGGAGGGACAGCTGACCTGCCCGGCAATTGATAGCCTGCTGGGCAGCTGCATCACAGGGAACTTAGGGGAGCGGGGAGCTGATGGGGGGCTGCCGGTCCACCCTGGTTCCAAGCCTCCACCAGCTAGCCTCAATGGGCTGCTCTTCCTGCAAGCAGTGGACAAAGCAGGCAGCTGCCCATTGCCCAAAGCAGCCAAACGACGTTAAGGGAGCACTGCATAACTTTAAATGAGCATGTTCCCTAATTGATCAGCAACATAACAGTGAAACAACTTTAACCAGTACAACTTTAAGTGTGGAGTTACTGTATCATGTTGTTCTCAACAGGAATGAGAGGTGAGAATGCATTGATGATTAGGGCCAAAATTGTCAAATTTGGGGGCCTTGAACCATGTTATATACTTAATTAAGTGGCCTGATTTTCCACAGAAGTTGGTGGTAGCTCCAGATGCTCAGAACTTCTGCAAATGTTTTATGGGTTTAAAAAGCTTAACTGCAGCCTGTTCATTTTGAAAATTTGGAGCCAGGCATTTTTTTAAATAAGACCAATAAAGGATATCATGTTGGCAAGCCCTCAGCACTGAAGATATTCCCATAGAACTGTACAATACTTTTAGGTAAATAATCTACACATCAAGTATGAAATGCCTAGATTTGCCAATTCAGATTCTAGCAGTGTTGATGAAGTCAGTGCTTTCAGGATAGATAAACTGACTTCAGTACAGATTACTGTATTATTTAGCACTTGTATTACTGTAGTGCTATGTGGGCCTTTTGGATGAGATCTTTAAAACCCAGGTGCTATCTGCTCTGCATGTACATTAAAGACTCCATGTCAATTTTTGTGAGAGCAGAGGTTTGCTCTACTGTGATGGCTGGTTGCCCTTCTACCACCCAAGAGGTGCTGCATTCCAGGTATGTGTAAACTTTGCGAATAACTACCCCTCCTTTGGGATGAAAGGTGCTATATATGCACATTTGGCATTGATTTTTAATTAGGGTCTGATCGAATAGTAGTTCTACTTGTGGAACCCCTGCTGATGGGACTTCTTTGGGAGTTCCATGGGTAGAATGACTGCAAGATCAGGCACTACTTTTACTAAAGATCTTGAATTGCCACTCATTTGTGAAAACTCATTCCTCACACTACTTAATATCTACTTATTTAGACCAGTGCATACTACATTTTTGACAGAGGCATATTTAATATTTGTTCATTTTAAAAACAGCCAACTTACGCTTTCATTGAAAATTAATCCAAATGATTTACTCTTAATAGGGGAACCAAATGATTTACTCTTAATAGGGGAACCAATCCATGCAACAAACCTCGATGCCAACTCTGCCCACATATCTACACCAGCAACACCATCACAGGACCTAACCAGATCAGCCACACCATCACCAGTTCATTCACCTGCACGTCCACCAATGTAATATATGCCATCATATGCCAGCAATGCCCCTCTGCTATGTACATCGGCCAAACTGGACAGTCTCTAAGGAAAAGGATAAATGGACACAAATCAGATATTAGGAATGGCAATATACAAAAACCTGTAGGAGAACACTTCAGCCTCCCTGGCCACACAATAGCAGATCTTAAGGTGGCCATCCTGCAGCAAAAAAACTTCAGGACCAGGCTTCAAAGAGAAACTGCTGAGCTCCAGTTCATCTGCAAATTTGACACCATCAGCTCAGGATTAAACAAAGACTGTGAATGGCTTGCCAACTACAGAACCAGTTTCTTCTCTCTTGGTTTTCACTCAGCTGCTAGAACAGGGCCTCATCCTCCCTGATTGAACTAACCTCGTTATCTCTAGCTTGCTTCTTGCTTGCATATATAAACCTGCCCCTGGAAATTTCCACCACTTGCATCTGAAGAAGTGGGTATTCACCCACGAAAGCTCATGCTGCAAAACGTCTGTTAGTCTATAAGGTGCCACAGGATTCTTTGTTGCTTTTACAGATCCAGACTAACACGGCTACCCCCCTGATACTTAATAGGGGTCTTAATTCTACTGATCAATTTTTTTAAAATGAACTATTTTCCAAAAGCAAAATACATAATCACAAGGTACTGTTTGATTGAAAAGCAGTTCCATTTATATGGAATATTTGGAGCTCCACTGACACAGTAAAACGTTTTTTCTTTCATCCTCTCTTTGAAGAAATGAGGTCAAGCATTACCCAGTCCCTGGCAACAAAACTTTGACTCATTATTCTACCACAAAGCATCCAGAATCCCCCTCGGGTCCCCGTCAAATTGTTCAGATCCTTTGGAAAAAAAAATCTTTGACATCATGAGAAAGGGAATATAGAAAAGATGTCCTCACTGCATGAAAGTATTTAGAGTTGGTCTGAGATTTGAATTAGAATGCCTGCACTTTCCAGGATATTATCTATTAATTCATCAAATGCATTTCATAAGCACTCAGGTACTTTATAGTAAAATTTTGTAAAGACACTTACAATACAGGTATCCCTTCATTAGACAATTACTGAAATGCAGCTATTTCTGCTGTGGGAACCAGCAGCTATCTCAAAGAATCCTCAACTGAGCAAAACAATTTTTGGGCAGGAAGTAAAGAATAGTACCACATTCTTTTGAAGCAACTGGGAAATTTAGCTAGGCAGAAGGCAATACTTGGCATCCCTGATGAACTGAAGAAAAATGCAGAGCCCAACAAAACAAAAACTAAGAAATATCCAATATATTTTCTACAGCTAAGAGAACAGGTCAGCTCCTCTGCCCTGTTAAGTACTAAAAAGCAGCCTGAAAGCCAATTTAACTGGTAAGTGGAAGAGTCTGTCATAGTGGAATCTTCCAATGGTGTAGAGTCCCCAAAACAGTCTTCTCCCATCCTCCTGCATATCGAGTACATCTGGAGACAAGGGGCCAGGGCAAGATGTTTCTAATTCTCTGGCTATTCCCAGCTTCCAGAACAGCACCTTGGGAATCTAAGCCCCGGTCCCAAAAAACACTTAAGTGTCTGCTTAACTTGATTCATGAGTAGACTTATTGAAATCAATGGAACTGCTCATGTTCTTAAAATTCAGCAGATGCTTAAGTGCCTTGCTGCATCACAGCCATAGGTAACAGGGTCTAAAACAGAGAAATCCGGAAACTGCTCTACTTCATGGAGGATGCCAGCTTTGTGGCCAGACAACCCCAGGATTAGAAGGCATCAAGGTGACTTAAAGCACCTTACCACTCTGTCCTGAGATGAGCATATGGATCTCCACCAACATAATTTATTTTATGATGTATATTATAGGTAAATTCTGAGGTATGTTGGTTTAGATTATAAATATTAGGTAATGTGAATATATTTTCTGTCTGGTTTAAAATAGGAATCATTTAATATTTTTCTCGTGTTTACATAAGAATTCACTACGCTTACTCATTCTCTTACTGTTTCCTGAATATTGTCTGATCTGTCACACATCATGAAAATATTTATTTGGTGACTTTGATCCTATTTGTGCTAAGGTCTCATCTGCTGTTGACAAATCTGTTCTTGTAATCAGTGGTAATAGTGCAGATGTGTTGTACAATCAGTGACAGACATTTAAGGGCCAGATGCAGCCATGCTGAGTGTGCTGGGCTCCCACTGATTAAAGAGGGAGTAAAATATATTTAAGGGCATCAGGATCTGAACAAGTCAAAAGAACAACAACTTCTGCCTGAATAGACTTAGGAAGAAGTAAAAATTCTTGACTTTTTAAAACTGAGCTTGAATTATTACTGCATCCTAGACCATAGTTTTCATGACCATTTGTTTGAGCAACCAATGAAACATTGTAATAAATGAAGTGCTTGGCTCTGTTTTCATTCATGAAAGACTGGGAAAAACTGAGAATGCAATTCTGAGTAGTGCTGAGTGCATCTTGGGCTGTTACTGGGAGCTGAGTACATTCAGCAACATACAAGATCAAATCCTAAGTGTTCTCTCTGGTGGAATTTTGAGAAGAATAAAAAGATTGGCACTGTGTGTAGAAATAGGAGCTGTATATTTTGTATCTTAAACCTAAACCAGGGGTGGGGAACCTTTTTTCTATCAAAAAATCAGTCAGGGGCCACGCACAGCCCCCCGGAGGGGGCGGGGGGAGAGATACACAGAGGCTTGGGGCTTCCCCCTCCCCACCTCTGCAGAGGGGCGAGCCAGTGCTTGTGACTCCAGCCCTGCAGGGTGTGCGAAGGCTCAGGTCTTCCCTAGGCTCTGGGGTGGGACCAGAAATGGGTTCAGGGTGTGGGAGGGGGCTCAGGGCTGGGAAAGGGGATTGGGGTGCAGGAGGGGGTAAGGGCTCCGGCTGGGGGTGCAGGCTCTGGGGTGGGGCCAAGGGGTTTGGGTTCTGGGTGGGAGCTTGGGTGCAGGAGGGGGTTCCAGGCTGGGATAGGGATGCAGGAGGGCGTGCAGGTGCAAGCTGCAGCTGGGAGGTGCTTACCATGGGCAGCTCCTGGTCGGCAGTGCAGTGGGGCTAAGGTAGGCTCCCTAGGTGGAGGACCAGGTGGCTCTGCATGGTGCACTGTGTGTGCTGCCTGCACACACCACCCTCCGCAGCTCCCATTGGCTGCAGTTGCTGGCTAATGAAAGCTGCGGAGCTGGCGCTGGGGGCCAGGGCAGTGTGCAGAGCTTCCTTGATTGACCCCGACCTAGGGGCCGCAGGGACATGTCAGTGAGCCAGTGCTTGTGGGTCCAGCCCTGTGGGGAGGGCACTGAGGTTCAGGGTGTCTGGCCCACTGCAGAGACTTGCCGCAGGCCAGATGAAAAGCAGCAGCTGGCTGGTTTACCAGCCCAAACCCCCACCTCCCAGGGACTCATATAGTATATAGTTCATTTGGCTTCTTGCCAGACTCTGTAACCCCAAATATATCTCCCTTCTCCCAAGAAGGGACTGCAAACTACTTCCTCTGGAGCCCTCTGCTCTTCTGAGCCTCCTCCCTTTAAAACTTTAGTAAGAACATCCCCTTTGATCAAAGATGCGTTTGTTCAAGCCACCCTTATATCAAATGAGACACCAGTGTTTCCTCTATTTCACTAGACTGTGCTGGCCATTAAGACTGAGATGGCATGCCTTCCCCACCCCCACTTTTTAAAAGAATTCTTTATATTTATTTTGGATAAATTAAAAAGGCTACATCACCACTAACTGTTAACCCTCCTGAATACAAAAAGATACACTATAGACAGCCAGGCAGAGTCCTACCATCAGATCACAAGGCTCACTGGATACAATGGTCCAGGGATCTGCCAGGAGGAAGTTAGTCAGATATTACATTGATGTAAAAATCCTGCTAGCTCATTGTTGGATATAAGCTATTAAGATGGGGATGTAGGCTCAATGATGACTTTACCTCTTTCCTACCTACCTCCCAAACCTGCCCCGCTCCAACTTGGCGGGGGAAATATCTTTTCTTTTGGACAGAATGTTGTTTTGCGTGTGTCAAGAGTATTATAAAAAAAAGGAACAATTATTTAGATGCATTTTACTAAAATCTGCAACCAAGTTACTTTTTGTTTTCCAGCACCAAGAAATGTGCTAGGTGCCTCAGAGTACAGATAAATTGCACATGGTCCCTACTCAGATAGCTTACAATCTAGTTTCACAATTTATTCAGTGATGGAGCAAATAAGTTATCTATGAGATATTGGGAGAAGAGAGGTAGGAGACAAAGTAAATAAATAAATAAATAATTGAAAAAGTGAGGAACCAGTGAAGGCATGTGCACATCATGGGTGACCAAACTTTTCTGGGGGTTGTATTTTTGTTTGAACTTCTAATTAGCTTAAAACCCGATTAAAAGGTGTCAATAAAAAGGACAAAATAATGAGATGAGCCTGCAGTGGGAAGGAATCTATTTTTTCTTTTAAAGGAAAAAAACATTTTTGGCTGTTAGAATTTTTTTTAAGTGACAGTGAAATTTGCAAAATAATTGAAGAAATGCTAATCATGACCATCTTTCATTTCTATACCTTCTTTCATCCAGCCTCTGGATGAAACTATGCCGATCACACAGACTTCAACAGGAGTTGCTTGCACATATCCAAGGATAGAATTTATCTCCAAATATGTATGGTAGGAAACATTTCCCACATGGAGGTAAAACCTAGCAACTGTTTAACAACACCCCTGCAATGCTATGCCACATTTTCAGACCGGAAATGAAGGGTACCTGAGCCAACTAAAGCCACGGGGGAGGTTTAGAAGGACAAGATACAATTACTCATAATGGAATTTAGGAAGGACAAAAGGACCAACATCCCTACTCATGTAAATTACCATCAGACCTTGAATACCAACAAATGGTCAGGGCAGCAGCTTTAGACCTGTCCCAAACAAGAACAGCTCTAAATCATCTAAAACCATGCTGCGGTATTGGTTCAGTACCAACTGGCAGGGAAGAGTGCAGTCTACTGACTCAACAAAACCAGAGATGAAGGAGACAGAAAAATACCTTCACTGTCCCCAGACTAGCAGGTACCTACATCCCCCCCCCGCCCCCGAGTAGAACTACTTTAATATTTTCAAGAACACAAGAACAGCCATACTGGGTCAGACCAAAGGTCCATCTAGCCCAGTGTCCTGCCTAACGACAGTGGCCAATGCCAGGTGCCCCAGAACAGGTAATGATCAAGTGATCCATCCCCTGTCGCTCATTCCCCCAGCTAGGGACACCATTCCTGCCCATCCTGGCTAATAGCCATTGATGGACCTATCCTCTGTGAATTTATCAAGTTTTTTTGAACCCTGTTATAGTATTGGCCTTCACAACATCTTCTGGCAAGGAGTTCCACAGCTTGACTGTGTTGTATAGGGAAAATAACAAAACAAAAACAAAAAAAACCACACAACCACACAAACAACTTGCTTTTGTTTGTTTTAAACCTGCTGCCTATTAGTTTCATTGGGTGTCTCCTAGTTTGTGTGTTATGAAAAGGAGTAACTAACACTTCCTTATTTACTTTCTCCACACCAGTCATGCTTTTATAGACATCTCTTTTCCAAGCTGAAAAGTCCCAGTCTTATTAATCTCGCCTCATATGGCAGCTATTCCATACCCAGAGTCATTTTTGTTGCCCTTTTCTGAATCTTTTCCAATTCCAGTATTATTTATTTATTTATTTATTTGATATGTGGCGACCATATCTACACACAGTATTCAAGATGTGGGCATACCATGGATTTATAGAGGCAATATAATATTTTTGGTCTTATTATCTATCCCTTTCTTAATAATGGGACAGAACATTGGGAATCTTGACTGCTGCTGCACATTGAGTGGATGTTTTCAAAGAACTATCCACAATGATTCCAAGATCTTTGAGTGGTAACAGCTAATTTAGACCACATCATTTTATATGTATAGTTGCTCTAACTTACTCTGGTAAAATATTCATTTCAGTATCTCAGATCTCAAAATAGCCTTATATTCCAGTCCATCTTGGGATCCCTGAAAAATAGCTTCTATTCCCAAGCCTTTGTTCATCTCCACCTGTAGTATGGAAAGGTGATATACCATATTGAATTACTAATAGGTTGGTTGTGGGCTTGAGTCTCAAGCTTCACAAGTGGAATTTTGTGCTTAGTTTCTTATATTTATTTCAGTAAGAGCTGGATCCTATTTAACACATCACTTATGATAAAGCAAAAGAAGTCTGGGAGTGTGGGGCTCATAGTTTTGTTTTTCCCACAAAGATGGTATTTCTGCAAACCACAGGTCTTGAAATTTTTTCAGCTGATAAAGGATGTCAGCCCAGAAAAGCATGGGTTCATTGTGCACACTATATCGTATTGTTGCCATAATTCATTAACAGCCTGGGACGTGACATATCCCGTGATGTTTCACCCTACAATCTCCGCTTTTAGCTTTCACAAATAAGTGTTGTACGTGAGCAGATTTTTAAAAAAAAAATCTGAACAGTGTATGTACATAGAAAGAAAATCTGGGTTAGCTGTGGGTCACCAGTGATTTATCAGGCATTATTAGCCATGCCAAAGGGATGTTTGCATAATCTGAGGTTATTAAGAGAACCATATAGTCAATAGTGATTTTTTTTACTAATAATTAGAATATAGATGTGAAGCCTGGCTTCATCATACCTTTGTAAAGAAAATACAGTTGTGAAGGTGGGTCCCCCCCCACTATTTGTAATAAAAAAAGTTATTTAATGGTAAAATCACTCTAATTATATCAGAGGTTGTGGACACTGGGAGTTGGTTGAGCCAGCTGCTCAGAGCCAGTCTTTTTGATCTTCATACTAAATGGTTTCCTTTGATCATTTAGACAATAGCTCATAAAAGAACAGAGCCTTTACCCATACCTCCCTAAATTTCCAGGTAAATAATGACATGGTTTGAACTGAGGCAGGAGTGGATGATTGTTTATGAAAAAAAATTCTCCTCTTTGAAGTAGAGAGTAAAATTAGCATACAAGGATACAAGGCTGAAGAAGAGGGATAATTGAACTTGCTAGTTCCTAAATGACCAGTAGTTAGGCTACAGGTGTAGTCATTTGAAGACTTTGATACAATATTTTAACAGTGGGAGATGTTTAGATCGGGAAACACAAGCAGGTCTGTGGAGTTCTCTGTAGACTATAAGGCCAGGACAAACTTGAATCTGAGAGAGAGAAAATGGAAAACACTGAATATGAAATATTCCACCCTAAATTGTGCCTCTTATGAGAATAGAGATTCATTTAGGATAACTCAAGTCTGACCATGGTCCATGATATCTATAAAACTATTAGTCTTTAAACATATTTTTATACAATATGGTCTATTAATTAACTCCTCTTTACCTGTAGCTATATGCAGAATGAGCCACATTAGTGGCATTTATGAATTAAGGAACATAGTCTATAGGACAATCAGATAAACAGCTTCAGCAAGTGATTAAATAAAGAGGCAAAGTTAGGGCTTTTGAGAACTACAAATATCTGTGTATTGCATGTTTATACCAATGCCATAAACATTTCCTTTCAGTGACAATATAAGAGAACATTCAATAAACCAAAAATTGTAATTCCAGCTATGTTGTGTTTAGTCCGGGCATGGGAGCTCTTGGTCTCTCTGATGTCTAGGGCTTAGTGAAAAAAAAGTGTTGGAGTGAAGGTTTTAAAAATAGGAATACGTGATTGAAAGAGTGGTCTGTAGCATATGGCTACAGGAGAAGAAATGGTGGGAGTATACATATGTGGTGGCCAAGATTTCATTGTTGTGACAGACTGACAATATCCTGCAATATTCTAGACAAACCCTTATGGAATTAAGATAAACTTGACTGAATTACATTAAATCTTATAGAATTTGGTTTAATATCTTTGAGGTCCAATGTAGTAAAAATGCAAGTGTATGTGTTATTGTGGCCTTGTACACAACTCCTCTAAGAGGGGGATGCTAATGTACTGCCTCTGGTATCAGCCCTTTGAAGCCACCTTGGAGAGGCCTTGAAGTTAAAGGCAGGTCACCTAGAGGTGACCTGCCTTAAGACATGTTCCACCAGACAGGAGTTAGGAACTGCTGGCTGCCTAGTGTGTGTCTTACAATGGAAATCTTTCTGCATTCTAAGTCAAATGCTTATGAAGAGATTGCAGGGACTCCAGGAGGAGAAATTCACCTCTTCGTGTGTGTGTGTGTGTGTGTGTGTGTGTGTGTGTGTGTGTGTGTGTGTGTGTGTGTGTGTGTGTGTGTGTGTGTGTGTGTGATCCTGTTTACAAGCAAAGAAAGAACTGGTCTAATATATTTAAGGGTACTCCTTCTTCCAGAGAGTCAGGTGGCTTGATCTGAAAAAGGAGTGTCTCAGTCATCTTGGTTGAAAGAAAAAAGGAAAAAAAAACCCCCAAAAACCAAAACACAGTTTGGGTAAGCAGTACCTGATTTGACAAGAGGGCATCTTATTAGTTGTGTTTAGGCTCCAGAATGTGTGTTATGATTTTGTTTTATATGTAACCATTTGTTTCTTGCTATACCAGAATCTAGGCTTTGTTTAATAAAGTTATTCTGGTTTGGTATAAGCAAATCTTAGTTCATTGCATTAAGCAGACCTGTGATCCAGGGTATAACTGGTAAGCAGAAGTGTACTCTTCCTTTGGGAGCAGAGGATCTGGGAATCCTGTGACTGTCTGGTGGATAAGGAACTGGGTACTCAAGGAGGATGACCAGGGCCGGCTCCAGACCCCAGCGCGCCAAGCACGCGCTTGGGGCGGCATTTTGCCGGGAGGGCGGCAGGCAGCTCCGGCGGACCTTCCGCAGTCATGCCTGCGGGAGGTCCACCGGAGCCGCTGGTCCCGCAGACCTCCCACAGGCACGCCTGTGGATGCTCCACCGGAGCCGCGGGACCAGCGGACCCTCTGCAGGGACCAGCGTGCTTGGGGAGGCCAAATTCCTAGAGCCGCCCCTGAGGATGACACATGACTCAGGGGTTGGAGTTTATCTACTGCTAACCTGCAAAGGGACAGCAGAGTCTATGGAGGCTGAGAGGAGAGTGATTATGTTGCCTGTGGCTGCGGGAGTCGGGAAGCTGACCTCTGGCAGGCACAGACAAGGCTTCTTCATGCTGATTGGCTTACAACCCTAAATACCCCTGGGAAGTGTCTCAGTTGTTTGTTCTGTGCAGCCACTTGCCTTTTGCTTTGAGTCTCACATCAGAGATTCAGTCATGATGGCACTGATGCACACTGAAGCTAACATGACAAAAAAAGAGTACACTAGTGTACTTCAAAGCAGACTTCAGAAGCACTGAACAGTGAAGTGGTGTCTTGTGTCAACACAACATCGAGTTGAGCGTTGCAAGATCTCTGGTCAATAAACCCTTAATGAGGAGTAACAGAGCTGTAAACAGGGGAGTTTCAGAGGGAGTTCTCTTGGAGGAGCAGGTTTTTGTATTTTGTGTATTGTATTTTGTATGTGTAGATGCTGCTAGGGGCAGTGTGCTGGGAGAGAAGCTGAGCCCTGTTTAGGGGGTGGGGCTTGTCTGCTTAGGGGTCCTATAAAAGTAGCCAGCCAGTCAGGCAGGCAGTGGCATAGACAGCTGCAGCGGCACAGCAGCCAGCAAACAGAGCTGTAAACAGGGGCGTTTCAGAGGGAGGTTGCAGGGGAGACTAAGAGATCTAGGCAGAGGAACTGACAGGCTAGTGAAGGGAGTGGGTGGTGGTCTGCCAGTGTTCTGGTGCCTGTTGGGGGTTTGTTTTGTTTTGTGTTTCTTGGGAATGAGGATATGTAATTGGGACAAATTACAACATGGTTTTACAAAAGGTAGCCTACAAGGAGTGGAAGATGGGCAGGATTAGCAAGGAAAGCTACCTTAGTGAGGCCAGAACATGTAGAGATAAAGTGAGGAAGGCCAAAAGCCATCTAGAATTGGACCTTGCAAAGGGAATTAAAACCAATAGTAAAAGGTTCTATAGCCATATAAATAAGAAGAAAACAAAGAAAGAAGAAGTGGGACCGCTAAACACTGAGGATGGAATGGAGGTTAAGGATAACCTAGGCATGGCCCAATATCTAAATAAATACTTTGCCTCAGTCTTTAATAAGGCTAATGAGGAGCTTAGGGATAATGGAAGGATTACAAATGGGAATGAGGATATGGAGGTAGATATTACCACATCTGAGGTAGAAGCCAAACTCGAACAGCTTAATGGGACAAAATTGGAGGGCCCAGATAATCTTCATCCAAGAATATTAAAGGAACCGGCACATGAAATTGCAAGCCCATTAGCAAGAATTTTTAACGAATCGGTAAACTCAGGGGTTGTACCGTACGACTGGAGAATTGCTAACATAGTTCCTATTTTTAAGAAAGGGAAAAAAAGTGATCCGAGTAACTATAGGCCTGTTAGTTTGACATCTGTAGTATGTAACGTCTTGGAAAAAATTTTGAAGGAGAAAGTAGTTAAGGACATTGAGGTCAATGGTAATTGGGACAAAATACAACATGGTTTTACAAAAGGTAGATCATGCCAAACCAATCTGATCTCCTTCTTTGAGAAGGTAACAGATTATTTAGACAAAGGAAATGCAGTAGATCTAATTTACCTCAATTTCAGTAAGGCATTTGACACGGTTCCGCATGAGGAATTATTAGCTAAATTGGAAAAGATGGGGATCAATATGAAAATTGAAAGGTGGATAAGGAACTGGTTAAAGGGAGACTACAACTGGTTGTACTGAAGGGTGAACTGTCAGGCTGGAAGGAGGTTACTAGTGGAGTTCCTCAGGGATCAGTTTGGGGACCAGTCTTATTTAACCTTTTTATTACTGACCTTGGTACAAAAAGCGGGAATGTGCTAATAAAGTTTCCGGATGACACAAAGCTGGGAGGTATTGCTAACACAGAGAAGGACCGGGATATCATACAGGAAGATCTGGATGACCTTGTAAACTAGAGTAATAGTAATAGGATTAAATTTATTAGTGAAAACTGCAAGGTCATGCATTTAGGGATTAATAATAAGAATTTTAGTTATAAATTGGGGACATATCAGTTGGAAGTAACAGAGGAGGAGAAGGACCTCAGAGTATTGGTTGATCACAGGATGACTATGAGCCGCCAATTTGATATGGCCGTTAAAAAAGCTAATGCAGTTTTAGGATGCATCAGGCGAGGTATTTCCAGCAAAAATAAGGAGGTGTTAGAACTGTAGTTAGTACAAGGCACTGGTGAGACCTCATCTGGAATACTGTGCAGTACTGGTCTCCCATGTTTAAGAAGGATGAATTCAAAATGGAACAGGTTCAGAGACGGGCTACTAGGATGATACGAGGAATGGAAAACCAGTCTTATGAAAGGAGACTCAAAGAGCTTGGCTTGTTCAGCCTAACCAAAAGAAGGTTGAGGGGGGATATGCTTGCTCTTTATAAATATCAGAGGGATTAATTGACCCTAGCTGTGACTCGACTACCCATAGGAAACCTAACCCTAGCTCCAAGTTGCCTACCCATAGGAACCCTAACACTAGCTCCAAGTGCCACACTCATAGGAACCCTAACCCTAGTTTCGATTCGCCAACCCATAGGAACCCTAACCCTAGTTGTGAGTCGCCTACCCATAGGTACCCTAAACCTAGATCCGAGTGCCCTACCCATAGAAACCCTTACCCTAGTTCTGAGTTGCCTACCCAAAGGAACCTTAACCCTAGCTCCCAGTTGCCTACCCATAGGAACCCTAACCCTAGCTCCAATTCGCCTACCCATAGGAATCCTAAACCTAGCTCCGACTCCCATACACATAGGAACCCTAAATCTAGCTCCAAGTCACCTACCCATAGGAAAGCAAACCCTAGCTCCAAGTTGCCTACCCATAGGAACCCTATCCCCAGCTCCGAGTGCCCTACCCATAGGAACGCTAACCCCAGTTCCGAGCTGCCTACCGATAGGAACTCTAACCCTAGCTCCGAGTCTCCTAGCCATAGAACCCAAACGCTAGGGTGGGGTGCCCCACCCATAGGAACCCTAACCCTAGCTCTAAGTCGCCTACCCATAGGAACCCTAACCCTAGCTCCAAGTCGCCTACCCATAGGAACCCTAATCCTAGCTCCAAGTCGCCTACCCATAGGAACCCTAATCCTAGCTCCGAGAGCCCTACCCATAGCCACCCTAACCCTAGCTCCAAGTGCCCTACCCATAGGAACCCTAACCCTAGCTCCAAGTGCCCTACCCATAGGAACACTAAGACTAGGTTTGGAAGCACAACCCATAGGAACCCTAACCCTAGCTCCAAGTCGCCTACCATAGGAACCCTAACCCTAGTTCCAAGTCGCCGACACATAGGAACCCGAAACCTAGCTCCAAGTCGCCTACCCATAGGAACCCTAACCCTAGCTCCGAGTGCCCTAGCCAGGAGAACCCTAACCCTAGCTCCAAGTCACCTACTCATAGGAACCCTAAACCTAGCTCCAAGTCGCCTACCCATAGGAACCCTAATCCTAGCTCCGAGAGCCCTACCCATAGCCACCCTAATCCTTGCTCCGAGTACCCTACCCATAGCCACCCTAACCCTTGCGCCGAGTGCCCTATCCATAGGAACCCTAACCCTAGCTCAAAGTCACCTACCCATAGGATCCCTAACCCTAGCTCCAAGTCGCCTATACATAGGAACCCTAAACACAGCTCCGAGTGCCCTACCCATAGGAACCCTAACACTAGCTCCAACTGCCCTAACCATAGGAAAACTAAGACTAGGTTGGGAATCCCAACCCATAGGAACCCTAACCCTAGCTCCAAGTCGCCTGCCGATAGGAACCCTAACCCTAGCTCGGAGTGTCCCACCCATAGGAACCCTAAACATAGCTCCAAGACGCCTACCCATAGGAACCCAAACCCTCACTCCGAGTGACCTACCCATAGGAACCCTAAACCTAGCTCCAGGTGCCCTACCCATAGGAACCCTAACACTAGCTCCAAGTGCCCTACCCATAGAAACCCTTACCCTAGATCCGAGTCGCCTACACATCGGAACCCTAACCCTAGCTCCCAGTCACCTACCCATAGGAACCCTAAACCTAGCTCCGCGTCACCTACCGATATGAACCCTAACCCTAGCTCCGAGAGCCCTACCCATAGCAACCCTAACCCTAGCGCCGAGAGCATTACCCATAGGAACCCTAACCCTAGCTCCGAGAGCATTACCCATAGGAACCCTAACCCTAGCTCCGAGTCGCCAACCCATAGGAACCCTAACCCTAGCTCTGAGAGCCCTGCCCATAGGAACCCTAAACCTAGCTGTGACTCGCCTA
Organism: Mauremys reevesii; assembly: GCF_016161935.1. Lineage (NCBI taxonomy): Eukaryota > Metazoa > Chordata > Testudines > Geoemydidae > Mauremys > Mauremys reevesii. The sequence goes on along the minus strand of NC_052627.1, from coordinate 109,321,768 downwards.
CCCATAGGAACCCTAACCCTAGCTCAAAGTCGCCTACCCATAGGAACCCTAATCCCAGCTCCGAGTGCCCTATCCATAGGAACCCTAACTCTAGCTCCAAGTCGCCTACCCATAGGATCCCTAACCCTAGCTCCAAGTCGCCTATCCATAGGAACCCTAACCCCAGCTCCGAGTGCCCTACCCATACGAACCCTAACCCTAGCTCCCAGCTGCCTACCCTTAGGAACCCTAACCCTAACTCCGAGTCGCCTACCCATAGGAACCCTAACGCTAGCTCCGAGTTCCCTATCCATAGGAACCCTAACCCTACCTCCAAGTCGCCTACCCATAGAATCCCTAACCCTAGCACCAAGTCGCCTGTCAATAGGAATCCTAACCCCTGCTCCGAGTGCCCTACCCATACGAACCCTAACCCTAGCTCCCAGCCGCCTACCCTTAGGAACCCTAAACCTAACTCCAAGTGCCCTACCCATAGGAACCCTAACCCTAGCTCCCAGCCGTCTACCCTTAGGAACCCTCAGCAGAGTTCCGAGTGCCCTACCCATAGGAACCCTAACCCTAGATCCAAGTCGCTTACCCATAGGATCCCTAATCCTAGCTCCCAGTCGCCTACCCATAGGAAACCAAACCCTAGCTCCGAGTGTCATACCAATAGGAACCATAACCCTAGCTCCCAGTTGCCTACCCTTAGCAACCCTAACATTAGCTCCAAGTGCCATACCCATAGGAACCCTAACCCTAGCTCCAAGTGCCCTACCCATAGAAACCCTAACCCTAGGGTGGGAAGCCCTACCCATAGGAACCCTAAACCTCGCTCGAAGTCGCCTAACTATAGGAACCCTAACCCTAGCTCCGAGGGCCCTACACATAGGAACCCTAACCCTAGCTCCAAGTCGCCTACCAATAAAAACCCTAACCCCAGATCCAAGTTGCTTACCCATAGGATCCCTAACCCTAGCTGCCAGTCGCCTACCCATAGGAAACCAAACCCTAGCTCCGAGTGTCATACCAATAGGAACCATAACCCTAGCTCCCAGTTACCTACCCTTAGCAACCCTAACATTAGCTCCAAGTGCCATACCCATAGGAACCCTAACCCTAGCTCCAAGTGCCCTACCCATAGAAACCCTAACCCTAGGGTGGGAAGCCCTACCCATAGGAACCCTAAACCTCGCTCGAAGTCGCCTAACTATAGGAACCCTAACCCTAGCTCCAAGTCGCCTACCAATAAAAACCCTAACCCTAGCTACAAGTCGCCTGCCCATAGGAACCATAACCCTAGCTCCAAGTGCCCTACCCATAAGAACCCTAACCCAAGCTCCAAGTCGCCGACACATAGGAACCCTAACCCTACCTCCGAGTGCCCTAACCAGAAGAACCCTAACCCTAGCTCCAAGTCGCCTACCCATAGGAACCCTAACCCTAGCTCCAAGTACACTATCCATAGGATCCCTGACCCTAGGATGGGAAGCCGTACCCATAGGACCCCTAACCCTACCTCCAACTCGCCTACCCATAGGAACCCTAACCCTAGCTCCGAGTAGCCTACCCATAGGAACCCTAACCCTAGCTCCGAGTAGCCTACCCATAGGAACCCTAACCCTAGCTCCAAGTAGCCTACCCTTAGGAACCCTAACCCTAGCTCGGAGACGCCTACCCATAGGAACCCTAACCTTAGCTCCGAGTGGCCTACCCATAGGAACCCTAACCCTAGCTCCGAGTCGCCTACCCATAGGAACCCTAACCCTAGCTCCGAGTCGCCTACCCAAAGGAACCTTAACCCTAGCTGCGAGTCGCCTACCCATAGGAACCCTTACCCTAGCTGCGAGTCGCCTACCCATAGGAACCCTAACCCTAGCTCCGAGTCGTCTACACATTGGAACCCTAACCCTAGCTCCGAGTCGCCTACCCATAGGAACCCTAACCCTAGCTCCGAGTCGCCTACCCATAGGAACCCTAACCCTAGCTCGGAGACGCCTACCCATAGGAACCCTAACCCTAGCTCCGAGTCGCCTACCCATAGGAACCCTAACCCTAGCTCCGAGAGCCCTACCCATAGGAACCCTAACCCTAGCTCCGAGTCGCTCACCCATAGGAACCCTAACCCTAGCTCCGAGTCGCCTACCCATAGGAACCCTAACCCTAGCTCCGAGAGCCCTACCCATAGGAACCCTAACCATAGCTCCAAGAGCCCAACGCCTAGGAACCCTAACCCTAGCTCCGAGTCGCCTACCCATAGGAACCCTAACCCTAGCTCCGAGTCGCCTACCCATAGGAACCCTAACCCTAGCTCCGAGTCGCCTACCCAAAGGAACCCTAACCCTAGCTGCGAGTCGCCTAAGCATAGGAACCCTTACCCTAGCTGCGAGTCGCCTACCCATAGGAACCCTAACCCTAGCTCCGAGTCGCCTACCCATAGGAACCCTAACCCTAGCTCCGAGTCGCCTACCCATAGGAACCCTAACCCTAGCTCGGAGACGCCTACCCATAGGAACCCTAACCATAGCTCCGAGTCGCCTACCCATAGGAACCCTAACCCTAGCTCCGAGTCGCTTACCCATAGGAACCCTAACCCTAGCTCCGAGTCGCCTACCCATAGGAACCCTAACCCTAGCTCCGAGAGCCCTACCCATAGGAACCCTAACCGTAGCTCCAAGAGCCCAACGCCTAGGAACCCTAACCCTAGCTCTGAGTCGCCTAACCATAGGAACCCTAACCCTAGCTCCGAGTCTCCTACCCATAGGAACCCTAACCCTAGCTGCGAGTCGCCTACCCAAAGGAACCCTAACCCTAGCTGCGAGTCGCCTACCCATAGGAACCCTAACCCTAGCTCCTAGTCGCCTACCCATAGGAACCCTAACCCTAGCTCCGAGTCGCCTACCCATAGGAACCCTAACCCTAGCTCCGAGTCTCCTACCCATAGGAACCCTAACCCTAGCTCCGAGAGCTCTACCCATAGGAACCCTAACCCTAGCTCCGAGTCGCCTACCCATAGGAACCCTAACCCTAGCTCCAAGTCGCCTGCCCATAGGAACCATAACCCTAGCTCCAAGTGCCCTACCCATAAGAACCCTAACCCAAGCTCCAAGTGCCCTACCCATAAGACCCCTAACCCAAGCTCCAAGTCACCTACCTATAGGAACCCTAACCCTAGCTCCAAGGCGCCTACCCATAGGAACCCTAACCCTACCTCCGAGTGCCCTAACCAGAAGAACCCTAACCCTAGCTCCAAGTCGCCTACATATAGGAACCCTAACCCTAGCTCCAAGTACACTATCCATAGGATCCCTGACCCTAGGATGGGAAGCCGTACCCATAGGACCCCTAACCCTACCTCCAACTCGCCTACCCATAGGAACCCTAACCCTAGCTCCGAGTAGCCTACCCATAGGAACCCTAACCCTAGCTCCGAGTCGCCTACCCATAGGAACCCTAACCCTAGCTCCGAGTCGCCTACCCATAAGGACCCTAACCCAAGCTCCAAGTGCCCTACACATAAGACCCCTAACCCGAGCTCCAAGTCACCTACCTATAGGAACCCTAACCCTAGCTCCAAGGCGCCTACCCATAGGAACCCTAACACTAGCTCCAAGTCGCCGACACATAGGAACCCTAACCCTACCTCTGAGTGCCCTAACCAGAAGAACCCTAACCCTAGCTCCAAGTCGCCTACATATAGGAACCCTAACCCTAGCTCCAAGTACACTACCCATAGGATCCCTGACCCTAGGATGGGAAGCCATACCCATAGGACCCCTAACCCTACCTCCAACTCGCCTACCCATAGGAACCCTAACCCTAGCTCTGAGTAGCCCACCCATAGGAACCCTAACCCTAGCTCCGAGTCGCCTACCCATAGGAACCCTAACACTAGCTCCGAGTCGCCTACCCATAGGAACCGTAACCCTAGTTCCGAGTCGCTTACCCATAGGATCCCTAACCCTAGCTCCCAGTCGCCTACCCATAGGAAACCAAACCCTAGCTCCGAGTGTCATACCAATAGGAACCATAACCCTAGCTCCCAGTTGCCTACCCTTAGCAACCCTAACATTAGCTCCAAGTGCCATACCCATAGGAACCCTAACCCTAGCTCCAAGTGCCCTACCCATAGAAACCCTAACCCTAGGGTGGGAAGCCCTACCCATAGGAACCCTAAACCTCGCTCGAAGTCGCCTAACTATAGGAACCCTAACCCTAGCTCCGAGGGCCCTACACATAGGAACCCTAACCCAACTCCAAGTCGCCTACCAATAAAAACCCTAACCCTAGCTACAAGTCGCCTGCCCATAGGAACCATAACCCTAGCTCCAAGTGCCCTACCCATAAGAACCCTAACCCAAGCTCCAAGTCGTCGACACATAGGAACCCTAACCCTACCTCCGAGTGCCCTAACCAGAAGAACCCTAACCCTAGCTCCAAGTCGCCTACCCATAGGAACCCTAACCCTAGCTCCAAGTACACTATCCATAGGATCCCTGACCTTAGGATGGGAAGCCGTACCCATAGGACCCCTAACCCTACCTCCAACTCGCCTACCCATAGGAACCCTAACCCTAGCTCCGAGTAGCCCACCCATAGGAACCCTAACCCTAGCTTTTTGTAGCCTACCCATAGGAAACCTAACCCTAGCTCCGAGTCGCCTACCTATAGGAACCCTAACCCTAGCTCCTAGTCGCCTACCCATAGGAACCCTAACCCTAGCTCCGAGTCGCCTACCCATAGGAACCCTAACCCTAGCTCCGAGTCGCCTACCCATAGGAACCCTAACCCTAGCTCCGAGTCGCCTACCCGTAGGAACCCTAACCCTAGCTACAAGTCGCCTACCCAAAGGAACCCTTACCCTAGCTGCGAGTCTCCTACCCATAGGAACCCTAACCCTAGCTCCGAGTCGTCTACACATTGGAACCCTAACCCTAGCTCCGAGTCGCCTACCCATAGGAACCCTAACCCTAGCTCCGAGTCGCCTACCCATAGGAACCCTAACCCTAGCTCGGAGACGCCTACCCATAGGAACCCTAACCCTAGCTCCGAGTCGCCTACCCATAGGAACCCTAACCCTAGCTCCGAAAGCCCTACCCATAGGAACCCTAACCCTAGCTCCGAGTCGCCTACCCATAGGAACCCTAACCCTAGCTCCGAGAGCCCTACCCATAGGAACCCTAACCATAGCTCCAAGAGCCCAACGCCTAGGAACCCTAACCCTAGCTCCGAGTCGCCTACCCATAGGAACCCTAACCCTAGCTCCGAGTCGCCTACCCATAGGAACCCTAACCCTAGCTCCGAGTCGCCTACCCAAAGGAACCCTAACCCTAGCTGCGAGTCGCCTAAGCATAGGAACCCTTACCCTAGCTGCGAGTCGCCTACCCATAGGAACCCTCACGCTAGCTCTGAGTCGCCTACCCATAGGAACCCTAACCCTAGCTCCGAGTCTCCTACACATAGGAACCCTAACCCTAGCTGCGAGTCGCCTACCCATAGGAACCCTAACCCTAGCTCGGAGACGCCTACCCATAGGAACCCTAACCATAGCTCCGAGTCTCCTACCCATAGGAACCCTTACCCTAGCTCCGAGTCGCTTACACATAGGAACCCTAACCCTAGCTCCGAGTCGCCTACCCATAGGAACCCTAACCCTAGCTCCGAGAGCCCTACCCATAGGATCCCTAACAGTAGCTCCAAGAGCCCAACGCCTAGGAACCCTAACCCTAGCTCTGAGTCGCCTAACCATAGGAACCCTAACCCTAGCTCCGAGTCTCCTACCCATAGGAACCCTAACCCTAGCTGCGAGTCGCCTACCCAAAGGAACCCTAACCCTAGCTCCGAGAGCTCTACCCATAGGAACTGTAACCCTAGCTCCGAGTCGCCTAACGATAGGAACCCTAACCCTACCTCCGAGTCACCTACCCATAGGAACCCTAACCCTAGCTCCGAGTCGCCTACCCATAGGACCCCTAACCCTAGCTCCAAGTCACCTACCCATAGCCACCCTAACCCTAGCTCCGAGAGCCCTATCCATAGGAACCCTAACCCTAGCTCCGAGTCACCAACCCATAGGAACCCTAAACCTAGCTCCGAGTCGCCTGCCCATAGGAACCATAACCCTAGCTCCAAGTGCCCTACCCATAAGAACCCTAACCCAAGCTCCAAGTGCCCTACCCATAAGACCCCTAACCAGAGCTCCAAGTCACCTACCTATAGGAACCTAACCCTAGCTCCAAGGCGCCTACCCATAGGAACCCTAACACTAGCTCCAAGTCGCCGACACATAGGAACCCTAACCCTACCTCCCACTGCCCTACCCAGAAGAACCCTAACCCTAGCTCCAAGTCGCCTACCCGTAGGAACCCTAACCCTAGCTCCAAGTACACTATCCATAGGATCCCTGACCCTAGGATGGGAAGCCATACCCATAGGACCCCTAACCCTACCTCCAACTCGCCTACCCATAGGAAACCTAACCCTAGCTCCGAGTAGCCTACCCATAGGAACCCTAACCCTAGCTCCGAGTCGCCTACCCATAGGAACCGTAACACTAGCTCCGAGTCGCCTACCCATAGGAACCGTAACCCTAGCTCCGAGTCGCCTACCCATAGGAACCCTAACCCTAGCTCCGAGTCGCCTACCCATAGGAACCCTAACCCTAGCTCCGAGTCGCCTACCAAAACGAACCTTAACCCTAGCTCCGAGTCGTCTACCCATAGGAACCCTTACCCTAGCTGCGAGTCGCCTACCCATAGGAACCCTAACCCTAGCTCCGAGTCGTCTACACATAGGAACCCTAACCCTAGCTCCGAGTCGCCTACCCATAGGAACCCTAACCCTAGCTCCGAGTCGCCTACCCATAGGAACCCTAACCCTAGCTCGGAGACTCCTACCCATAGGAACCCTAACCCTAGCTCCGAGTCGCCTAACTATAGGAACCCTAACCCTAGCTCCGAGGGCCCTACACATAGGAACCCTAACCCTAGCTCCAAGTCGCCTACCAATAAAAACCCTAACCCTAGCTACAAGTCGCCTGCCCATAGGAACCATAACCCTAGCTCCAAGTGCCCTACCCATAAGAACCCTAACCCAAGCTCCAAGTCGCCGACACATAGGAACCCTAACCCTACCTCCGAGTGCCCTAACCAGAAGAACCCTAACCCTAGCTCCAAGTCGCCTACCCATAGGAACCCTAACCCTAGCTCCAAGTACACTATCCATAGGATCCCTGACCCTAGGATGGGAAGCCGTACCCATAGGACCCCTAACCCTACCTCCAACTCGCCTACCCATTCGAACCCTAACCCTAGCTCCGAGTAGCCTACCCATAGGAACCCTAACCCTAGCTCCGAGTAGCCTACCCATAGGAACCCTAACCCTAGCTCCGAGTCGCCTACCCATAGGAACCCTAACCCTAGCTCCGAGTCGCCTACCCATAGGAACCCTAACCCTAGCTCCGAGTCGCCTACCCATAGGAACCCTAACCCTAGCTCCGAGTCGCCTACCCGTAGGAACCCTAACCCTAGCTCCGAGTCGCCTACCCAAAGGAACCTTAACCCTAGCTGCGAGTCGCCTACCCATAGGAACCCTTACCCTAGCTGCGAGTCGCCTACCCATAGGAACCCTAACCCTAGCTCCGAGTCGTCTACACATTGGAACCCTAACCCTAGCTCCGAGTCGCCTACCCATAGGAACCCTAACCCTAGCTCCGAGAGCCCTACCCATAGGAACCCTAACCCTAGCTCCGAGTCGCTCACCATAGGAACCCTAACCCTAGTTCCGAGTCGCCTACCCATAGGAAACCTAACCCTAGCTCCGAGAGCCCTACCCATAGGAACCCTAACCATAGCTCCAAGAGCCCAATGCCTAGGAACCCTAACCCTAGCTCCGAGTCGCCTACCCATAGGAACCGTAACCCTAGCTCCGAGTCGCCTACCCATAGGAACCCTAACCCTAGCTCCGAGTCACCTACCCAAAGGAATCCTAACCCTAGCTGCGAGTCGCCTAAGCATAGGAACCCTTACCCTAGCTGCGAGTCGCCTACCCATAGGAACCCTAACCCTAGCTCCGAGTCGCCTACCCATAGGAACCCTAACCCTAGCTCTGAGTCGCCTACCCATAGGAACCCTAACCCTAGCTCCGAGTCGCCTACCCATAGGAACCCTAACCCTAGCTCGGAGACGCCTACCCATAGGAACCCTAACCCTAGCTCCGAGTCGCCTACCCATAGGAACCCTAACCCTAGCTCCGAGTCGCCTACCCATAGGAACCCTAACCCTAGCTCCGAGTCGCCTACCCATAGGAACCCTAACCCTAGCTCCGAGAGCCCTACCCATAGGAACCCTAACCATAGCTCCAAGAGCCCAACGCCTAGGAACCCTAACCCTAGCTCTGAGTCGCCTAACCATAGAAACCCTAACCCTAGCTCCGAGTCTCCTACCCATAGGAACCCTAACCCTAGCTGCGAGTCGCCTACCCAAAGGAACCCTAACCCTAGCTCCGAGAGCTCTACCCATAGGAACCCTAAACCTAGCTGCGAGTCGCCTACCCATAGGAATCCTAACCCTTGCTCCAAGTCGCCTACCCATAGGAACCCTAACCCTAGCTCCGAGTCGCCTACCCATAGGAATCCTAACCCTAGCTCCGAGTCTCCTACCCATAGGAACCCTAACCCTAGCTCCGAGAGCTCTACCCATAGGAACCCTAACCCTAGCTCCGAGTCGCCTACCCATAGGAACCCTAACCCTAGCTCCGAGTCGCCTATCCATAGGAACCCTAACCCTAGCTCCGAGTCGCCTACCCATAAGAACCCTAACCCAAGCTCCAAGTGCCCTACACATAAGACCCCTAACCCGAGCTCCAAGTCACCTACCTATAGGAACCCTAACCCTAGCTCCAAGGCGTCTACCCATAGGAACCCTAACACTAGCTCCAAGTCGCCGACACATAGGAACCCTAACCCTACCTCCGAGTGCCCTAACCAGAAGAACCCTAACCCTAGCTCCAAGTCGCCTACATATAGGAACCCTAACCCTAGCTCCAAGTACACTATCCATAGGATCCCTGACCCTAGGATGGGAAGCCATACCCATAGGACCCCTAACCCTACCTCCAACTCGCCTACACATAGGAACCCTAACCCGAGCTCCGAGTAGCCTACCCATAGGAACCCTAACCCTAGCTCCGAGTCGCCTACCCATAGGAACCCTAACACTAGCTCCGAGTCGCCTACCCATAGGAACCGTAACCCTAGCTCCGAGTCGCCTACCCATAGGAACCCTAACCCTAGCTCCGAGTCGCCTACCCATAGGAACCCTAACCCTAGCTCCGAGTCGCCTACCAAAAGGAACCTTTACCCTAGCTCCGAGTCGCCTACCCATAGGAACCCTTACCCTAGCTGCGAGTCGCCTACCCATAGGAACCCTAACCCTAGCTCCGAGTCGTCTACACATAGGAACCCTAACCCTAGCTCCGAGTCGCCTACCCATAGGAACCCTAACCCTAGCTCCGAGTCGCCTACCCATAGGAACCCTAACCCTAGCTCGGAGTCGCCTACCCATAGGAACCCTAACCCTAGCTCCGAGTCGCCTACCCATAGGAACCCTAACCCTAGCTCCGAGAGCCCTACCCATAGGAACCCTAACCCTAGCTCCGAGTCGCCTACCCATAGGAACCCTAACCCTAGCTCCGAGTCGCCTACCCATAGGAAACCTAGCCCTAGCTCCGAGAGCCCAACACATAGGAACCCTAACCCTAGCTCCGAGAGCCCAACGCATAGGAACCCTAACCCTAGCTCCGAGTCGCCTACCCATAGGAACCCTAACCCTAGCTCCGAGTCGCCTACCCATAGGAACCCTAACCCTAGCTCCGAGTCGCCTACCCAAAGGAACCCTAACCCTAGCTGCGAGTCGCCTAAGCATAGGAACCCTTACCCTAGCTGCGAGTCGCCTACCCATAGGAACCCTAACCCTAGCTCCGAGTCGCCTACCCATAGGAACCCTAACCCTAGCTCCGAGTCGCCTACCCATAGGAACCCTAACCCTAGCTCGGAGACGCCTACCCATAGGAATCCTAACCATAGCTCCGAGTCGCCTACCGATAGGAACCCTAACCCTAGCTCCGAGTCGCTTACCCATAGGAACCCTAACCCTAGCTCCGAGTCGCCTACCCATAGGAACCCTAACCCTAGCTCCGAGAGCCCTACCCATAGGAACCCTAACCATAGCTCCAAGAGCCCAACGCCTAGGAACCCTAACCCTAGCTCCGAGTCGCCTACCTATAGGAACCCTAACCCTAGCTCCGAGTCTCCTACCCATAGGAACGCTAACCCTAGCTGCGAGTCGCCTACCCAAAGGAACCCTAACCCTGGCTGCGAGTCGCCTACCCATAGGAACCCTAACCCTAGCTGCGAGTCGCCTACCCATAGGAACCCTAACCCTAGCTCCGAGTAACCTACCCATAGGAACCCTAACCCTAGCTCGGAGACGCCTACCCATAGGAACCCTAACCCTAGCTCCAAGTCGCCTACCCATAGGAACCCTAACCCTAGCTCCGAGTCGCCTACCCACAGGAACCCTAACCCTAGCTCCGAGTCTCCTACCCATAGGAACCCTAACCCTAGCTCGGAGTCGCCTACCCATAGGAACCCTAACCCTAGCTCGGAGACGCCTACCCATAGGAACCCTAACCCTAGCTCCTAGTCACCTACCCATAGGAACCCTAACCCTAGCTCCGAGTCGCTTACCCATAGGAACCCTAACCCTAGCTCCGAGTCGCCTACCCATAGGAACCCTAACCCTAGCTCCGAGAGCCCTACCCATAGGAACCCTAACCATAGCTCCAAGAGCCCAACGCCTAGGAACCCTAACCCTAGCTCCGAGTCGCCTACCCATAGGAACCCTAACCCTAGCTCCGAGTCTCCTACCCATAGGAACCCTAACCCTAGCTGCGAGTCGCCTACCCATAGGAACCCTAACCCTAGCTGCGAGTCGCCTACCCATAGGAACCCTAACCCTAGCTGCGAGTCGCCTACCCATAGGAACCCTAACCCTAGCTCCGAGTAACCTACCGATAGGAACCCTAACCCTAGCTCGGAGACGCCTACCCATAGGAACCCTAACCCTAGCTCCAAGTCGCCTACCCATAGGAACCCTAACCCTAGCTCCGAGTCGCCTACCCATAGGAACCCTAACCCTAGCTCCGAGTCTCCTACCCATAGGAACCCTAACCCTAGCTCGGAGACGCCTACCCATAGGAACCCTAACCCTAGCTGCGAGTCGCCTACCCATAGGAACCCTAACCCTAGCTCCTAGTCACCTACCCATAGGAACCCTAACCCTAGCTCCGAGTCGCCTACCCATAGGAACCCTAACCATAGCTCCAAGAGCCCAACGCCTAGGAACCGTAACCCTAGCTCCTAGTCGCCTACCAAAAGGAACCTTAACCCTAGCTCCGAGTCGCCTACCCATAGGAACCCTTACCCTAGCTGCGAGTCGCCTACCCATAGGAACCCTAACCCTAGCTCCGAGTCGTCTACACATAGGAACCCTAACCCTAGCTCTGAGTCGCCTACCCATAGGAACCCTAACCCTAGCTCCGAGTCGCCTACCCATAGGAACCCTAACCCTAGCTCGGAGACGCCTACCCATAGGAACCCTAACCCTAGCTCCGAGTCGCCTACCCATAGGAACCCTAACCCTAGCTCCGAGAGCCCTACCCATAGGAACCCTAACCCTAGCTCCTAGTCACCTACCCATAGGAACCCTAACCCTAGCTCCGAGTCGCCTACCCATAGGAACCCTAACCATAGCTCCAAGAGCCCAACGCCTAGGAACCCTAACCCTAGCTCCTAGTCGCCTACCCATAGGAACCCTAACCCTAGCTCCGAGTCGCCTACCCATAGGAACCCTAACCCTAGCTCCGAGTCGCCTACCCATAGGAACCCTAACCCTAGCTCCGAGTCGCCTACCCATAGGAACCCTAACCCTAGCTCTGAGTCGCCTACCCATAGGAACCCTAACCCTAGCTCCGAGTCGCCTACCCATAGGAACCCTAACCCTAGCTCCGAGAGCCCTACCCATAGGAACCCTAACCCTAGCTCCGAGTCGCTTACCCATAGGAACCCTAACCCTAGCTCCGAGTCGCCTACCCATAGGAACCCTAACCCTAGCTCCGAGAGCCCTACCCATAGGAACCCTAACCATAGCTCCAAGAGCCCAACGCCTAGGAACCCTAACCCTAGCTCCGAGTCACCTACCCATAGGAACCCTAACCCTAGCTGCGAGTCGCCTACCCAAAGGAACCCTAACCCTAGCTGCGAGTCGCATACCCATAGGAATCCTAACCCTAGCTCCTAGTCGCCTACCCATAGGAACCCTAACCCTAGCTCCGAGAGCCCTACCCATAGGAACCCTAACCGTAGCTCCAAGAGCCCAATGCCTAGGAACCCTAACCCTAGCTCTGAGTCGCCTACCCATAGGAACCCTAACCCTAGCTACGAGATGCCTACCCATAGGAACCCTAACCCTAGCTCCAAGTCACCTACCTATAGGAACCCTAACCCTAGCTCCGAGTAGCCTACCCATAGGAACCCTAACCCTAGCTCCGAGTCGCCTACCCATAGGAACCCTAACCCTAGCTACGAGATGCCTACCCATAGGAACCCTAACCCTAGCTCCAAGTCGCCTACCCATAGGAACCCTAACCCTAGCTCCGAGTAGCCTACCCATAGGAACCCTAACCCTAGCTCCGAGTAGCCTACCCATAGGAACCCTAACCCTAGCTCCGAGTCGCCTACCCATAGGAACCCTAATCCTAGCTCCGAGTCGCCTACCCATAGGAACCCTAACCCTAGCTCCGAGTCGCCTACCCATAGGAACCCTAACACTAGCTGCGAGTCGCCTACCCATAGGAACCCTAACCCTAGCTGCGAGTCGCCTACCCATAGGAACCCTAACCCTAGCTCCGAGTCGCCTACCCATAGGAACCCTAACCCTAGCTCCGAGTCGCCTACCCATAGGAACCCTAACCCTAGCTCGGGGATACCTACCCATAGGAACCCTAACCCTAGCTCCGAGTCGCCTACCCATAGGAACCCTAACCCTAGCTCCGAGTCGCCTACCCATAGGAACCCTAACCCTAGCTCCGAGTCGCCTACCCATAGGAACCCTAACCCTAGCTCCGAGTCGCCTACCCATAGGAACCTTAACCCTAGCTGCGAGTCGCCTACCCATAGGAACCCTAACCCTAGCTGCGAGTCGCCTACCCATAGGAACCCTAACCCTAGCTCCGAGTCGTCTACACATTGGAACCCTAACCCTAGCTCCGAGTCGCCTACCCATAGGAACCCTAACCCTAGCTCCGAGTCGCCTACCCATAGGAACCCTAACCCTAGCTCGGAGATGCCTACCCATAGGAACCCTAACCCTAGCTCCGAGTCGCCTACCCATAGGAACCCTAACCCTAGCTCCGAGTCGCCTACCCAAAGGAACCCTAACCCTAGCTGCGAGTCGCCTACCCATAGGAACCCTAACCCTAGCTCCGAGTCGCCTACCCATAGGAACCCTAACCCTAGCTCCGAGTCGCCTACCCATAGGAACCCTAACCCTAGCTCCGAGTCGCCTACCCATAGGAACCCTAACCCTAGCTCGAAGACGCCTACCCATAGGAACCCTAACACTAGCTCCGAGTAGCCTACCCATAGGAACCCTAACCCTAGCTCCGAGTAGCCTGCCCATAGGAACCCTAACCCTAGCTCCGAGTCTCCTACCCATAGGAACCCTAACCCTAGCTCCGAGTCTCCTACCCATAGGAACCCTAACCCTAGATCTCAGTCGCCTACCCATAGGAACCCTAACCCTAGCAAGGAGACGCCTACCCATAGGAACCCTAACCCTAGCTCCGAGTCGCCTACGCATAGGAACCCTAACCCTAGCTCCGAGTCGCCTACCCATAGGAACCCTAACCCTAGCTCCGAGTCGCCTACCCATAGGAACCCTAACCCTAGCTCGGAGTCGCCTACCCATAGGAACCCTAACCCTAGCTCCGAGTCGCCTACCCATAGGAACCCTAACCCTAGCTCCGAGTCGCCTACCCATAGGAACCCTAACCCTAGCTCCGAGTCGCCTACCCATAGGAACCCTAACCCTAGCTCCGAGTCGCCTACCCATAGGAACCCTAACCCTAGCTCCGAGAGCCCTACCCATAGGAACCCTAACCCTAGCTCCGAGAGCCCTACCCATAGGAACCCTAACCCTAGCTCCGAGTCGCCTACCCATAGGAACCCTAACCCTAGCTCCGAGTCGCCTACCCATAGGAACCCTAACCCTAGCTCGGAGACGCCTACCCATAGGAACCCTAACCCTAGCTCCGAGTCGCCTACCCATAGGAACCCTAACCCTAGCTCCGAGTCGCCTACCCATAGGAACCCTAACCCTAGCTCCGAGTCGCCTACCCATAGGAACCCTAACCCTAGCTCCGAGTCGCCTACCCATAGGAACCCTAACCCTAGCTCCGAGTCGCCTACCCATAGGAACCCTAACCCTAGCTCCGAGTCGCCTACCCATAGGAACCCTAACCCTAGCTCCGAGAGCCCTACCCATAGGAACCTAACCTAGCTCCGACACGCCTACCCATAGGAACCCTAACCCTAGCTCCGAGTCGCCTACCCATAGGAACCCTAACCCTAGCTCCGAGTCGCCTACCCATAGGAACCCTAACCCTAGCTCCGAGTCGCCTACCCATAGGAACCTTAACCCTAGCTCCCAGTCGCCTACCCATAGGAACCCTAACCCTAGCTCCCAGTCGACTAGCCATAGGAACCCTAAACCTAGCTCCGAGTCGCCTAGCCATAGGAACCCTAAACCTAGCTCCGAGTCGCCTACCCATAGGAACCCTAACGCTAGCTCCGAGTCGCCTACCCATAGGAACCCTAACCCTAGCTCCGAAAGCGCTACCCATAGGAACCTAACCTAGCTCCGAGAGCCCAACACATAGGAATCCTAACCCTAGCTCCTAGTCGCCTACCCATAGGAACCCTAACCCTAGCTCCGAGTCGCCTACCCATAGGAACCCTAACCCTAGCTCGGAGTAGCCTACCCAAAGGAAACCTAACCCGAGCTGCGAGTCGCCTACCCATAGGAAACTTAACCCTAGCTCCTAGTCGCCTACCGATAGGAACCCTAACCCTAGCTCCGAGTTACCTACCCATAGGAACCCTAACCCTAGCACCGAGAGCCCTACCCATAGGAACCCTAACCTAGATCCAAGTCGCCTACCCATAGAAACCCTAACCCTAGCTCCGAGTCGCCTACCCATAGGAACCCTAACCCTAGCTTCGAGTCTCCTACCCATAGGAACCCTAACCCTAGCTCCGAGAGCCTACCCATAGGAACCCTAACCTAGCTCCAGTCGCCTACCCATAGGAACCCTAACCCTAGCTCCGAGTCGCCTACCCATAGGAACCCTAACCATAGCTCCAATACCCCAACTCATAGGAACCCTAACCGTAGCTCCGAGTCGCCTACCCATAGGAACCCAAACCCTAGCTCGAGTCGCCTACCCATAGGAACCCTAACCCTAGCTCCAGTCGCCTACCCATAGGAACCTAAACCCTAGCTGTGAGTCGCCTACCCATAGGAACCCTAACCCTAGCTGCGAGTCGCCTACCCATAGGAACCCTAACCCTAGCTCCGAGTCGCCTACCCATAGGAACCCTAACCCTAGCTCCGAGTCGCCTACCCATAGGAACCCTAACCGTAGCTCGGAGACGCCTACCCATAGGAACCCTAACCCTAGCTCCAAGTCGCCTACCCATAGGAACCCTAACCCTAGCTCCGAGTAGCCTACCCATAGGAACCCTAACCCTAGCTCTGAGTCTCCTACCCATAGGAACCCTAACCCTAGCTCTCAGTCGCCTACCCATAGGAACCCTAACCCTAGCTAGGAGACGCCTACCCATAGGAACCCTAACCCTAGCTCCGAGTCTCCTACCCATAGGAACCCTAACCCTAGCTGCGAGAGCCCAATGCATAGGAACCCTAACCCTAGCTCGGAGTCTCCTACCCATAGGAACCCTAACCCTAGCTCCGAGTCGCCTACCCATAGGAAGCCTAACCCTAGCTCCCAGTCGCCGACCCAAAGGAACCCTAACCCTAGCTCGAAGAGCCCACCCATAGGAACCCTAACCCTAGCTCAGTCGCCTACCCATAGGAACCCTAACCCTAGCTCCAGTCGCCTACCCATAGGAACCCTAACCCTAGCTCCGAGCCTACCCATAGGAACCCTAAACCTAGCTCCGAGTCGCCTACCCATAGGAACCCTAACCCTAGCTCCGAGTCGCCTACCCATAGGAACCCTAACCCTAGCTCCGAGTCGCCTACCCATAGGAACCCTAACCCTAGCTCCGAGTCGCCTACCCATAGGAACCCTAACCCTAGCTCCGAGTCGCCTACCCATAGGAACCCTAACCCTAGCTGCCAGTCCCCAACCCATAGGACACCTAACCCTAGCTCCGAGTCCCCTACCCATAGGAACCCTAACCCTAGCTCCGAGTCGCCTACCCATAGGAACACTAACCCTAGCTCCGAGTCGCCTACCCATAGGAACCCTAACCCTAGCTGCGAGACGCCTACCCAGAGGAACCCTAACCCTAGCTCCCAGTCGCCTACCCATAGGAACCCTAACCCTAGCTCCGAGAGCCCTACCCATAGGAACCCTAACCCTAGCTCCGAGCTCTACCCATAGGAACCCTAACCCTAGCTCCGAGTCGCCTACCCATAGGAACCCTAACCCTAGCTCGAGTCGCCTCCCCATAGGAACCCTAACCCTAGCTCCGAGTCGCCTACCCATAGGAACCTAACCCTAGCTCCGAGTCGCCTACCCATAGGATCCATAACCCTAGCTCCGAGTCGCCTACCCATAGGAACCCTAACCCTAGCTCCGAGAGCTCTACCCATAGGAACCTAACCCTAGCTCCGAGTCGCCTACCCATAGGAACCCTAACCCTAGCTCCAGTCGCCTACCCATAGGAACCCTAACCCTAGCTCAGTCGCCTACCCATAGGAACCCTAACCCTAGCTCAGAGCCCTACCCATAGGAACCCTAACCCTAGCTCCAGAGCCCAACGCCTAGGAACCTAACCCTAGCTCAGAGTCGCCTACCCATAGGAACCCTAACCCTAGCTCCGAGTCGCCTAACCGTAGGAACCCTAACCCTAGCTCCAGTCGCCTACCCATAGGAACCCTAACCCTAGCTCGAGTCGCCTACCCATAGGAACCCTAACCCTAGCTCGAGTCGCCTACCCATAGGAACCCTAACCCTAGCTCCGAGTCGCCTACCCATAGGAACCCTAACCCTAGCTGCGTGACGGCTACCCGTAGGAACCCTAACCCTAGCTCCGAGTCGCCTACGGATAGGAACCCTAACCCTAGCTCCGATTCGCCTACCCATAGCAACCCTAACACTAACTCTGAGTCGCCTACCGATAGGAACCCTAACCCTAGCTCCGAGTCGCTTACCCATAGGAACCCTAATCCTAGCTCCGAGTCGCCTACCCATAGGAACCCTAACCGTAGCTCCAAGAGCTCAACGCCTAGGAACCCTAACCCTAGCTCTGAGTCGCCTAACCATAGGAACCCTAACCCTAGCTCCGAGTCTCCTACCCATAGGAACCCTAACCCTAGCTCCTAGTCGCCTACCCATAGGAACCCTAACCCTAGCTCCGAGTCGCCTACCCATAGGAACCCTAACCCTAGCTGCGAGTCGCCTACCCATAGGAACCCTAACCCTAGCTCCGAGAGCTCTACCCATAGGAACCCTAACCCTAGCTCCGAGTCGCCTACCCATAGGAACCCTAACCCTAGCTCCGAGTCACCTACCCATAGGAACTCTAACGCTAGCTCCGAGAGCCCAACCCATAGGAACCCTAACCCTAGCTCCTAGTCGCCTACCCATAGGAACCCTAACCCTAGCTCCAAGTCGCCTACCCATAGGAACCCTAACCCTAGCTCCGAGTAGCCTACCAATAGGAACCCTAACCCTAGCTCCGAGAGCCCTACCCATAGGAACCCTAACCCTAGCTCCGAGTCGCCTACCCATAGGAACACTAACACTAGCTCAGAGTCGCCTACCCATAGGAACACTAACCCTAGCTCCGAGAGCCCTACCCATAGAACCCTAACCCTAGCTCCAAGAGCCCAACGCCTAGGAACCCTAACCTTAGCTCCGAGTCGCCTACCCAAAGGAACCCTAACCCTGGCTGCGAGTCGCCTACCCATAGGAACCCTAACCCTAGCTTCGAGAGCCCTACCCATAGGAACCCTAACCATAGCTCCAAGAGCCCAACGCCTAGGAACCCTAACCCTAGCTCCGAGTCGCCTACCCATAGGAACCCTAACCCTAGCTCCGAGTCGCCTACCCATAGGAACCCTAACCCTAGCTCCGAGACGCCTACCCATAGGAACCCTAACCCTAGCTCCCAGATCCCTACCCATAGGAACCCTAACCCTAGCTCCGAGTCGCCTACCCATAGGAACCCTAACCCTAGCTCCGAGTCGCCTACCCATAGGAACCCTAACCCTAGCTCCGAGTCGCCTACCCATAGGAACCCTATCCCTAGCTGCGAGAGCCCTACCCATAGGAACCGTAACCCTAGCTCTGAGTCTCCTAGCCATAGGAACCCTAACCCTAGCTCCGAGTCGCCCACCCATAGGAAGCCTAACCCTAGCTCCGAGTCACCTACCCATAGGAACCCTAACCCTAGCTGCGAGTCGCCTACCCATAGGAACCCTAACCCTAGCTCCGAGTCGCCTACCCATAGGAACCCTAACCCTAGCTCCGAGTAGCCTACCCATAGGAACCCTAACCCTAGCTCCGAGTAGCCTACCCATAGGAACCCTAACCCTAGCTCCGAGTCGCCTACCCATAGGAACCCTAACCCTAGCTCCGAGTCGCCTACCCATAGGAACCCTAACCCTAGCTCCGAGTCGCCTACCCATAGGAACCCTAACCCTAGCTCCGAGAGCCCTACCCATAGGAACCCTAACCCTAGCTCCGAGTCGCCTACCCATAGGAACCCTAACCCTAGCTCCGAGTCGCCTACCCATAGGAACCCTAACCCTAGCTCCGAGAGCCCTACCCATAGGAACCCTAACCATAGCTCCAAGAGCCCAACGCCTAGGAACCCTAACATTAGCTCCGAGTCGCCTTCCCATAGGAACCCTAACCCTAGCTGCGAGTCGCCTACCCATAGGAACCCTAACCCTAGCTCCGAGTCGCCTACCCATAGGAACCCTAACCCTAGCTCCGATATCCCTACCCATAGGAACCCTAACCCTAGCTCTGAGAGCCCTACCCATAGGAACCTAACCTAGCTCCAGTCGCCTACCCATAGGAACCCTAACCCTAGCTCCGAGTCGCCTACCCATAGGAACCCTAACCCTAGCTCCGAGTCGCCTACCCATAGGAACCCTAACCCTCGCTCCAATTCGCCTACCCATAGGAACCCTAACCCTAGCTCCGAGTCGCCTACCCATAGGAACCCTAACCCTAGCTCCGAGTCGCCTACCCATAGGAACCCTAACCCTAGCTCCGAGTCGCCTACCCATAGGAACCCTAACCCTAGCTCGGAGACGCCTACCCATAGGAACCCTAACCCTAGCTCCGAGTCGCCTACCCATAGGAACCCTAACCCTAGCTCCAAGTCGCCTACCCATAGGAACCCTAACCCTAGCTCCGAGTCGCCTACCCATAGGAACCCTAACCCTAGCTCCGAGAGCCCTACCCATAGGAACCCTAACCCTAGCACCGAGTGGCCTACCCATAGGAACCCTAACCCTAGCTCGGAGACGCATACCCATAGGAACCCTAACCCTAGCTCTGAGTCTCCTACCCATAGGAACCCTAACCCTAGCTCCGAGTCGCCTACCCAAAGGAACCCTAACCCTAGCTCCGAGTCGCCTACCCATAGGAACCCTAACCCTAGCTCCGAGTCGCCTACCCATAGGAACCCTAACCCTAGCTCCGAGAGCCCTACCCATAGGAACCCTAACCCTAGCTCCGAGTCGCCTACCCATAGGAACCCTAACCCTAGCTCCTAGTCGCCTACCCATAGGAACCCTAACCCTAGCTCCGAGTCGCCTACCCATAGGAACCCTAACCCTAGCTCCTAGTCGCCTACCCATAGGAACTCTAACCCTAGCTCCGAGAACCCAACCCATAGGAACCCTAACCGTAGCTCAGTCGCCTACCCATAGGAACCCTAACCCTAGCTCCAAGTCGCCTACCCATAGGAACCCTAACCCTAGCTCCGAGTCGCCTACCCATAGGAACCCTAACCCTAGCTCTGAGTCTCCTACCCATAGGAACCCTAACCCTAGCTCCGAGTCGCCTACCCAAAGGAACCCTAACCCTAGCTGCGAGTCGCCTACCCATAGGAACCCTTACCCTAGCTGCCAGTCGCCTACCCATAGGAACCCTAACCCTAGCTCCGAGTCGCCTACCCATAGGAACCCTAACCCTAGCTCCGAGTAGCCTACCCATAGGAACCCTAACCCTAGCTCCGAGTCGCCTACCCATAGGAACCCTAACCCTAGCTCCGAGTCGCCTACCCATAGGAACCCTAACCCTAGCTCCGAGAGCCCAACGCATAGGAACCCTAACCCTAGCTCCGAGTCGCCTACCCATAGGAACCCTAACCCTAGCTCCGAGTCTCCTACCCATAGGAACCCTAACCCTAGCTCCGAGTCGCCTACCCATAGGAACCCTAACCCTAGCTCCGAGTCGCCTACCCATAGGAACCCTAACCCTAGCTCCGAGTCGCCTACCCATAGGAACCCTAACCCTAGCTCCGAGAGCTCTACCCATAGGAACCCTAACCCTAGCTCCGAGTCGCCTACCCATAGGAAACTTAACCCTAGCTCCTAGTCGCCTACCGATAGGAACCCTAACCCTAGCTCCGAGTTACCTACCCATAGGAACCCTAACCCTAGCACCGAGAGCCCTACCCATAGGAACCCTAACCCTAGCTCCCAGTCGCCTACCCATAGGAACCCTAACCCTAGCTCCAAGTCGCCTACCCATAGGAACCCTAAACCTAGCTCCGAGAGCCCTACCCATAGGAACCCTAACCCTAGCTCCGAGTCGCCTACCCATAGGAACCCTAACCCTAGCTCCGAGTCGCCTACCCATAGGAACCCTAACCCTAGCTCCTAGTCGCCAACCAATAGGAACCCTAACCCTAGCTCCGAGTCGCCTACACATAGGAACCCTAACCGTAGCTCGGAGACGCCTACCCATAGGAACCCTAACCCTAGCTGCGAGAGCCCAACGCATAGGAACCCTAACCCTAGCTCGTAGTCTCCTACCTATAGGAACCCTAACCCTAGCTCCGAGTCGCCTACCCATTGGAAGCCGAACCCTAGCTCCAAGTCGCCTACCAATAGGAACCCTAACCCTAGCTCCGAGTAGCCTACCTATAGGAACCGTAACGCTAGCTCGGAGACGCCTACCCATAGCAACCCTAACCCTAGCTCCAAGTCGCCTACCAATAGGAACCCTAACCCTAGCTCCCAGTAGCCTACCCATAGGAACCCTAACCCTAGCTCCTAGTCGCCTACCCATAGGAACCCTAACCCTAGCTCCGAGTCGCCTACCCATAGGAACCCTAACCCTAGCTCCAAGAGCCCAGCCATTGGAACCCTAACCCTAGCTCCGAGTCGCCTACCCATAGGAACCCTAAACCTAGCTCCGAGTCGCCTACCCATAGGAACCCTAACCCTAGCTCCGAGTCGCCTACCCATAGGAACCCTAACCGTAGCTCGGAGACGCCTACCCATAGGAACCCTAACCCTAGCTCCAAGTCGCCTACCCATAGGAACCCTAACCCTAGCTACGAGTAGCCTAACAATAGGAACCCTAACCCTAGCTCCGAGAGCCCTACCCATAGGAACCCTAACCCTAGCTCCAAGTCGCCTACCCATAGGAACACTAACACTAGCTCCGAGTCGCCTACCCATAGGAACACTAACCCTAGTTCCAAGAGCCCTACCCATAGAACCCTAACCCTAGCTCCAAGAGCCCAACGCCTAGGAACCCTAACCCTAGCTCCGAGTCGCCTACCCATAGGAACCCTAACCCTAGCTCCGAGTCGCCTACCCATAGGAACCCTAACCCTAGCTCCCAGTCGCCTACCCATAGGAACCCTAACCCTAGCTCCCAGTCGCCTACCCATAGGATCCCTAACCCTAGCTCCGAGTCGCCTACCCAAAGGAACCCTAACCCTAGCTCCGAGTCGCCAACCCATAGGAACCCTAACCGTAGCTCCTAGTCGCCTACCCATAGGAACCCTAACCCTAGCTCCAAGACGCCTACCCATAGGAACCCTAACTCTTGCTACAAGTCACCTACCCATAGGAAGTCTAACCCTATCTCCAAGTCGCCTAACCAAAGGAACCCTAAACCTAGCGCCGAGTGCCCAACCCATAGGAACACTAATCCTAGCTACGAGTGCCCTACCCATAGAAACACTAAACCTAGCTCTGCGTCGCCTACCCATATGAACCCTAAACCTAGCTCGAGGGCCTACCCATAGGAACCTAACCCTAGCTCCAAGTCGCCTACCCATAGGAACCCTAACCCTAGCTCCGAGTCGCCTTCCCATAGGAACCGTAACCCTAGCTTCAAGTTCCCTACCCAAAGGAATCCTAAGCCTAGCTACCAGTCGCCTACCCAAAGGAACCTTAACCCTAGCTCCCAGTCGCCTACCCATAGGAACCCTAACCCTAGCTCCAATTCGCCTACCCATAGGAACCCTAACCCTAGCTCCGAGTCGCCTACCCATAGGAACCCTAACCCTAGCTCCGAGTCGCCTACCCATAGGAACCCTAACCCTAGCTACCAGTCGCCTACCCATAGGAACCCTAACCCTAGCTCCAATTCGCCTACCCATAGGAACCCTAACCCTAGCTACGACTCGCCTACCCATAGGATCCCTAACCCTAGCTCCTAGTCGCCTACCCAAAGGAAACCTAACTCTAGCTGCGAGTCTCCTACCCATGGGAACCCTAACCCGAGATGCGAGTCGCCTACCCATAGAAACCCTAACCCTAGCTCCTAGTCGCCTACCCATAGGAACCCTAACCCTAGCTCCGAGTCGCCTACCCATAGGAACCCTAACCCTAGCTCCGAGTCGCCTACCCATAGGAACCCTAACCCTAGCTCCCAGTCGCCTACCCATAGGAACCCTAACCCTAGCTCCCAGTCGCCTACCCATAGGAACCCTAACCCTAGCTCCGAGTAGCCTACCCATAGGAACCCTAACCCTAGCTCCGAGTAGCCTACCCATAGGAACCCTAACCCTAGCTCCGAGTCGCCTACCCATAGGAACCCTAACCCTAGCTCCGAGTCGCCTACCCATAGGAACCCTAACCCTAGCTCCGAGTCGCCTACCCATAGGAACCCTAACCCTAGCTACGAGTCGCCTACCCATAGGAACCCTAACCCTAGCTCCGAGTCGCCTACCCATAGGAACCCTAACCCTAGCTCAGTCGCCTACCCATAGGAACCCTAACCCTAGCTCCAGTCGCCTACCCATAGGAACCCTAACCCTAGCTCCGAGTCGCCTACCCATAGGAACCCTAACCCTAGCTCCGAGCCTATCCATAGGAACCCTAACCCTAGCTCCGAGTCGCGTACCCATAGGAACCCTAACCCTAGCTCCGAGTCGCCACCCATAGGAACCCTAACCCTAGCTCGTAGTCGCCTACCCATAGGAACCCTAACCCTAGCTCCGAGTCGCCTACCCATAGGAACCCTAACCCTAGCTCCGAGTCGCCTACCCATAGGAACCGTAACCCTAGCTCCGAGTCGCCTACCCATAGGAACCCTAACCCTAGCTCCGAGTCGCCTACCCATAGGAAACCTAGCCCTAGCTCAGTCGCCTACCCATAGGAACCCTAACCCTAGCTCCGAGTCGCCTACCCATAGGAACCCTAACCCTAGCTCCGAGTAGCCTGCCCATAGGAACCCTAACCCTAGCTCCGAGTCTCTTACCCATAGGAACCCTAACCTTAGCTCCGAGTCGCCTACCCATAGGAACAGTAACCCTAGCTCCAAGTCGCCTACCCATAGGAACCCTAACCCTAGCTCCGAGTCGCCTACCCATAGGAACCCTAACCCTAGCTCCGAGTCGCCTACCCATAGGAACCCTAACCCTAGCTCCGAGTCGCCTACCCATAGGAACCCTAACCCTAGCTCCGAGTCGCCTACCCAAAGGAACCCTAACCGAGCTCCGAGTCGCCTACCGATAGCAACCCTAACCCTAGCTCGTAGTCTCCTACCTATAGGAACCCTAACCCTAGCTCCGAGTCGCCTACCCATAGGAAGCCGAACCCTAGCTCCCAGTCTCCGACCCAAAGGAACCCTAACCCTAGCTCCCAGTCGCCTACCCATAGGATCCCTAACCCTAGCTCCAAGTCGCCTACCCGTAGGAACCCTAACCGTAGCTCCTAATCGCCTACGCATAGGAACCCTAACCCTAGCTCCAAGTCGCCTACCCATAGGAACCCTAACCCTAGCTGCGAGTCGCCTACCCATAGGAACCCTAACCCTAGCTTCCAGTCGCCTACGAATAGGAACCCTAACCCTAGCTCAGAGTCGCCTACCCATAGGAACCCTAACCCTAGATCCGAGTCGCCTACCCATAGGAACCCTAACCCTAGCTTCCAGTCGCCTACCCATAGGAACCCTAACCCTAGCTCCGAGTCGCCTACCCATAGGAACCCTAACCCTAGCTCCGAGTCGCCTACCCATAGGAACCCTAACCCTAGCTCGAGTCGCCTACCCATAGGAACCTAACCCTAGCTCCGAGTCGCCTACCCATAGGAACCCTAACCCTAGCTCCAGAGCCCTACCCCTAGGAACCCTAACCCTAGCTGCGAGTCGCCTACCCATAGGAACCCTAACCCTAGCTTCCAGTCGCCTACCCATAGGAACCCTAACCCTAGCTCCGAGTCGCCTACCCATAGGAACCCTAACCCTAGCTCCGAGTCGCCTACCCATAGGAACCCTAACCCTAGCTCCTAGTCGCCTAGCCATAGGAACCCTAACCCTAGCTCCGAGTCGCCTACCCATAGGAACCCTAACCCTAGATCGCAGACGCCTACCCATAGGAACCCTAAACCTAGCTCCGAGTCGCCTACCCATAGGAACCCTAACCCTAGCTCTGAGTCGCCTACCCATAGGAACCCTAACCCTAGCTCGAAGACGCCTACCCATAGGAACCCTAACACTAGCTCCGAGTAGCCTACCCATAGGAACCCTAACCCTAGCTCAGAGTCGCCTACCCATAGGAACCGTAACCCTAGCTCCCAGTCGGCTACCCATAGGATCCCTAACCCTAGCTCCGACTAGCCTACCCATAGGAACCATAACCCTAGCTCGGAGACGCCTACCCATAGGAACCCTAACCCTAGCTCCGAGTAGCCTACCCATAGTAACCCTAACCCTAGTTCCGAGTAGCCTACCCATAGGAACCCTAACCCTAGCTGCGAGAGCCCTCCCCATAGGAACCCTAACCCTAGCTCCGAGTAGCCTACCCATAGGAACCCTAACCCTAGCTCCGAGTCGCCTACCCATAGGAACCCTAACCCTAGCTCCCAGTCGCCTACCCATAGGAACCCTAACCCTAGCTCCGAGTCGCCTACCCATAGGAACCCTAACCCTAGCTCCGAGTCGCCTACCCATAGGAACCCTAACCCTAGCTCCTAGTCGCCTACCCATAGGAACCCTAACCCTCGCTCCGAGTCGCCTACCCAAAGGAACCCTAACCCTAGCTCCGAATCGCCTACCCATAGGAACCCTAACCCTAGCTCCGAGTCGCCTACCCATAGGAACCCTAACCCTAGCTCCGAGTCGCTTACCCATAGGAACCCTAACCCTAGCTCCGAGTCGCCTACCCATAGGAACCCTAACCCTAGCTCCGAGTCGCCTACCCATAGGAACCCTAACCCTAGCTCCGAGTCGCCTACCCATAGGAACCCTAACCCTAGCTCCGAGTCGCCTACCCATAGGAACCCTAACGCTAGCTCCGAGTCGCCTACCCATAGGAACCCTAACCCTAGCTCTGAAAGCGCTACCCATAGGAACCCTAACCCTCGCTCCGAAAGCCCTACCCATAGGAACCCTAACCCGAGCTCCGAGTCGCTTACCCATAGGAACCCAAACCCTAGCTATGAGAGCCCTACCCATAGGAACCCTAACCATAGCTCCGAGACGCCTACCCATAGGAACCCTAAACCTAGCTCCGAGTCGCCTACCCATAGGAACCCTAACCCTAGCTCCGAGTTGCCTACCCATAGGAACCCTAACCCTAGCTCCGAGTCGCCTACCCATAGGAACCTAACCCTAGCTCGAGTCGCCTACCCATAGGAACCCTAACGCTAGCTCCGAGTCGCCTACCCATAGGAACCCTAACCCTAGCTCCGAGTCGCCTACCCATAGGAACCCTAACCCTAGCTCAGAGTCGCCTACCCATAGGAACCCGAACCCAAGCTCCGAGTCGCCTACCCATAGGAACCTAAACCCTAGCTGCGAGTCGCCTACCCATAGGAACCCTAACCCTAGCTCCGATAGTCCTACCCATAGGAACCCTAACCCTAGCTCCGAGAGCCCTACCCATAGGAACCCTAACCCTAGCTCCGAGTCGCCTACCCATAGGAACCCTAACCCTAGCTCCGAGTCGCCTACCCAAAGGAACCCTAACCTAGCTCGAGTCGCCTACCCATAGGAACCCTAACCCTAGCTCCGAGTAGCCTACCCATAGGAACCCTAACCCTAGATCTCAGTCGCCTACCCATAGGAACCCTAACCCTAGCTCCGAGTCGCCTACCTATAGGAACCCTAACCCTAGCTCCGAGTCGCCTACCCATAGGAACCCTAACCTAGCTCCGAGTCGCCTACCCATAGGAACCCTAACCCTAGCTCCGAGTCGCCTACCCATAGGAACCTAACCCTAGCTCCAGTCGCCTACCCATAGGAACCCTAACCCTAGCTCGAGTCGCCTACCCATAGGAACCCTAACCCTAGCTCCAGAGCCTACCCATAGGAACCCTAACCCTAGCTCCGAGTCGCCTACCCATAGGAACCCTAACCCTAGCTCCGAGTCGCCTACCCATAGGAACCCTAACCCTAGCTCAGAGTCTCCTACCCATAGGAACCCTAACGCTAGCTCTCGGTGGCCGACCCAGAGGAACCCTAACCCTAGCTCCGAGTATCCTACCCATAGGAACCCTAAGCCTAGCTCCGAGAGCCCTACCCATAGGAACCCTAACCCTAGCTCCGAGTCGCTTACCCATAGGAACCCTAACCCTAGCTCCGAGTCGCCTACCCATAGGAACCCTAACCCTAGCTCCGAGTCGCCTACCCATAGGAACCCTAACCCTAGCTCCGAGTCGCCTACCCATAGGAACCCTAACCCTAGCTCCGAGAACCCAACCCATAGGAACCCTAACCCTAGCTCCGAGTCGCCTACCCATAGGAACTCTAACCCTAGCTCCGAGAGCCCTAACCATAGCAACCCTAACACTAACTCCGAGTCGCCAACCCATAGGACCCCTAACCCTAGCTCCGAGTCGCCTACCCATAGGAACCCTAACCCTAGCTCCGAAGCGCCTACTCATAGGAACGCTAACCCTAGCTCCAAGACACCTACCCATAGGAACCCAAACCCTCGCTCCGAGTGACCTACCCATAGGAACCCTAACCATAGCTCCGAGTCGCCTACCCATAGGAACCTTAACCCTAGCTGCGAGTCGCCTACCCAAAGGAACCCTAAGCCTAGCTCCTAGTCGCCTACCCATAGGAACCCTAACACTAGCTCTGAGTCGCTACCCATAGGAACCCTAACCTAGCTCCGAGTCGCCTACCCATAGGAACCCTAACCCTAGCTCCAAGTCGCCTACCCATAGGAACCCTAACCTAGCTCCAGAGCCTACCCATAGGAACCCTAACCCTAGCTCCGAGTCGCCTACCCATAGGAACCCTAACCCTAGCTCCGAGTCGCCTACCCATAGGAACCCTAACCCTAGCTCCGAGTCTCCTACCCATAGGAACCCTAACCCTAGCTCCGAGTCGCCTACCCATAGGAACCCTAACTCTAGCTGCGAGTCGTCTACCCATAGGAACCATAACACTAGCTCCGAGAGCCCAACGCATAGGAACCCTAACCCTAGCTCCGATTCTCCTACCCATAGGAACCCTAACCCTAGCTCCGAGTCGCCTACCCATAGGAACCCTAACCCTAGCTCAGAGTCGCCTACCCATAGGAACCCTAACCCTAGCTCCGAGTGGCCTACCCATAGGAACCCTAACCCTAGCTCCGAGTCTCCTACCCATAGGAACCCTAACCTAGCTACGACTCGCCTACCCATAGGAACCCTAACCCTAGCTCCGAGTCCCTACCCATAGGAACCTAACACTAGCTCCGAGTCGCCTACCCATAGGAACCCTAACCCTAGCTCCGAGTCGCCTACCCATAGGAACCCTAACCCTAGCTCCGAGTCGCCTACCCATAGGAACCCTAAACCTAGCTCCGAGTCGCCTACCCATAGGAACCCTAACCCTAGCTCCGAGTCGCCTACCCATAGGAACCCTAACCCTAGCTCCGAGTCGCCTACCCATAGGAACCCTAACCCTAGCTACGAGTCGCCTACCCATAGGACACCTAACCCTAGCTCCGAGTCGCCTACCCATAGGAACCCTAACCCTAGCTCCGAGTCGCCTACCCATATGAACCCTAACCCTAGCTCGGAGACGCCTACCCATAGGAACCCTAACCCTAGCTCCGAGTCGCCTACCCATAGGAACCCTAACCCTAGCTCCGAGTCGCCTACCCATAGGAACCCTAACCCTAGCTCCGAGTCGCCTACCCATAGGAACCCTAACCCTAGCTCGGAGACGCCTACCCATAGGAACCCTAACCCTAGCTCCGAGTCGCCTACCCATAGGAACCCTAACCCTAGCTCTGAGAGCCCTACCCATAGGAACCCTAACCCTAGCTCCGAGTCGCCTACCCATAGGAACCCTAGCCCTAGCTCCGAGTCGCCTACCCATAGGAACCTAACCCTAGCTCCGAGCCCTTCCCATAGGAACCCTAGCCCTAGCGTCGATTCGCCTACCCATAGGAACCCTAACCCTAGCTCCGAGTCGCCTACCCATAGGAACCCTAACCCTAGCTCCGAGTCGCCTACCCATAGGAACCCTAACCCTAGCTCCCAGTCGCCTACCCATAGGAACCCTAACCCTAGCTCCAAGACGCCTACCCATAGGAACCCTAACTCTTGCTACAAGTCACCTACCCATAGGAACCGTAACCTAGCTCAGTCGCCACGCATAGGAACCCTAACCCTAGCTCCGAGTCGCCTACCCATAGGAACCCTAACCCTAGCTCCAAGTCGCCTACCCATAGGAACCCTAACCCTAGCTCCGAGTCCTCTAAACATAGGAACCCTAACCCTAGCTCCGAGTCGCTACCCATAGGAACCCTAACCCTAGCTCCGAGTCGCCTACCCATAGGAACCCTAACCCTAGCTCCGAGTCGCCTACCCATAGGAACCCTAACCCTAGCTCCGAGTCGCCTACCCATAGGAACCCTAACCCTAGCTCCGAGTGCCCTACCCATAGGAACCCTAACCCTAGCTCCGAGTCGCCTACCCATAGGAACCCTAACCCTAGCTCCAAGTCGCCTACCCATAGGAACCCTAACCCTAGCTCCGAGTAGCCTACCCATAGGAACCCTAACCCTAGCTCCGAGTCGCCTACCCATAGGAACCCTAACCCTAGCTCCAAGTAGCCTACCTATAGGAACTCTAACGCTAGCTGCGACGCGCCTACCCATAGGAACCCTAACCCTAGCTCCGAGTGCCCTACCCATAGGAACCCTAACCCTAGCTCCGAGTCGCCTACCCATAGGAACCCTAACCCTAGCTCCGAGTCGCCTACCCATAGGAACCCTAACCCTAGCTCCGAGTCGCCTACCCATAGGACACCTAACCCTATCTCTGAGTGCGCTACCCATACGAAGCCTAGCCCTAGCTCCGGAGCCTACCCATAGGAACCCTAACCCTAGCTCCAGTCGCCTACCAATAGGAACCCTAACCCTAGCTCCGAGAGCCCAACCCATAGGAACCCTAACCCTAGCTCCGAGTCGCCTACCCATAGGAACCCTAACCCTAGCTCTGAGTCGCCTACCCATAGGAACCCTAACCCTAGCTCCGAGTCGCCTACCCATAGGAACCCTAACCCTAGCTCCTAGTCGCCTACCCATAGGAACCCTAACCGTAGCTCCGAGTCGCCTACCCATAGGAACCCTAACCCTAGCTCCGAGAGCCCTACCCATAGGAACCCTAACCCTAGCTCCGAGTCGCCTACCCATAGGAACACTAACCCTAGCTCCGAGTCGCCTACCCATAGGAACCCTAACCCTAGCTCCGAGTCGCCTACCCATAGGAACCCTAACCCTAGCTCCGAGTCGCCTACCCATAGGAACCCTAACCCTAGCTCCGAGTCGCCTACCCATAGGAACACTTAACCTAGCTCCGAGTAGCCTACCCATAGGAACCCTAACCCTAGCTCCGAGTCGCCTACCCATAGGAACCCTAACCCTAGCTCCGAGTCGCCTACCCATAGGAACCCTAACCCTAGCTCCGAGTCGCCTACCCATAGGAACCCTAACCCTAGCTACCAGTCGCCTACCCATAGGAACCCTAACCCTAGCTCCGAGTCGCCTACCCATAGGAACCCTAACCCTAGCTCCCAGTCGCCTACCCATAGGAACCCTAAGCCTAGCTCCGAGTCGCCTACCCATAGGAACCCTAACCCTAGCTCCGAGTCGCCTACCCATAGGAACCCTAACCCTAGCTCCGAGTCGCCTACCCATAGGAACCCTAACCCTAGCTCCGAGAGCCCTACCCATAGGAACCCTAACCCTAGCTCCAAGTCGCCTACCCATAGGAACCCTAACCCTAGCTCGGAGTCGCCTACCCATAGGAACCCTAACCCTAGCTCCGAGTCGCCTACCCATAGGAACCCTAACCCTAGCTCCGAGAGCCCTACCCATAGGAACCCTAACCCTAGCTCCGAGTCTCCTACCCATAGTAATCCTAACCCTAGCTCCGAGTAGCCTACCCAAAGGAAACCTAACCCTAGCTGCGATTCGCCTACCCATAGGAACCCTAACCCGAGCTGCGAATAGCCTACCCATAGGAACCCTAACCCTAGCTCCTAGTCGCCTACCCATAGGAACCCTAACCCTAGCTCCGAGTCGCCTACCCATAGGAACCCTAACCCTAGCTCCGAGTCGCCTACCCATAGGAACCCTAACCCTAGCTCCGAGTCGCCTACCCATAGGAACCATAACCCAAGCTAGCAGAGCCCTACCCATAGGAACCCTAACCCTAGCTCGGAGTCGCCTACCCATAGGAACCCTAACCCTAGCTCCGAGTCGCCTACCCATAGGAACCCTAACCCTAGCTCCGAGTCGCCTACCCATAGGAACCCTAACCCTAGCTCCGAGTCGCCTACCCATAGGAACCCTAACCCTAGCTCCGAGTGCCCTACCCATAGGAACCCTAACCCTAGCTCCGAGTCGCCTACCCATAGGAACCCTAACCCTAGCTCCGAGTCGCCTACCCATAGGAACCCTAACCCTAGCTCCGAGTCGCCTACCCATAGGAACCCTAACCCTAGCTCCGAGTCGCCTACCCATAGGAACCCTAACCCTAGCTCCGAGTCGCCTACCCATAGGAACCCTAACCCTAGTACCGAGTCGCCACCCATAGGAACCCTAACCTAGCTCCGAGACGCCTACCCATAGGAACCCTAACCCTAGCTCCGAGTCCCTACCCATAGGAACCCTAACCCTAGCTCCAGAGCCCTACCCATAGGAACCCTAACCTAGCTCCGAGTCGCCTACCCATAGGAACCATAACCCTAGCTCCGAGTAGCCTACCCATAGGAGCCCTAACCCTAGCTCCGAGTCGCCTACCCATAGGAACCCTAACCCTAGCTCCGAGTCGCCTACCCATAGGAACCCTAACCCTAGCTCCGAGTCGCCTACCCATAGGAACCCTAACCCTAGCTCTGAGTCGCCTACCCATAGGAACCCTAACCCTGGCTCCGAGTCGCCTACCCATAGGAACCCTAACCCTAGCTCCGAGTCGCCTACCCATAGGAACCCTAACCCTAGCTCCGAGTCGCCTACCCATAGGAACCCTAACCCTAGCTCCGAGTCGCCTACCCATAGGAACTCTAACCCTAGCTCCGAGAGCCTACCCATAGGAACCTTAACCTAGCTCCGAGTCGCCTACCCATAGGAACCCTAACCCTAGCTCCGAGTCGCCTACCCATAGGAACCCTAACCCTAGCTCCGAGTCGCCTACCCATAGGAACCCTAACCCTAGCTCCGAGTCGCTTACCCATAGGAACCCTAACCCTAGCTCCGAGTCGCCTACCCATAGGAACCCTAACCCTAGCTCCGAGTCGCCTACCCATAGGAACCCTAAACCTAGCTCCGAGTCGCCTACCCATAGGAACCCTAACCCTAGCTCCGAGTCGCCTACCCATAGGAACCCTAACCCTAGCTCCGAGTCGCCTACCCATAGGAACCCTAACCCTAGCTGCGAGTCGCCTACCCATAGGAACCCTTACCCTAGCTCCGAGTCGCCTACCCATAGGAACCCTAACCCTAGCTCCGAGTCGCCTACCCATAGGAACCCTAACCCTAGCTCCGAGTCGCCTACCCATAGGAACCCTAACACTAGCTCCAGTCGCCTACCGATAGGAACCCTAACCCTAGCTCCGAGTCGCCTACCCATAGGAACCCTAACCCTAGCTCCGAGTCGCCTACCCATAGGAACCCTAACCCTAGCTCCGAGTCGCCTACCCATAGGAACCCTAACCCTAGCTCCGAGTCGCCTACCCATAGGAACCCTAACCCTAGCTCCGAGTCGCCTACCCATAGGAACCCTAACCCTAGCTCCGAGTCGCCTACCCATAGGAACCTTAACCCTAGCTGCGAGTCGCCTACCCATAGGAACCCTAACCCTAGCTCCGAGTCGCCTACCCATAGGAACCCTAACCCTAGCTCCGAGTCGCCTACCCATAGGAACCCTAACCCTAGCTCCGAGTCGCCTACCCATAGGAACCCTAACCCTAGCTCCGAGTCGCCTACCCATAGGAACCCTAACCCTAGCTCCGAGTCGCCTACCCATAGGAACCCTAACCCTAGCTCCGAGTCGCCTACCCATAGGAACCCTAACCCTAGCTCCGAGTCGCCTACCCATAGGAACCCTAACCCTAGCTCCGAGTCGCCTACCCATAGGAACCCTAACCCTAGCTCCGAGAGCCCTACCCATAGGAACCCTAACCCTAGCTCCGAGTCGCTCACCCATAGGAACCCTAACCCTAGCTCCGAGTCGCCTACCCATAGGAACCCTAACCCTAGTTCTGAGTCTCCTACCCATAGGAACCCTAACCCTAGCTCCGAGTCGCCTACCCAAAGGAACCCTAACCCTAGCTGCGAGTCGCCTACCCATAGGAACCCTTACCCTAGCTGCCAGTCGCCTACCCATAGGAACCCTAACCCTAGCTCCGAGTCGCCTACCCATAGGAACCCTAACCCTAGCTCGTAGTCTCCTACCTATAGGAACCCTAACCCTAGCTCCGAGTCGCCTACCCATAGGAACCCTAACCCTAGCTCCGAGTCGCCTACCCATAGGAAACCTAGCCCTAGCTCCAGAGTCCTACCCAAAGGAACCGTAACCCCAGCTCCGAGTCGCCAACCCATAGGAACCCTAACACTAGCTCCGAGTCGCCTACCCATAGGAACCCTAACCCTACCTCCTAGTCGCCAACCAATAGGAACCCTAACCCTAGCTCCGAGTCGCCCACCCATAGGAACCCTAACCCTAGCTCCGAGTCGCCTACCCATAGGAACCCTAACCCTAGCTCCGAGTCGCCTACCCATAGGAACCCTAACCCTAGCTCCGAGAGCCCTACCCATAGGAACCCTAACCCTAGCTCCGAGTCGCCTACCCATAGGAACCCTAACCCTAGCTGCCAGTCGCCTACCCAAAGGAACCCTAACCCTAGCTCCGAGTCGCCTACCCATAGGAACCCTAACCCTAGCTCCGAGAGCCCTACCCATAGGAACCCTAACCCTAGCTCCGAGTCGCCTACCCATAGGAACCCTAACCCTAGCTCCGAGTCGCCTACCCATAGGAACCCTAACCCTAGCTCCGAGTCGCCTACCCATAGGAACCCTATCCCTAGCTCCGAGTCGCCTACCCATAGGAACCCTAACCCTAGCTCCGAGACGCCCACCCATAGGAACCCTAACCCTAGCTCCGAGTCGCCTACCCATAGGAACCCTAACCCTAGCTCCGAGTCGCCTACCCATAGGAACCCTAACCCTAGCTCCGAGTCGCCTACCCATAGGAACCCTAAACCTAGCTCCGAGTCGCTTACCCATAGGAACCCAAACGCTAGCTCCGAGTCGCCACCCATAGGAACCCCAACCCTAGCTCGAGTCGCCACCCATAGGAACCCTAACCCTAGCTCCGAGTCGCCTACCCATAGGAACCCTAACCCTAGCTCGAGTCGCCTACCCATAGGAACCCTAACCCTAGCTCCGAGTCGCCTACCCATAGGAACCCTATCCCTAGCTCCGAGTCGCCTGCCCATCGGAACCCCTAACCCTAGCTCCGAGTCGCTACCCATAGGAACCCCTAACCCTAGCTCCGAGTCGCCTACCCATAGGAACCCCTAACCCTAGCTACTAGTCGCCTACCCATAGGAACCCTAACCCTAGCTCCGAGTCGCCTACCCATAGGAACCCTAACCCTAGCTCCGAGTCGCCTACCCATAGGAACCCTAACCCTAGCTCCGAGTCGCCTACCCATAGGAACCCTAACCCTAGCTCCGAGTCGCCTACCCATAGGAACCCTAACCCTAGCTCGGAGTCGCCTACCCATAGGAACCCTAACCCTAGCTCCGAGTCGCCTACCCATAGGAACCCTAACCCTAGCTCCGAGTCGCCTACCCATAGGAACCCTAACCCTAGCTCCGAGTCGCCTACCCATAGGAACCCTAACCCTAGCTCCGAGTCGCCTACCCATAGGAACCCTAACCCTAGCTCCGAGTCGCCTACCCATAGGAACCCTAACCCTAGCTCCGAGTCGCCTACCCATAGGAACCCTAACCCTAGCTCCGAGTCGCCTACCCATAGGAACCCTTACCCTAGCTCCGAGTCGCCTACCCATAGGATCCCTAACCCTATATCGTAGTCGCCTACCCATAGGAACCCTAACCCTAGCTCCGAGTCGCCTACCCATAGGAACCCTAACCCTAGCTCCGAGTCGCCTACCCATAGGAACCCTAACCCTAGCTCCGAGTCGCCTACCCATAGGAACCCTAACCCTAGCTCCGAGTCGCCTACCCATAGGAACCCTAACCCTAGCTCCGAGTCGCCTACCCATAGGAACCCTAACCCTAGCTCCCAGTCGCCTACCCATAGGAACCCTAACCCTAGCTCCGAGTCGCCTACCCATAGGAACCCTAACCCTAGCTCCGAGTCACCTATCCATAGGAACTCTAACCCTAGCTCCGAGAGCCCAACCCATAGGAACTCTAACCATAGCTCCGAGAGCCCAACCCATAGGAACCCTAACCCTAGCTCCGATTCGCCTACCCATAGGAACCCTAACCCTAGCTCCGAGTCGCCTACCCATAGGAACCCTAACCCTAGCTCCGAGTCGCCTACCCATAGGAACCCTAACCCTAGCTCCGAATCGCCTACCGATAGGAACCCTAACCCCTAGCTCGAGTCGCCACCCATAGGAACCCTAACCCTAGCTCCAGTAGCCAACCCATAGGAACCCTAACCCTAGCTCCGAGTCGCCTACCCATAGGAACCCTAACCCTAGCTCCGAATCGCCTACCCATAGGAACCCTAACCCTAGCTCCGAGTCGCCTACCCATAGGAACCCTAACCCTAGCTCCGAGTGACCTACCCATAGGAACCCTAACCATAGCTCCAGTCGCCACCCATAGGAACCCTAACCCTAGCTCTGAGTCTACTACCCATAGGAACCCTAACCCTAGCTCCGAGTCGCCTACCCATAGGAAGCCTAACCCTAGCTCCGAGTCGCCTACCCATAGGAACCCTAACCCTAGCTCCGAGTCGCCTACCCATAGGAACCCTAACCCTAGCTCCGAGTCGCCTACCCATAGGAACCCTAACCCTAGCTCCGAGTCGCCTACCCATAGGAACCCTAACCCTAGCTCCGAGAGCCCAACCCATAGGAACCCTAACCCTAGCTCCGATTCGCCTACCCATAGCAACCCTAACACTAACTCTGAGTCGCCAACCCATAGGAAACCTAACCCTAGGTCCGAGTCGCCAGCCCATAGGAAACCTAACCCTAGCTCCGAGTAGCCTACCCATAGGAACCCTAACCCTAGCTCCGAGTCGCCTACCCATAGGAACCCTAACCCTAGCTCCGAGTCGCCTACCCATAGGAACCCTAACCCTAGCTCCGAGAGCCCTACCCATAGGAACCCTAACCCTAGCTCCGAGAGCCCTACCCATAGGAACCCTAACCCTAGCTCCGAGTCGCCTACCCATAGGAACCCTAACCCTAGCTCCGAGTCGCCTACCCATAGGAACCCTAACCCTAGCTCCGAGTCGCTTACCCATAGGAACCCTAACCCTAGCTCCGAGTCGCCTACCCATAGGAACCCTAACCCTAGCTCCGAGTCGCCTACCCATAGGAACCCTAACCCTAGCTCCGAGTCGCCTACCCATAGGAACCCTAACCCTAGCTCCGAGTCGCCTACCCATAGGAACCCTAACCCTAGCTCCGAGAGCACTACCCATAGGAACCCTAACCCTAGCTCCGAGTCGCCTACCCATAGGAACCCTAACCCTAGCTCCGAGTCGCCTACCCATAGGAACCCTAACCCTAGCTCCGAGTCGCCTACCCATAGGAACCCTAACCCTAGCTCCGAGAGGCCTACCCATAGGAACCCTAACCCTAGCTCCGAGTCGCCTACCCATAGGAACCCTAACCCTAGCTCCGAGTCGCCTACCCATAGGAACCCTAACCCTAGCTCCGAGTCGCCTACCCATAGGAACCCTAACCCTAGCTCCGAGTCGCCTACCCATAGGAACCCTAACCCTAGCTCCGAGTCGCCTACCCATAGGAACCCTAACCCTAGCTCCGAGTCGCCTACCCATAGGAACCCTAACCCTAGCTCCGAGTCGCCTACCCATAGGAACCCTAACCCTAGCTCCGACTCGCCTACCCATAGGAACCCTAACCCTAGCTCCGAGTCGCCTACCCATAGGAACCCTAACCCTAGCTCCGAGTCGCCTACCCATAGGAACCCTAACCCTAGCTC
Organism: Mauremys reevesii; assembly: GCF_016161935.1. Taxonomy (NCBI): domain Eukaryota; kingdom Metazoa; phylum Chordata; order Testudines; family Geoemydidae; genus Mauremys; species Mauremys reevesii. The sequence continues at coordinate 109,284,334 of NC_052627.1, read as the reverse complement.
GTAGTCGCCTACCCATAGGAACCCTAACCCTAGCTCCGAGTCGCCTACCCATAGGAACCCTAACCCTAGCTCCGAGTCGCCTACCCATAGGAACCCTAACCCTAGCTCCGAGTCGCCTACCCATAGGAACCCTAACCCTAGCTCCGAGTCGCCTACCCATAGGAACCCTAACCCAAGCTCAGAGTCGCCTACCCATAGGAACCATAACCCTAGCTCCGAGTCGCCTAGGAACCCTAACCCTAGCTCCGAGTCGCCTACCCATAGGAACCCTAACCTAGCTCCGAGTCGCCACCCATAGGAACCCTAACCCCAGCTCCGAGTCGCAAACCCATTGGAACCCTAACCCTAGCTCCGAGTCGCCTACCCATAGGAACCCTAACCCTAGCTCCGAGTCGCCTACCCATAGGAACCCTAACCCTAGCTCCGAGTCGCCTACCCATAGGAACCCTAACCCTAGCTCCGAGTCGCCTACCCATAGGAACCCTAACCCTAGCTCCGAGTCGCCTACCCATAGGAACCCTAACCATAGCTCCGAGTCGCCACCCATAGGAACCCTAACCCTAGCTCCGAGTCGCCTACCCATCGGAACCCTAACCCTAGCTCCGAGTCGCCTACACATAGGAACCCTAACCCTAGCTCCGAGTCGCCTACCCATAGGAACCCTAACCCTAGCTCCGAGTCGCCTACCCATAGGAACCCTAACCCTAGCTGCGAGTGGCCTACCCATAGGAACGCTAACCCTAGCTCCGAGTCGCCTACCCATAGGAACCCTAACCCTAGCTCCGAGAGCCCTACCCACAGGAACCCTAACCATAGCTCGAGTCGCCACCCATAGGAACACTAACCCTAGCTCCGAGTCGCCTACCCATAGGAACCCTAACCCTAGCTCCGAGACGCCTACCCATAGGAACCCTAACCCTAGCTCCGAGTCGCCTACCCATAGGAACCCTAACCCTAGCTCCGAGTCGCCTACCCATAGGAACCCTAACCCTACCTCCGAGTCGCCTACCCATAGGAACCCTAACCCTAGCTCCGAGTCGCCTACCCATAGGAACCCTAACCCTAGCTCCGAGTCGCCTACCCATAGGAACCCTAACCCTAGCTCCGAGTCGCCTACCCATAGGAACCCTAACCCTAGCTCCGAGTCGCCTACCCATAGGAACCCTAACCCTAGCTCCGAGTCGCCTACCCATAGGAACCCTAACCCTAGCTCCGAGTCGCCTACCCATAGGAACCCTAACCCTAGCTCCGAGTCGCCTACCCATAGGAACCCTAACCCTAGCTCCGAGTCGCCTACCCATAGGAACCCTAACCCTAGCTCCGAGTCGCCTACCCATAGGAACCCTAACCGTAGCTCCGAGTCGCCTACCCATAGGAACCCTAACCCTAGCTCCAGAGCGCCACCCACAGGAACCCTAACCCTAGCTCCGAGTCGCCTACCCATAGGAACCCTAACCCTAGCTCCGAGTCGCCTACCCATAGGAACCCTAACCCTAGCTCCGAGTCGCCTACCCATAGGAACCCTAACCCTAGCTCCGAGTCGCCTACCCATAGGAACCCTAACCCTAGCTCCGAGTCGCCTACCCATAGGAAACCTAACCCTAGCTCCGAGTCGCCTACCCATAGGAACCCTAACCCTAGCTCCGAGTCGCCTACCCATAGGAACCCTAACCCTAGCTCCGAGAGCCCTACCCATAGGAACCCTAACCCTAGCTCCGAGTCGCCTACCCATAGGAACCCTAACCCTAGCTCCGAGTCGCCTACCCATAGGAACCCTAACCCTAGCTCCGAGTCGCCTACCCATAGGAACCAAAACCCTACCTCCGAGTCTCCACCCCAAAGGAACCCTAACCCTAGCTCCGAGTCGCCTACCCATAGGAACCCTAACCCTAGCTCCGAGTCGCCTACCCATAGGAACCCTAACCCTAGCTCCGAGTCGCCTACCCATAGGAACCCTAACCCTAGCTCCGAGTCGCCTACCCATAGGAACCCTAACCCTAGCTCCGAGTCGCCTACCCATAGGAACCCTAACCCTAGCTCCGAGTCGCCTACCCATAGGACCCCTAACCCTAGCTCCGAGTCGCCTACCCATAGGAACCCTAACCCTAGCTCGGAGTCGCCTACCCATAGGAACCCTAACCCTAGCTCCGAGTCGCCTACCCATAGGAACCCTAACCCTAGCTCCGAGTCGCCTACCCATAGGAACCCTAACCCTAGCTCCGAGAGCCCTACCCATAGGAACCCTAACCCTAGCTCCGAGTCGCCTACCCATAGGAACCCTAACCCTAGCTCCGAGTCGCCTACCCATAGGAACCCTAACCCTAGCTCCGAGTCGCCTACCCATAGGAACCCTAACCCTAGCTCCGAGTCGCCTACCCATAGGAACCCTAACCCTAGCTCCGAGTCGCCTACCCATAGGAACCCTAACCCTAGCTCCGAGTCGCCTACCCATAGGAACCCTAACCCTAGCTCCGAGTCGCCTACCCATAGGAACCTTAACCCTAGCTGCGAGTCGCCTCCCATAGGAACCCTAACCCTAGCTGCGAGTCGCCTACCCATAGGAACCCTAACCCTAGCTCGTTGACGCCTACCCATAGGAACCCTAACCCTAGCTCCGAGTCGCCTACCCATAGGAACCCTAACCCTAGCTCCGAGTCGCCTACCCATAGGAACCCTAACCCTAGCTCCGAGTCGCCTACCCATAGGAACCCTAACCCTAGCTCCGAGTAGCCTACCCATAGGAACCCTAACCCTAGCTCCGAGTCGCCTACCCATAGGAACCCTAACCCTAGCTCCGAGTCGCCTACCCATAGGAACCCTAACCCTAGCTCCGAGTCGCCTACCCATAGGAACCCTAACCCTAGCTCCGAGTCGCCTACCCATAGGAACCCTAACCCTAGCTCCGAGTCGCCTACCCATAGGAACCCTAACCCTAGCTCCGAGTCGCCTACCCATAGGAACCCTAACCCTAGCTCCGAGTCGCCTACCCATAGGAACCCTAACCCTAGCTCCGAGTCGCCTACCCATAGTAACCCTAACCCTAGCTCGCAGTCGCCTACCCATAGGAACCTTAACCCTAGCTGCGAGTCGCCTACCCATAGGAACCCTAACCCTAGCTCCGAGTCGCCTACCCATAGGAACCCTAACCCTAGCTCCGAGTCGCCTACCCATAGGAACCCTAACCCTAGCTCCGAGTCGCCTACCCATAGGAACCCTAACCCTAGCTCCGAGTCGCCTACCCATAGGAACCCTAACCCTAGCTCCGAGTCGCCTACCCATAGGAACCCTAACCCTAGCTCCGAGTCGCCTACCCATAGGAACCCTAACCCTAGCTCAGAGTCGCCTACCCATAGGAACCCTAACCCTAGCTCCGAGTCGCCTACCCATAGGAACCCTAACCCTAGCTCCGAGTCGCCTACCCATAGGAACCCTAACCCTAGCTCCGAGTCGCCTACCCTTAGGAACCCTAACCCTAGCTCCGAGTCGCCTACCCATAGGAACCCTAACCCTAGATCCGAGAGCCCTACCCACAGGAACCCTAACCCTAGCTCCGAGAGCCCTACCCATAGGAACCCTAACCCTAGCTCCGAGTCGCCTACCCATAGGAACCCTAACCCTAGCTCCGAGTCGCCTACCCATAGGAACCCTAACCCTAGCTCCGAGTCGCCTACCCATAGGAACCCTAACCCTAGCTCCGAGTCGCCTAACCAAAGGAACCCTAACCCTAGCTCCGAGTGGCCTACCCATAGGAGCCCTAACCCTAGCACCGAGAGCCCTACCCATAGGAACCCTAACCCTAGCTCCCAGTCGCCTATCCAAAGGAACCCTATCGCTAGCTGCGAGAGCCCAATGGAAAGGGACCCTAACCCTAGCTCTGAGTCTACTACCCATAGGAACCCTAACCCTAGCTCCGAGTCGCCTACCCATAGGAAGCCTAACCCTAGCTCCGAGTAGCCTACCCATAGGAACCCTAACCCTAGCTCCGAGTCGCCTACCCATAGGAACCCTAACCCTAGCTCCGAGAGCCCTACCCATAGGAACCCTAACCCTAGCTCCGAGTCGCCTACCCATAGGAACCCTAACCCTAGCTCCGAGTCGCCTACCCATAGGAACCCTAACCCTAGCTCCGAGTCGCCTACCCATAGGAACCCTAACCCTAGCTCCGAGTAGCCTACCCATAGGAACCCTAACCCTAGCTCCGAGTAGCCTACCCATAGGAACCCTAACCCTAGCTCTGAGTCTCCTACCCATAGGAACCCTAACCCTAGCTCCGAGTCGCCTACCCATAGGAACCCTAACCCTAGCTCCGAGTCGCCTACCCATAGGAACCCTAACCCTAGCTCGGAGACGCCTACCCATAGGAACCCTAACCCTAGCTCCGAGTCGCCTACCCATAGGAACCCTAACCCTAGCTCCGAGTCGCCTACCCATAGGAACCCTAACCCTAGCTGAGAGTCGCCTACCCATAGGAACCCTAACCCTAGCTCCGAGTCGCCTACCCATAGGAACCCTAACCCTAGCTCCGAGTCGCCTATCCAAAGGAACCCCAACCTTAGCTGCGAGTCGCCTACCCATAGGAACCCTAACCCTAGCTCCGAGTCGCCTACCCATAGGAACCCTAACCCTAGCTCCGAGTCGCCTACCCATAGGAACCCTAACCCTAGCTCCGAGTCGCCTACCCATAGGAACCCTAACCCTAGCTGCGAGTCGCCTACCCATAGGAACCCTAACCCTAGCTCCTAGTCGCCTACCCTTAGGAACCCTAACCCTAGCTCGGAGACGCCTACCCATAGGAACCCTAACCCTAGCTCCAAGTCGCCTACCCATAGGAACCCTAAACCAAGCTCCGAAAGACCTACCCATAGGAACCCTAACCCTAGCTCCGAAAGCCCTACCCATAGGAACCCTAACCCTAGCTCCCAGTCGCCTACCCATAGGAACCCTAACCCTAGCTCTGAGTCGCCCACCCATAGGAAGCCTAACCCTAGCTCCCAGTCGCCTACCCATAGGAACCCTAACCCTTGCTCCAATTCGCCTACCCATAGGAACCCTAACCCTAGCTCCGAGTCGCCTACCCATAGGAACCCTAACCCTAGCTCCGAGTCGCCTACCCATAGGAACCCTAACCCTAGCTGCGAGTCACCTACCCATAGGAACCCTAACCCTAGCTCCGAGTCGCCTACCCATAGGAACCCTAACCCTAGCTCCGAGTCGCCTACCCATAGGAACCCTAACCCTAGCTCCGAGTCGCCTACCCATAGGAACCCTAACCCTAGCTCCGAGTCGCCTACCCATAGGAACCCTAACCCTAGCTCCGAGTCGCCTACCCATAGGAACCCTAACCCTAGCTCCGAGTCGCCAACCCATAGGAACCCCAACCCTAGCTCCGACACGGCTACCCATAGGAACCCTAACCCTAGCTCCGAGTCGCCTACCCATAGGAACCCTAACCCTAGCTCCGAGTCTCCTACCCATAGGAACCCTAACCCTAGCTCCGAGTCGCTTACCCATAGGAACCCTATCCCTAGCTCCGAGTCGCATACCCATAGGAACCCTAACCCTAGCTCCGAGTCGCCTACCCATAGGAACCCTAACCCTAGCTCCGAGTCGCCTACCCATAGGAACCCTAACCCTAGCTCCGAGTCGCCTACCCATAGGAACCCTAACCCTAGCTCCGAGTCGCCTACCCATAGGAACCCTAACCCTAGCTCCGAGTCGCCTACCCATAGGAACCGTAACCCTAGCTCGGAGACGCCTACAGATAGGAACCCTAACCCTAGCTCCGAGTCGCCTACCCAAAGGAACCCTAACCCCAGCTCCGAAATCCCTACCCATAGGAATGCTAACCGTAGCTCCGAGTCGCCTACCCATAGGAACCCTAACCCTAGCTCCGAATCGCCTACCCATAGGAACCCTAACCCTAGCTCCAAGTCGCCTACCCATAGGAACCCTAACCCTAGCTCCGAGTCGCCTACCCATAGGAACCCTAACCCTAGCTCCGAGTCGCCTACCCATAGGAACCCTAACCCTAGCTCCGAGTCGCCTACCCATAGGAACCTTAACCCTAGCTCCTAGTCACCTACCCATAGGAACCCTAACCCTAGCTGCTAGTCGCCTATCCATAGGAACCCTAACCCTACCTCTGAGTCTCCTACCCATAGGAACCCTAACCCTAGCTGCGAGTCGCCTACCCATAGGAACCCTAACCCTAGCTCCGAGTCGCCTACCCATAGGAACCCTAACCCTAGCTCCGAGTCGCCTACCCATAGGAACCCTAACCCTAGCTCCGAGTCGCCTACCCATAGGAACCCTAACCCTAGCTCCGAGTCGCCTACCCATAGGAACCCTAACCCTAGCTCCGAGACGCCTACCCATAGGAACCCTAACCCTAGCTCCGAGTCACCTACCCATAGGAACCCTAACCCTAGCTCCGAGTCGCCTACCCATAGGAACCCTAACCCTAGCTCCGAGTCGCCTACCCATAGGAACCCTAACCCTAGCTCCGAGTCGCCTACCCATAGGAACCCTAACCCTAGCTCCGAGTCGCCTACCCATAGGAACCCTAACCCTAGCTCGTAGACGCCTACCCATAGGAACCCTAACCCTAGCTCCGAGTCGCCAACCCATAGGAACCCTAACCCTAGCTCCGAGTCGCCTACCCATAGGAACCCTAACCCTAGCTCCGAGTCGCCTACCCATAGGAACCCTAACCCTAGCTCCGAGTCGCCTACCCATAGGAACCCTAACCCTAGCTCCGAGTCGCCTACCCATAGGAACCCTAACCCTAGCTGGGAGACGCCTACCCATAGGAACCCTAACCCTAGCTCCAAGTCGCCTACCCATAGGAACCCTAACCCTAGCTCCGAGTAGCCTACCCATAGGAACCCTAACCCTAGCTCCGAAATCCCTACCCATAGGAACGCTAACCCTAGCTCCGAGTCGCCTACCCATAGGAACCCTAACCCTAGCTCCGAGAGCCCTACCCACAGGAACCCTAACCATAGCTCTAAGAGCCCAACGTCTAGGAACCCTAACCCTATCTCCGAGTCGCCTACCCATAGGAACCCTAACCCTAGCTCCGAGTCTCCTACCCATAGGAACCCTAACCCTAGCTCCTAGTCGCCTACCCATAGGAACCCTAACCCTAGCTCCGAGTCGCCTACCCATAGGAACCCTAACCCTAGCTCGGAGACGCCTACCCATAGGAACCCTAACCCTAGCTCCGAGTCGCCTACCCATAGGAACCCTAACCCTAGCTCCGAGTAGCCTACCCATAGGAACCCTAACCCTAGCTCCGAGAGCCCTACCCATAGGAACCCTAACCCTAGCTCCGAGTCGCCTACCCATAGGAACCCTAACCCTAGCTCCGAGTCGCCTACCCATAGGAACCCTAACCCTAGCTCCGAGTAGCCTACCCATAGGAACCCTAACCCTAGCTCCGAGTCGCCTACCCATAGGAACCCTAACCCTAGCTCCGAGAGCCCTACCCATAGGAACCCTAACCCTAGCTCCGAGTCGCCTACCCCTAGGAACCCTAACCCTAGCTCCGAGTCGCCTACCCATAGGAACCCTAACCCTAGCTCCGAGTCGCCTACCCATAGGAACCCTAACCCTAGCTCCGAGTCGCCACCCATAGGAACCCTAACCCTAGCTCCGAGTCGCCACCCATAGGAACCCTAACCCTAGCTCCGAGTCGCCTACCCATAGGAACCCCTAACCCTAGCTCCGAGTCGCCTACCCATAGGAACCCTAACCCTAGCTCGAGTCGCCGACCCATCGGACCCCTACCCCTCGCTCCGAGTCGCCTACCCATAGGAACCCTAACCCTAGCTCCGAGTCGCCTACCCATAGGAACCCTAACCCTAGCTCCGAGTCGCCTACCCATAGGAACCCTAACCCTAGCTCCGAGTCGCCTACCCATAGGAACCCTAACCCTAGCTGCGAGTCGCCTACCCATAGGAACCCTAACCCTAGCTCCGAGTCGCCTACCCATAGGAACCCTAAGCCTAGATCTCAGTCGCCTACCCATAGGAACCCTAACCCTAGCTCCGAGTCGCCTACCCATAGGAACCCTAACCCTAGCTCCCAGTCTCCTACCCATAGGAACCCTAACCCTAGCTCCGAGTCGCCTACCCATAGGAACCCTAACCCTAGCTCCGAGTCGCCTACCAATAGGAACCCTAAACCTAGCTCCGAGTGGCCTACACATAGGAACGCTAACCCTAGCTCGGAGACGCCTAGCCATAGGAACCCTAACCCTAGCTCCAAGTCGCCTACCAATAGGAACCCTAACCCTAGCTCCGAGTCGCCTACCCATAGGAACCCTAACCCTAGCTCCGAGTCGCCTACCCATAGGAACCCTAACCCTAGCTCCGAGAGCCCTACCCATAGGAACCCTAACCCTAGCTCCGAGTCGCCTACCCATAGGAACCCTAACCCTAGCTCCGAGTCGCCTACCCATAGGAACCCTAACCCTAGCTCCGAGTCGCCTACCCATAGGAACCCTAACCCTAGCTCCGAGTCGCCTACCCATAGGAACCCTAACCCTAGCTCCGAGTCGCCTACCCATAGGAACCCTAACCCTAGCTCCGAGTCGCCTACCCATAGGAACCCTAACCCTAGCTCCGAGTCGCCTACCCATAGGAACCCTAACCCTAGCTCCGAGTCGCCTACCCATAGGAACCCTAACCCTAGCTCCGAGTCGCCTACCCATAGGAACCCTAACCCTAGCTCTGAGTCGCCTACCCATAGGAACCCTAACAATAGCTCTGAGTCGCCTACCCATAGGAACCCTAACCCTAGCTCCGAGTCGCCTACCCATAGGAACCCTAACCCTAGCTCCGAGTCGCCTACCCATAGGAACCCTAACCCTAGCTCCGAGTCGCCTACCCATAGGAACCCTAACCCTAGCTCCGAGTCGCCTACCCATAGGAACCCTAACCCTAGCTCCGAGTCGCCTACCCATAGGAACCCTAACCCTAGCTCCGAGTCGCCTACCCATAGGAACCCTAACCCTAGCTCCGAGTCGCCTACCCATAGGAACCCTAACCCTAGCTCCGAGAGCCCTACCCATAGGAACCCTAACCCTAGCTCCGAGTCGCCTACCCATAGGAACCCTAACCGTAGCTCGGAGACGCCTACCCATAGGAACCCTAACCCTAGCTCCGAGAGCCCTACCCATAGGAACCCTAACCCTAGCTCCGAGTCTCCTACCCATAGGAACCCTAACCCTAGCTCCGAGTCGCCTACCCATAGGAACCCTAACCCTAGCTCCGAGTCGCCACACCATAGGACCCCAAACCCTAGCTCCAGTCGCCTACCCATAGGACCCCTAACCCTAGCTCTGTGTAGACTACCCATAGGATCCCCTACCCTCTCTCGGAGTCGCCTACCCATAGGAACCCTAACCCTAGCTCCGAGTCGCCTACCCATAGGAACCCTAACCCTAGCTCCGAGTCGCCTACCCATAGGAACCCTAACCCTAGCTCCGAGAATCCTACCCATAGGAACCCTAACCCTAGCTCCGAGTCACCTACCCATAAAAACCCTAACCCTAGCTCCGAGTCGCCTACCCATAGGAACCCTAACCCTAGCTCCGAGTCGCCTACCCATAGGAACCCTAACCCTAGCTCCGAGTCGCCTACCCATAGGAACCCTAACCCTAGCTCCGAGAGCCCTACCCATAGGAACCCTAACCCTAGCTCCGAGTCGCCTACCCATAGGAACCCTAACCCTAGCTCCGAGTCGCCTACCCATAGGAACCCTAACCCTAGCTCCGAGTCGCCTACCCATAGGAACCCGTAACCTAGGTCCGTTTAGCCTACGCATTCGATCCCTAACCCTAGCTCCGAGTCGCCTACCCATAGGAACCCTAACCCTAGCTCCGAGTCGCCTACCCATAGGAACCCTAACCCTAGCTCCGAGTCGCCTACCCATAGGAACCCTAACCCTAGCTCCGAGTCGCCTACCCATAGGAACCCTAACCCTAGCTCCGAGTCGCCTACCCATAGGAACCCTAACCCTAGCTCCGAGTCGCCTACCCATAGGAACCCTAACCCTAGCTCCGAGTCGCCTACCCATAGGAACCCTAACCCTAGCTCCGAGTAGCCTACCCATAGGTACCCTAACCCTAGCTCTGTGTAGCCTACCCATAGGAACCCTAACCCTAGCTCCGAGTCGCCTACCCATAGGAACCCTAACCCTAGCTCGGAGACGCCTACCCATAGGAACCCTAACCCTAGCTCCGAGTCGCCTACCCATAGGAACCCTAACCCTAGCTCCGAGTCGCCTACCCATAGGAACCCTAACCCTAGCTCCGAGAGCCCTACCCATAGGAACCCTAACCCTAGCTCCGAGTCGCCTACCCATAGGACCCCTAACCCTAGCTCCGAGTCGCCTACCCATAGGAACCCTAACCCTAGCTCCGAGTCGCCTACCCATAGGAACCCTAACCCTAGCTCCGAGTCGCCTACCCATAGGAACCCTAACCCTAGCTCCGAGTCGCCTACCCATAGGAACCCTAACCCTAGCTCCGAGTCGCCTACCCATAGGAACCCTTACCCTAGCTCCGAGTCGCCTACCCATAGGAACCCTAACCCTAGCTCCGAGTCGCCTACCCATAGGAACCCTAACCCTAGCTCCGAGTCGCCTACCCATAGGAACCCTAACCCTAGCTCCGAGTCGCCTACCCATAGGAACCCTAACCCTAGCTCCGAGTCGCCTACCCATAGGAACCCTAACCCTAGCTCCAAGTCGCCTACCCATAGGAACCCTAACCCTAGCTCCGAGAGCCCTACCCATACGAACCCTAACCCTAGATCCGAGAGCCTCACCCATAGGAACCCTAACCCTAGCTCCGAGTCGCCTACCCATAGGAACCCTAACCCTAGCTCGGAGACGCCTACCCATAGGAACCCTAACCCTAGCTCGGAGACGCCTACCCATAGGAACCCTAACCCTAGCTCCGAGTCGCCTACCCATAGGAACCCTAACCCAAGCTCCGAGTAGCCTACCCATAGGAACCATAACCCTAGCTCCGAGAGACCTACCCATAGGAACCCTATCCCTAGCTCCGAGTCGCATACCCATAGGAACTCTAACCCTAGCTCCGAGTCGCCTACCCATAGGAACCCTAACCCTAGCTCCGAGTCGCCTACCCATAGGAACCCTAACCCTAGCTCCGAGTCGCCTACCCATAGGAACCCTAACCCTAGCTCCGAGTCGCCTACCCATAGGAACCCTAACCCTAGCTCCGAGTCGCCTACCCATAGGAACCCTAACCCTAGCTCCGAGTCGCCTACCCATAGGAACCCTAACCCTAGCTCCGAGTCGCCTACCCATAGGAACCCTAACCCTAGCTCCGAGTCGCCTACCCATAGGAACCCTAACCCTAGCTCCGAGTCGCCTACCCATAGGAACCCTAACCCTAGCTCCGAGTCGCCTACCCATAGGAACCCTAACCCTAGCTCCGAGAGCCCTACCCATAGGAACCCTAACCCTAGCTCCGAGTCGCCTACCCATAGGAACCCTAACCCTAGCTCCGAGAGCCCTACCCATAGGAACCCTAACCCTAGCTCCGAGTCGCCTACCCATAGGAACCCCAACCCTAGCTCCGAGTCGCCTACCCATAGGAACCCTAACCCTAGCTCCGAGTCGCCTACCCATAGGAACCCTAACCCTAGCTCCGAGTCGCCTACCCATAGGAACCCTAACCCTAGCTCAGAGTCACCTACCCATAGGAACCCTAACCCTAGCTCCGAGTCGCCTACCCATAGGAACCCTAACCCTAGCTCCGAGTCGCCTACCCATAGGAACCCTAACCCTAGCTCCGAGTCGCCTACCCATAGGAACCCTAACCCTAGCTGCGAGTCGCCTACCCATAGGAACCCTAACCCTAGCTCCGAGTCGCCTACCCATAGGAACCCTAACCCTAGCTCCGAGTCGCCTACCCATAGGAACCCTAACCCTAGCTCCGAGTCGCGTACCCATAGGAACCCTAACCCTAGCTCCGAGTCGCCTACCCATAGGAACCCTAACCCTAGCTCCGAGTCGCCTACCCATAGGAACCCTAACCCTAGCTCCGAGTCGCCTACCCATAGGAACCCTAACCCTAGCTCCGAGAGCCCTACCCATAGGAACCCTAACCCTAGCTCCGAGTCGCCTACCCATAGGAACCCTAACCCTAGCTCCGAGTCGCCTACCCATAGGAACCCTAACCCTAGCTCCGAGTCGCCTACCCATAGGAACCCTAACCCTAGCTCCGAGTCGCCTACCCATAGGAACCCTAACCCTAGCTCCGAGTCGCCTACCCATAGGAAACCTAACCCTAGCTCCGAGTCGCCTACCCATAGGAACCCTAACCCTAGCTCCAAGTCGCCTACCCATAGGAACCCTAACCCTAGCTCCGAGTCGCCTACCCATAGGAACCCTAACCCTAGCTCCGAGAGCCCTACCCATAGGAACCCTAACCCTAGCTCCGAGAAGCCTACCCATAGGAACCCTAACCCTAGCTCCGAGTCGCCTACCCATAGGAAGCCTAACCCTAGCTCCCAGTCGCCTACCCATAGGAACCCTAACCCTTGCTCCAATTCGCCTACCCATAGGAACCCTAACCCTAGCTACGACTCGCCTACCCATAGGATCCCTAACCCTAGCTCCGACTAGCCTACCCATAGGAACCATAACCCTAGCTCGGAGACGCCTACCCATAGGAACCCTAACCCTAGCTCCGAGTCGCCTACCCCTCGGAACCCTAACCCTAGCTCCGAGTAGCCTACCCATAGGAACCCTAACCCTAGCTCCGAGAGCCCTACCCATAGGAACCCTAACCCTAGCTCCGAGTCGCCTACCCATAGGAACCCTAACCCTAGCTCCGAGTCGCCTACCCATAGGAACCCTAACCCTAGCTCCGAGTCGCCTACCCATAGGAACCCTAACCCTAGCTCCGAGTCGCCTACCCATAGGAACCCTAACCCTAGCTCCGAGTCGCCTACCCATAGGAACCCTAACCCTAGCTCCGAGTCGCCTACCCATAGGAACCCTAACCCTAGCTCCGAGTCGCCTACCCATAGGAACCCTAACCCTAGCTCCGAGTCGCCTACCCATAGGAACCCTAACCCTAGCTGCGAGACGCCACCGCATAGGAACACTTACCCTAGCTCCGAGTCGACTACCCATAGGAACCCTAACCCTAGCTCCGAGTCGCCTACCCATAGGAACCCTAACCCTAGCTCCGAGTCGCCTACCCATAGGAACCCTAACCCTAGCTCCGAGTCGCCTACCCATAGGAACCCTAACCCTAGCTCCGAGTCGCCTACCCATAGGAACCCTAACCCTAGCTCCGAGTCGCCTACCCATAGGAACCCTAACCCTAGCTCCGAGTCGCCTACCCATAGGAACCCTAACCCTCGCTCCGAGTCTCCTAACCATAGGAACCATAACCCTAGCTCCGAGTCGCCTACCCATAGGAAGCCTAACCCTAGCTCCGAGAGCCCTACCCATAGGAACCCTAACCCTAGCTCGGAGACGCCTACCCATAGGAACCCTAACCCTAGCTCCGAGTCGCTTAATCATAGGAACCCTAACCCTAGCTCCGAGTCGCTTAATCATAGGAACCCTAACCCTAGCTCCGAGAGCCCTACCCATAGGAACCCTAAACCTAGCTCCGAGTCGCCTACCCATAGGAACCCTAACCCTAGCTCCGAGTCGCCTACCCATAGGAACCCTAACCCTAGCTCCGAGTCGCCTACCCATAGGAACCCTAACCCTAGCTCCGAGTCGCCACCCATAGGAACCCTAACCCTAGCTCCGAGTCCCCTACCCATAGGAACCCTAACCCTAGCTCCAAGTCGCCAACCAATAGGAACCCTAACCCTAGCTCCGAGTCGCCGACCCATAGGAACCCTAACCCTAGCTCCGAGTCGCCTACCCATAGGAAGCCTAACCCTAGCTCCCAGTCGCCTACCCATAGGATCCCTAACCCTAGCTCCAAGTCGCCTACCCAAAGGAACCGTAACCCCAGCTCCGAGTCGCCAACCCATAGGAACCCTAACACTAGCTCCGAGTCGCCTACCCATAGGAACCCTAACCCTACCTCCTAGTCGCCAACCAATAGGAACCCTAACCCTAGCTCCGAGTCGCCTACCCATAGGAAACCTAACCCTAGCTCCGAGTCGCCTACCCATAGGAACCCTAACCCTAGCTCCGAGTCGCCTACCCATAGGAACCCTAACCCTAGCTCCGAGTCGCCTACCCATAGGAACCCTAACCCTAGCTCCGAGTCGCCTACCCATAGGAACCCTAACCCTAGCTCCGAGTCGCCTACCCATAGGAACCCTAACCCTAGCTCGGAGACGCCTACCCATAGGAACCCTAACCCTAGCTCCGAGTCGCCTACCCATAGGAACCCTAACCCTAGCTCCGAGTCGCCTACCCATAGGAACCCTAACCCTAGCTCCGAGTCGCCTACCCATAGGAACCCTAACCCTAGCTCCGAGTCGCCTACCCATAGGAACCCTAACCCTAGCTCCGAGTCGCCTACCCTAGGAAACCCAAACCTAGCTCCGAGTCGCCTACCCATAGGAACCCTAACCCTAGCTCCGAGTCGCCTACCCATAGGAACCCTAACCCTAGCTCCGAGTCGCCTACCCATAGGAACCCTAACCCTAGCTCCGAGTCGCCTACCCATAGGAACCCTAACCCTAGCTCGGAGTCGCCTACCCATAGGAACCCTAACCCTAGCTCCGAGTCGCCTACCCATAGGAACCCTAACCCTAGCTCCGAGTCGCCTACCCATAGGAACCCTAACCCTAGCTCCGAGTCGCCTACCCATAGGAACCCTAACCTCAGCTCCGAGTGGCCTACCCATAGGAACCCTAACCCTAGCTCCGAGTCGCCTACCCATAGGAACCCTAACCCTAGCTCCGAGAGCCCTACCCATAGGAACCCTAACCCTAGCTCCGAGTCTCCTACCCATAGGAACCCTAACCCTAGCTCCGAGTCGCCTACCCATAGGAACCCTAACCCTAGCTCCGAGTCGCCTACCCATAGGAACCCTAACCCTAGCTCCGAGTCGCCTACCCATAGGAACCCTAACCCTAGCTCCGAGTCGCCTACCCATAGGAACCCTAACCCTAGCTCCGAGTCGCCTACCCATAGGAACCCTACCCCTAGCTCCGAGTCGCCTACCCATAGGAACCCTAACCCTAGCTCCGAGTCGCCTACCCATAGGAACCCTAACCCTAGCTGCGAGTCGCCTACCCATAGGAACCCTAACCCTAGCTGCGAGTCGCCTACCCATAGGAACCCTAACCCTAGCTCCTAGTCGCCTACCCATAGGAACCCTAACCCTAGCTCCGAGTCGCCTACCCATAGGAACCCTAACCCTAGCTCCGAGAGCCCTACCCATAGGAACCCTAACCCTAGCTCCGAGAGCCCTACCCATAGGAACCCTAACCCTAGCTCCGAGTCGCCTACCCATAGGAACCCTAACCCTAGCTGCGGGTCGCCACCCATAGGAACCCTAACCCTAGCTCCGAGTCGCCTACCCATAGGAACCCTAACCCTAGCTCCGAGTCGCCTACCCATAGGAACCCTAACCCTAGCTCCGAGTCGCCTACCCATAGGAACCCTAACCCTAGCTCCGAGTCGCCTACCCATAGGAACCCTAACCCTAGCTCCGAGTCGCCTACCCATAGGAACCCTAACCCTAGCTCCGAGTCGCCTACCCATAGGAACCCTAACCCTAGCTCCGAGTCGCCTACCCATAGGAACCCTAACCCTAGCTCCGAGTCGCGTACCCATAGGAACCTTAACCCTATCTCCCAGTCACGTACCCAAAGGAACCCTAACCCTAGCTCCGAGTCGCCTACCCATAGGAACCCTAACCCTAGCTCCGAGTCGCCTACCCATAGGAACCCTAACCCTAGCTCCGAGTCGCCTACCCATAGGAACCCTAACCCTAGCTCCGAGTCTCCTACCCATAGGAACCCTAACCCTAGCTCCGAGTTTCCTACCCATAGGAACCCTAACCCTAGCTCCGAGTCGCCTACCCATAGGAACCCTAACCCTAGCTCCGAGTCGCCTACCCATAGGAACCCTAACCCTAGCTCCGAGTCGCCTACCCATAGGAACCCTAACCCTAGCTCCGAGTCGCCTACCCATAGGAACCCTAACCCTAGCTCGGAGACGCCTAGCCATAGGAACCCTAACCCTAGCTCCCAGTAGCCAACCCATAGGAACCCTAACCCTAGCTCCGAGTAGCCTACCAATAGGATCCCTAACCCTAGCTCCGAGTCGCCTACCCATAGGAACCCAAACCCTAGCTCCGAGTCGCCTATCCAAAGGAACCCCAACCTTAGCTGCGAGTCGCCTACCCATAGGAACCCTTACCCTAGCTGCGAGTCGCCTACCCATGGGAACCCTAACCCTAGCTCCGAGTAGCCTACCCATAGGAACCCTAAGCCTAGCTCCGAGTCGCCTACCCATAGGAACCCTAACCCTAGCTCCGAGTCGCCTACCCATAGGAACCCTAACCCTAGCTCCGAGTCGCCTACCCATAGGAACCCTAACCCTAGCTCTGAGTCGCCTACCCATAGGAACACTAACCCTAGCTCCGAGTCGCCTACCCATAGGAACCCTAGCCCTAGCTCGGAGACGCCTACCCATAGGACTCCTAACCCTAGCTCCAAGTGCCCAAACCATAGGAACCCTAACGCTAGGGTGGGAAGCCCTACCCATAGGAACCCTAACCCTAGCTTCAAGTCGCCGACTCATAGTCACCCTACCCCTAGCTCCAGGTCGCCTACCCATAAGAACCCTAACACTACCTCCATGTCACCTACGCATAGTAACCGTAAGCGTAGCTCCGAGTGCTCTACCCATAGGATCCATAACCCTAGCTCCGAGTGACCTACCCATAGGAACCCTAACCCTAGTTCCGAGTCGCTTACCCATAGGAACCCAAACCCTAGCTCCGAGTCGCCTACCCATAGGAAACCTAACCCTAGCTCCGAAGCGCCTACGCATAGGACCGCTAACCCTAGCTCCGAGAGCCCTACCCATAGCAACCCTAACCCTAGCGCCGAGAGCATTACCCATAGGAACCCTAACCCTAGCTCAGAGTCATCGACCCATAGGACCCCTAAGCCTAGCTCCGAGAGCATTACCCATAGGAACCCTAACCCTAGCTCCGAGTCGCCGACCCATAGGATCCATAACCCTAGCTCCGAGTGACCTACCCATAGGAACCCTAACCCTAGTTCCGAGTCGCTTACCCATAGGAACCCAAACCCTAGCTCCGAGTCGCCTACCCATAGGAAACCTAACCCTAGCTCCGAGAGCACTATCCATAAGAACCCTAACCTTAACTCCGAGTCGCCAATCAATAGCATCCCTAACCCTAGCTGCGAGACGCCTACCCCTAGAACCCCTAACCCTAGCTGCGAGTCGCCTACCCATAGGAACCCTAACCCTAGCTACGAGAGCCCTACCCATAGGAACCCTAACCCTCGCTCCGAGTCGCTCACCCATCCGAACAAGAACCCGAGCTCCGAGTCGCCTACCCATAGGAACCCTAACCCTAGCTCCGAGTCGCCTACCCATAGGAACCCTAACCCTAGCTCCGAGTCGCCTACCCATAGGAACCTTAACCCTAGCTCCGAGTCGCCTACCCATAGGAACCCTAACCCTAGCTCCGAGTCGCCTACCCATAGGAACCCTAACCCTAGCTCCGAGTCGCCTACCCATAGGAACCCTAACCCTAGCTCCGAGTCGCCTACCCATAGGAACCCTAACCCTAGCTCCGAGTCGCCTACCCATAGGAACCCTAACCCTAGCTCCGAGTCGCCTACCCATAGGAACCCTAACCCTAGCTCCGAGTCGCCTACCCATAGGAACCCTAACCCTAGCTCCGAGTCGCCTACCCATAGGAACCCTAACCCTAGCTCCGAGTCGCCTACCCATAGGAACCCTAACCCTAGCTCCGAGAGCCCTACCCATAGGAACCCTAACCCTAGCTCCGAGTCGCCTACCCATAGGAACCCTAACCCTAGCTGCGAGTCGCCTACCCATAGGAACCCTAACCCTAGCTGCGAGTCGCCTACCCATAGGAACCCTAACCCTAGCTTCTAGTCTCCTACCCATAGGAACCCTAACCCTAGCTCCGAGTCGCCTACCCATAGGAACCCTAACCCTAGCTCCGAGTCGCCTACCCATAGGAACCCTAACCCTAGCTCCGAGTCGCCTACCCATAGGAACCCTAACCCTAGCTCCGAGTCACCTACCCATAGGAACCCTAACCCTAGCTCGGAGACGCCTACCCATAGGAACCCTAACCCTAGCTCCAAGTCGCCTACCCATAGGAACCCTAACCCTAGCTCCGAGAGCCCTACCCATAGGAACCCTAACCCTAGCTCCGAGTCGCCTACCCATAGGAACCCTAACCCTAGCTCCGAGTCGCCTACCCATAGGAACCCTAACCCTAGCTCCGAGTCGCCTACCCATAGGAACCCTAACCCTAGCTCCGAGTCGCCTACCCATAGGAACCCTAACCCTAGCTCCGAGTCGCCTACCCATAGGAACCCTAACCCTAGCTCCGAGTCGCCTACCCATAGGAACCCTAACCCTAGCTCCGAGTCGCCGACCCACAGGAACCCTAACCCTAGCTCCGAGTCGCCTACCCATAGGAACCCTAACCCTAGCTCCGAGTCGCCTACCCATAGGAACCCTAACCCTAGCTCCGAGAGCCCTACCCATAGGAACCCTAACCCTAGCTCCGAGTCGCCTACCCATAGGAACCCTAACCCTAGCTCCGAGTCGCCTACCCATAGGAACCCTAACCCTAGCTCCGAGTCGCCTACCCATAGGAACCCTAACCCTAGCTCCGAGTCGCCTACCCATAGGAACCCTAACCCTAGCTCCGAGTAGCCTACCCATACGAACCCTAACCCTAGCTCCGAGTCGCCTACCCATAGGATCCCTAACCCTAGCTCGAAGACGCCTACCCATAGGAACCCTAACCCTAGCTCCGAGTCGCCTACCCATAGGAACCCTAACCCTAGCTCCGAGTCGCCTACCCATAGGAACCCTAACCCTAGCTCCGAGTCGCCTACCCATAGGAACCCTAACCCTAGCTCCGAGAGCCCTACCCATAGGAACCCTAACCCTAGCTCCGAGTCGCCTACCCATAGGAACCCTAACCCTAGCTCCGAGTCGCCTACCCATAGGAACCCTAACCCTAGCTCCGAGTCGCCTACCCATAGGAACCCTAACCCTAGCTCCGAGTCGCCTACCCATAGGAACCCTAACCCTAGCTCCGAGTCGCCTACCCATAGGAACCCTAACCCTAGCTGGGAGACGCCTACCCATAGGAACCCTAACCCTAGCTCCAAGTCGCCTACCCATAGGAACCCTAACCCTAGCTCCGAGTCGCCTACCCATAGGAACCCTAACCCTAGCTCCGAAATCCCTACCCATAGGAACGCTAACCCTAGCTCCGAGTCGCCTACCCATAGGAACCCTAACCCTAGCTCCGAGTCGCCTACCCATAGGAACCCTAACCCTAGCTCCGAGTCGCCTACCCATAGGAACCCTACCCCTAGCTCCGAGTCGCCTACCCATAGGAACACTAACCCTAGCTGCGATTCGCCTACCCATAGGAACCCTAACCCTAGCTGCGAGTCGCCTACCCATAGGAACCCTAACCCTAGCTCCGAGTCGCCGACCCAGCGGAACCCTAACCCTAGCTCCGAGTCGCCTACCCATAGGACCCCTAACCCTAGCTCCGAGTCGCCTACCCATAGGAACCCTAACCCTAGCTCCGAGTCGCCTACCCATAGGAACCCTAACCCTAGCTCCTAGTCGCCTACCCATAGGAACCCTAACCCTAGCTCCGAGTCACCTACCCATAGGAACCCTAACCCTAGCACTGAGAGCCCAACCCATAGGAACCCTAACCCTATCTCCCAGTTGCCTACCCATAGGAACCCTAATCCCTAGCTCCCCGTCGCCTACCCAAAGGAACCTTAACCCTGGCTCCCAGTCGCCTATCCAAAGGAACCCTAACCCTAGCTCCGAGTCGCCTACCCATAGGAACCCTAACCCTAGCTCCGAGTCGCCTACCCATAGGAACCCTAACCCTAGCTCCGAGTCGCCTACCCATAGGAACCCTAACCCTAGCTCCGAGTCGCCTACCCATAGGAACCCTAACCCTAGCTCCGAGTCGCCTACCCATAGGAACCCTAACCCTAGCTACGACTCGCCTACCCATAGGATCCCTAACCCTAGCTCCGAGACCCCAACGCATAGGAACCCTAAACCTAGCTACGACTCTACTACCCATAGGAACCCTAACCCTAGCACCGAGTGGCCTACCCATAGGAACCCTAACCCTAGCTCGGAGACGCATACCCATAGGAACCCTAACCCTAGCTCTGAGTCTCCTACCCATAGGAACCCTAACCCTAGCTCCCAGTAGCCAACCCGTAGGAACCCTAACCCTAGCTCCGAGTAGCCTACCAATAGGAACCCTAACCCTAGCTCCGAGTCGCCTATCCAAAGGAACCCCAACCTTAGCTCCGAGTCGCCTACCCATAGGAACCCTAAC
Organism: Mauremys reevesii; assembly: GCF_016161935.1. Classification (NCBI taxonomy): domain Eukaryota; kingdom Metazoa; phylum Chordata; order Testudines; family Geoemydidae; genus Mauremys; species Mauremys reevesii. The sequence goes on along the minus strand of NC_052627.1, from coordinate 109,263,732 downwards.
CCTAGCTCCGAGTCGCCTACCCATAGGAACCCTAACCCTAGCTCCGAGTCGCCTACCCATAGGAACCCTAACCCTAGCTCCGAGTCGCCTACCCATAGGAACCCTAACCCTAGCTCCGAGTCGCCTACCCATAGGAACCCTAACCCTAGCTCCGAGTGGCCGACCCATAGGAACCCCTTACCCTAGCTCCGAGTCGCCTACCCATAGGAACCCTAACCCTAGCTCCGAGTCGCCTACCCATAGGAACCCTAACCCTAGCTCCGAGTCGCCTACCCATAGGAACCCTAACCCTAGCTCCGAGAGCCCTACCCATAGGAACCCTAACCCTAGCTCCGAGTCGCCTACCCATAGGAACCCTAACCCTAGCTCCGAGTCGCCTACCCATAGGAACCCTAACCCTAGCTCCGAGTCGCCTACCAATAGGAACCGTAACCCTAGCTCCAGTCGCCTACCCATAGGAACCCTAACCCTAGCTCCGAGTCGCCTACCCATAGGAACCCTAACCCTAGCTCCGAGAGCCCTACCCATAGGAACCCTAACCCTAGCTCCGAGTCGCCTACCCATAGGAACCCTAACCCTAGCTCCGAGTCGCCTACCCATAGGATCCCTAACCCTAGCTCGAAGACGCCTACCCATAGGAACCCTAACCCTAGCTCCGAGTCGCCTACCCATAGGAACCCTAACCCTAGCTCCGAGTCGCCTACCCATAGGAACCCTATCCCTAGCTCCGAGTCGCCTACCCATAGGAACCTTAACCCTAGCTCCTAGTCGCCACCCATAGGAACCCTAACCCTAGCTCCGAGTCGCCTACCCATAGGAACCCCTAACCCTAGCTCCGAGTCGCCTACCCATAGGAACCCTAACCCTAGCTCGAGTCGCCACCCATAGGACCCCTAACCCTAGCTCCGAGTCGCCTACCCATAGGAACCCTAAGCCTAGCTCCGATTCGCCTACCTATAGGAACCCTAACCCTAGCTGCGAGTCGCCTACCCATAGGAACCCTAACCCTAGCTCCGAGTCGCCTACCCATAGGAACCCTAACCCTAGCTCCGAGTCGCCTACCCATAGGAACCCTAACCCTAGCTCCGAGTCGCCTACCCATAGGAACCCTAACCCTAGCTCCAAGAGCCCTACCCATAGGAACCCTAACCCTAGCTCCGAGTCGCCTACCCATAGGAACCCTAACCCTAGCTCCGAGTCGCCTACCCATAGGAACCCTAACCCTAGCTCCGAGTCGCCTACTCATAGGATCACTAACCCTAGCTCCGAGTCGCCTACCCATAGGAACCCCAACCCTAGCTCCGAGAGTCCTACCCATAGGAACCCTAACCCTAGCTCCGAGAGACGCCCACCCATAGGAACCCTAACCCTAGCTCTGAGTCGCCTACCCATAGGAACCCTAACCCTAGCTCCGAGTCGCCTACCCATAGGAACCCTAACCCTAGCTGCGAGTCGCCTACCCATAGGAACCCTAACCCTAGCTCCGAGTCGCCTACCCATAGGAACCCTAACCCTAGCTCCGAGAGCCCTACCCATAGGAACCCTAACCCTAGCTCCGAGTCGCCTACCCATAGGAACCCTAACCCTAGCTCCGAGTCGCCTACCCATAGGAACCCTAACCCTAGCTCCGAGTCGCCTACCCATAGGAACCCTAACCCTAGCTCCGAGTCGCCTACCCATAGGAACCCTAACCCTAGCTCCGAGTCGCCTACCCATAGGAACCCTAACCCTAGCTCCGAGTCGCCTACCCATAGGAACCCTAACCCTAGCTCCGAGTCGCCTACCCATAGGAACCCTAACCCTAGCTCGGAGACGCCTACCCATAGGAACCCTAACCCTAGCTCCGAGTCGCCTACCCATAGGAACCCTAACCCTAGCTCCGAGAGCCCTACCCATAGGAACCCTAACCCTAGCTCCGAGTCGCCTACCCATAGGAACCCTAACCCTAGCTCCGAGTCGCCTACCCATAGGAACCCTAACCCTAGCTCCGAGTCGCCTACCCATAGGAACCCTATCCCTAGCTCCGAGTCGCCTACCCATAGGAACCTTAACCCTAGGTCCTAGTCGCGTACCCATAGGAACCCTAACCCTAGCTGCGAGTCGCCTACCCATAGGAACCCTAACCCTAGCTCCGAGACGCCTACCCATAGGAACCCTAACCCTAGCTCCGAGTCGCCTACCCATAGGAACCCTAACCCTAGCTCCGAGTCGCCTACCCATAGGAACCCTAACCCTAGCTCCGAGTCGCCTACCCATAGGAACCCTAACCCTAGCTCCGAGTCGCCCTACCCATAGGAACCCTAACCCTAGCTCCGAGTCGCCACCCATAGGAACCATAACCCTGGCTCCGAGTCGCCTACCCAAAGGAACCCTAACCCGAGCTGCGAATCGCCTACCCATAGGAACCCTAACCCTAGCTCCGAGTCGCCTACCCATAGGAACCCTAACCCTAGCTCCGAGTCGCCTACCCATAGGAACCCTAACCCTAGCTCCGAGTCCCCAACCCATAGGAACCCTAACCCTAGCTCCAAGTCGCCTACCCATAGGAACCCTAACCCTAGCTCCGAGTCGCCTACCCATAGGAACCCTAACCCTAGCTCCGAGTACCCTACCCATAGGAACCCTAACCCTAGCTCCGAGTCGCCTACCCATAGGAACCCTAACCCTAGCTCCGAGTCGCCTACCCATAGGAACCCTAACCCTAGCTCCGAGTCGCCTACCCATAGGAACCCTAACCCTAGCTCCGAGTCGCCTACCCATAGGAACCCTAACCCTAGCTCCGAGTCGCCTACCCATAGGAACCCTAACCCTAGCTCGGAGACGCCTACCCATAGGAACCCTAACCCTAGCTCTGAGTCGCCTACCCATAGGAACCCTAACCCTAGCTCGGAGACGCCTACCCATAGGAACCCTAACCCTAGCTCCGAGTAGCCTACCCATAGGAACCCTAACCCTAGCTCCGAGTCGCCTACCCATAGGAACCCTAACCCTAGCTCCGAGTCGCCTACCCATAGGAACCCTAACCCTAGCTCCGAGAGCCCTACCCATAGGAACCCTAACCCTAGCTCCGAGAGCCCTACCCATAGGAACCCTAACCCTAGCTCCGAGTCGCCTACCCATAGGAACCCTAACCCTAGCTCACAGTCGCCTACCCATAGGAACCCTAACCCTAGCTCCGAGTCGCCTACCCATAGGAACCCTAACCCTAGCTCCGAGTCGCCTACCCATAGGAACCCTAACCCTAGCTCCGAGATCCCTACCCATAGGAACCCTAACCCTAGCTCCGAGTCGCCTACCCATAGGAACCCTAACCCTAGCTCCGAGTCGCCTACCCATAGGAACCCTAACCCTAGCTGCGAGTCGCCTACCCATAGGAACACTAACCCTAGCTCCGAGTCGCCTACCCATAGGAACCCTAACCCTAGCTCCGAGTCGCCTACCGATAGGAACCATTACCCTAGCTCCGAGTCGCCTACGCAAAGGAACCCTAACCCTAGCTCCGAATCGCCTACCCATAGGAACCCTAACCCTAGCTCCGAGTCGCCTACCTATAGGAACCTTAACCCTAGCTCCGAGTCGCTCACCCATAGGAACCCTAACCCTAGCTCCGAGTCGCCTACCCATAGGAACCCTAACCCTAGCTCCGAGTCGCCTACCCATAGGAACCCTAACCCTAGCTCCGAGTCGCCTACCCATAGGAACCCTAACCCTAGCTCCGAGTCGCCTACCCATAGGAACCCTAACCCTAGCTCCGAGTCGCCTACCCATAGGAACCCTAACCCTAGCTCCGAGTCGCCTACCCATAGGAACCCTAACCCTAGCTCCGAGACGCCTACCCATAGGAACCCTAACCCTAGCTCCGAGTCGCCTACCCATAGGAACCCTAACCCTAGCTCCGAGTCGCCTACCCATAGGAACCCTAACCCTAGCTCCGAGTCGCCTACCCATAGGAACCCTAACCCTAGCTCCGAGTCGCCTACCCATAGGAACCCTAACCCTAGCTCCGAGTCGCCTACCCATAGGAACCCTAACCCTAGCTCCAAGAGCCCAACGCCTAGGAACCCTAACCCTAGCTGCGAGTCGCCTACCCATAGGAACCCTAACCCTAGCACCGAGTAACCTACCGATAGGAACCCTAACCCTAGCTCGGAGACGCCTACCCATAGGAACCCTAACCCTAGCTCCGAGTCGCCTACCCATAGGAACCCTAACCCTAGCTCCGAGTCGCCTACCCATAGGAACCCTAACCCTAGCTCCGAGTCGCCTACCCATAGGAACCCTAACCCTAGCTCCGAGTCGCTTACCCATAGGAACCCTAACCCTAGCTCCGAGTCGCCTACCCATAGGAACCCTAACCCTAGCTCCGAGTCGCCTACCCATAGGAACCCTAACCCTAGCTCCGAGTCGCCTACCCATAGGAACCCTAACCCTAGCTCCGAGTCGCCTACCCATAGGAACCCTAACCCTAGCTCTGAGTCGCACACCCACAGGAAGCCTAACCCTAGCTCCCAGTCGCCTACCCATATGAACCCTAACCCTAGCTCCGAGTCGCCTACCCATAGGAACCCTAACCCTAGCTCCGAGTCGCCTACCCATAGGAACCCTAACCCTAGCTCCGAGTCGCCTACCCATAGGAACCCTAACCCTAGCTCCGAGTCGCCTACCCATAGGAACCCTAACCCTAGCTCCGAGTCGCCTACCCATAGGAACCCTAACCCTAGCTCCGAGTAGCCTACCCATAGGAACCCTAACCCTAGCTCCGAGAGCCCTACCCATAGGAACCCTAACCCTAGCTCCGAGTCGCCTACCCATAGGAACCCTAACCCTAGCTCCGAGTCGCCTACCCATAGGAACCCTAACCCTAGCTCCGAGTCGCCTACCCATAGGAACCCTAACCCTAGCTCCGAGTCGCCTACCCATAGGAACCCTAACCCTAGCTCCGAGTCGCCTACCCATAGGAACCCTAACCCTAGCTCCGAGTCGCCTACCCATAGGAACCCTAACCCTAGCTCCGAGTCGCCTACCCATAGGAACCCTAACCCTAGCTCCGAGTCGCCTACCCATAGGAACCCTAACCCTAGCTCCGAGTCGCCTACCCATAGGAACCCTAACCCTAGCTCCCAGTCGCCTACCCATAGGAACCCTAACCCTAGCTCCGAGTCGCCTACCCATAGGAACCCTAACCCTAGCTCCGAGTCGCCTACCCATAGGAACCCTAACCCTAGCTCCGAGTAGCCTACCCATAGGAACCCTAACCCTAGCTCCGAGTCGCCTACCCATAGGAACCCTAACCCTAGCTCCGAGTCGCCTACCCATAGGAACCCTAACCCTAGCTCCGAGAGCCCTACCCATAGGAACCCTAACCCTAGCTCCGAGTCGCCTACCCATAGGAACCCTAACCCTAGCTCCGAGTCGCCTACCCATAGGAACCCTAACCCTAGCTCCGAGTCGCCTACCCATAGGAACCCTAACCCTAGCTCCGAGTCGCCTACCCATAGGAACCCTAACCCTAGCTCCGAGTCGCCTACCCATAGGAACCCTAACCCTAGCTCCGAGTCGCCTACCCATAGGAACCCTAACCCTAGCTCCGAGTCGCCTACCCATAGGAACCCTAACCCTAGCTCCGAGTCGCCTACCCATAGGAACCCTAACCCTAGCTCCGAGTCGCCTACCCATAGGAACCCTAACCCTAGCTCCGAGTCGCCTACCCATAGGAACCCTAACCCTAGCTCCGAGTCGCCTACCCATAGGAACCCTAACCCTAGCTCCGAGTCGCCTACCCATAGGAACCCTAACCCTAGCTCCGAGTCGCCTACCCATAGGAACCCTAACCCTAGCACCGAGAGCCCTACCCATAGGAACCCTAACCCTAGCTTCCAGTCGCCTACCCAAAGGAATCCTAACCCTAGCTATCAGTCGCCTACCCAAAGGAACCTTAACCCTAGCTCCCAGTCGCCTATCCAAAGGAACCCTAACCCTAGCTCGGAGACGCCTACCCATAGGAACCCTAACCCTAGCTCCGAGTCGCCTACCCATAGGAACCCTAACCCTAGCTCGGAGACGCCTACCCATAGGAACCCTAACCCTAGCTCCGAGTCGCCTACCCATAGGAACCCTAACCCTAGCTCCGAGACGCCTACCCATAGGAACCCTAACCCTAGCTCCGAGTCGCCTACCCATAGGAACCCTAACCCTAGCTCCGAGACGCCTACCCATAGGAACCCTAAC